>NC_134533.1:122551739-122860846 GCF_050624435.1 Tenrec ecaudatus | reverse complement strand
AAGGTAAACAATTGGCCATCTAGCTGAGAAGCAACAAAGCCCACATGGAAGAAGCACATCAGCCTGTGTGATCACGAGGTGTCAAAGGGATCAGGTACCAGGCATTAAAGAACAAAACATCATATCATTGTGAATGAGGGGGAGTGCAGATTGGGGACCCAAAGCCCATCTGTAGGCAAATGGACATCCCCTTACAGAAGGGCTGCGGGGAGGAGATGAGCCAGTCAGCGGGCAGAGTAGCAACAATGAAACATACAACTTTCCTCTAGTTCTTAAACACTTCCTTCACCCCACTATCATGATCCCGATTCTACCTTACAAATCTGGCTAGACCCGAGGATGTACACTGGTGGAGATAGGAACTGGAAACACAGGGAATCCAGGGTGGATGATCCCTTTAGGACCAGTGGTGTGAATGGCGATATCGGGAGGGCAGAGGGAAGGTAGGGTATAAAGGGGAACCGATTACAAGGATCTATAAATAACCTCCTCCCTGGGGGACAGACAACAGAAAAGTGGGTGAAGGGAAATGTTGGACAGTGTAAAATATGACAAAATAATAATAATTTATAACTTATCAAGGGCTCAGGAGGGAGGGAGGATGGGGAGGGAGAGGATACCAAGGGCTCAAGTAAAAAGCAAATGTTTTGAGAATGACGAGGACAGCAAATGTACAAATGTGCTTAACACAATGGATGTTGTATGGATTGTGATAAGAGTTGTATGAGCTCCCAATAACACGATTCTTAAAAAACCCAAGAAACAAACTGCATTTCCAACAGAGCAACACTTTATAGATGACTCGACCATGGGTGCTAGATAATCTATAGTTAGGTCATAAATAAAATGTAGTTTTGATATATTATTATCATCAGACACATTTTATAGTTATGATTTTGAGTCATATCTAGCAATCGGTGTAAAGGTGGAGAAATTGCAATTTTTTCACTTCGTCGTATTTTTAAAATAGATATTAACAATTACTGAAAAGTTTAAAAAATAATTTCCACCATGCTGTTGGTTCTCTTTATTTTGGGGATCTGAATATATTTGGAAAACATTTGATATAGGAAGTTGTATTTTGCCTTTGCTAATCCTCTCAAGTTCCTCAAACGCCCACTTCCACAGTTGGGGTGAAATGAGTCATAAAGAGACAAAGAGGGTTAGTTGTGTAAGATGACACTCCAGTCCCGGGGTGTGGCCCCGTAAGTCTTCTCCGCAGTTTGCTCAGTAATTACTGTTGGCTTAATGAGAAGGTGGCTGTGGAAAGCATGTGGCAGTAAGAGGCGTGGGTTAACCTCAGCAATACCTCCCACAGGGCAGCATGTTACTTTTCCAGCACTGACGTGGAAGTAAACAACCTCACCCTTAACGCCGGCCTTTGCTTTCCATTGCTTTCGTTTAATAAAGGAGCATTCTGAGCAAATGCACCACCACGTAACAGCTTCCTCCTGTACTAATGCGAGTGATTCCTTGCACTTCGGGGATTGTTTTTAAGACCAAGAAGAATGAATAATTATGAAACAAAGACTCACCTTTAACTCACTGCCGTAGAGCTGATTCTGGCTCGTAGTGACCCTAGAGGACAGGCCAGAACTACTCCTCTGGGTTTCAGAGACTCTAACTATTTAGGGGAGTAGAAAGCCTGTCTTTCTCCTGCAGAACAACTGACGGTTTGGAACTGCTGACCTTGCAGCTAGCAGCCCGATGTCTAACCACTATGGCACCAGGGCTCCTATAAACAGTGAAGTTACAACTGATTACAGAGTGCTAATACATGACCTTGCTTACTGAAACTGAAAAGGACTCGAAGCATTTGCTAATGAAAATCAAAGGCTACAGCCTTCAGTATGAATTACAATTCAAAGTAAAGAAAACCCAAATCCCCACAATTAGATCAATAGACAACATCACGATAAACCTGGAAAAGATCGAAGTATTGCATTGGGCAAATCTGCTACATGAGACCTTGTTAAAGAGGAAAGATGTCACTTCAAAGACCCCTTGAAAGAGCAAGAGTGTCGACGTACCTGCCTCAGGCCATGCCATTTTCATGTGCCTTTGATGCATGTGAAAGTTGGACAATGAATAAGGATGGCCAAAAAGCACTGATGTGTTTGAATTATGGTGCTGGCAAAGAACATCGAAAGTACCATGGGCTGCCAGAAGAACCCCGAATCTCTTAGATGGACAGCCAGAATGTTCCTTCTAAGCCCTGATAGTGACACCTTTGGCTCATGTACTTTACTTAGACTTGTTATCAGGCGAGACCGCTCCCTGGAAAAGCACACCCGGCCAGGTAAAGGAGAGGGCAGTGAGAAAGCGGAAAGCCCTCAGTGGGCTGGACTGGCACAGTGGCTGCAACAATGGGCTCAAAGCTAACAACTGTGAGCACAGTGCCGGACTGCGCAGGGTTTCCTTCTGCTGCCCATTGGGTCACTACAAGTGGGAATCACTTCAATAACATCAAACAACAACAACACATGACGCATGCTGCTTTTTTACAGGAGACCCCTCTGTTCCCAGTGTTTCATAGGGTTTGCCATGGTTCTTATTGAGCTTCTAGAGGAGGCATTAGAGAACAGAGATTCTGAAAATAGAGGGAAGTTCTATTCACGTTGTAGATTTCATATTTTAAATGCGGATCTGATCAGAACGTTCAATGGTTAGAGCGAATCTTCAGGACAGCCAAAGAAAACACACCTTATACAACGAAATTGAATCGTTACCACGAAAAGCAACCAGGTCTTGATGGACGTGCATGAATGTGTCTATTAATAGGAATTGATGTGGACAAGCCAAGATTTATTTCAATTAGTGTTTTTTCCTTTGGGATCAAGTACAAAGATACAGTATGCTTTATCTCATCTCTCCGAATATATGCCTACAATAACACTATTTAAGTTCAAGTTGTGCTAGATTTTGTTTTCAGAAAACCAGCCTGCTACTGTTTACCCAGGGTGCTCTGCTGGCCCTCCTGAACGACCCAGGTTTTAAATGTCGGAACAGCTGCAATAACCCTGTGACCCAGGTGGAGAGATTTCCATCATTACGGCAATTTGCTGTTAAGGAGAGCTTGGCTGCTCATAATCTAACTCTGAAGGGCTTTGCCCATTCAAGTTAATTTGGTTGATAGCGTAATATTCAGGTAAATTATAAATGATTAAAGACGATCATTTGCTCTTCTTACCCAAATCTTCAAACTGGAAGGTTGTAATCAGTTTTCTCTCTGGCAGGCCTTTGTGGTGGATAGCGCAGGCTGCCGTTGAGTTTTCGCCGTACGTACGCACGACGAGAGTGCTGGTCGTGTTGTATTTCTTCCCATCGGTTTCCAGTGTGTGGTGCGTTTCACCTGTGTGGAGATTTAAAGCGTGTGGGAGGTTGACTCTAACACTGCGGGATGGGAGCGGTCCCTCAGACACCAGTGGCTTGGTTTTGTGGCAAGCACATCCGACTTCCAACAGCAGCAGCAAGTCTCCCTTTACAGGTTTGCCTGGGTCGCCAACGCAAGCAGGAGAACCACAGGGGACAGGTTTCTCTAAACCTGTCGCTACCAGCCACCAAACCTGCTGCCACCGAGTCAATTCTGGCTCACAGTGACCCGAGAATACAGACCAGAACTTCCCAGAGGGTTTCTAAGGTCGTAATCTTATGGAAGCAGGGTAGTCATGGGGTAGCTAGTGGGTTAGTGAGCAGCCCCACACACCTAACCACTTCGACACCAGCGGGTCTTTCATACACTTCGCGTGTGAAGAAGGATAACCTGATGGGTCTTTTTTTAGTTCAATGACCTTAGAGGTTATTCATCTGTATCAATATAGGCAAATGAACAGAGCATTTGAAGCAAAATCGACTTTCCTCCATTTGGCCCTCAGTTTTCAGAACTTGAAAGGGTCTCTTCCAGTTGTAAGACTCAGCGATTATGCAGCTATTGAACGGAATGTCTGCTGAGATGTAAATAAAGCCTAAACAGACCCTAGACCACCCAATTGATGAGCTGTCCTGTCAAAAGGCTTCACATTGAGATTCTTTGTTCTAATGATGTTTTATCTGTAGTAATTGGGAGTATGACACAGAACTACACACCTAAAGGCAATCTTGGCTCTCCCAATGACATTGAATGTATTGCCCACTTTGCTAAAAATTTACTACGTTCAAAACTAATAGCTAGATTATATCTCTTATTTTAGGAAAAATTTTCAACTTTCAAGAAGGCATCATCACTTAAAAACTCTACTTTGTTTTAAACAAAGGCTGTTTTAAATCATTTTTTGTTATTAGCCTTTTGCAAGTAAGCCATCCCATTGGTTACAATGGTCATTTGTCTGGGTGAGAATAGGACTATTGTCCGCTGGCACATCTGCCACCAGAGGGCGCCAGAACATCGAGCACTCCCGGGGAAATTTAAGGAGGCTGCAAATAGAGAGAGGTCTGGAGACCGCTTACCGTAAAACTCTATGCCATTGCCCAGTTGCCAGGTTATCTCTGGAGGGGGCCTACTTCTTACGGCGTAGCATTTAAGCACAACACGTCGTTCTTCATTTTGATCTCGGATAGCTGAAGCTTCCAGGATTGCCTTGAGAGGAGGTGCTAGAAGAAAGTGGATTTCCCTGCATTTACGAGCTGCACTGACTACGCATCTCAGCAAAGCACCGCGCCTAGTGATCTTCATGGATCATCCTAAGGAAGAATCTATTTCAGGGACCTAGTTTACACCTGATCTTTTCTGGAATGCACTCATGTTAAAGGGTTTTTATGTGCTTTCAGAGCTCCTTTGGCTGACTTTAGAACGCTTGTTGCTCTGTGGTTAGTCCCTGAAACGTCTGAAACCAGCGCCACCTCTGTCGCCAGGAGTTGCAGGACTTAGGGGCTGCCTGTAACTTTGGTGTGTCTCCATTTCCTTGACTATGACAAGAAAGAGTGGTGGCAAAACCCCAGGGCTCCTCTAGCGTTACACCCTTATGAGACCGCCCACCTGTGGCTCATCCGAATGTAAGGTGAACTGCCCTGTCCTCTGAACGGCAATGTTGCAATACCAAGGGCTGGCCGGTCCTTTTCCTTTCCCTCATCTTGGGAAACCTATCTATTTAATGAGGCTTCCTTCTTTCCCATCTGACTTCACACTTGAACCTGAACTGTACTCTTTCACATTTATTTACTCAGTCATTCTACAGGCACTTATTAATTCTAGCTAAGCACTAGATGTGTTAGTCTGGCAACATAAAAATGGGAAATTTATGGTCATTCAAGGGGTTAATTGTCTAATGGTGGACTCAGCCTTCCCACAGTTCATTAGCAGATAAAGTGCTGAGCGTGGGATGGCCAGTCAGGATGGTGGCGCCCAACCCCACCAGCTCACAAATTCCGAAGGAGGCCATGTCGTAGCTCCATTTCCCCAGAGCTCTTGCTTATGACTGACACTATACTGTGATTCCTCCACCGAGAGACGCCAGAGGGATTCATTGGTGTGCCATGTAGGCTTGTGTTGTTTAGATGATAATGGAAAACAATGATCTGCATTGTGCACTGGCGCACATGCAGACAAACAAAAACCAGGACATAAATAAAGATGGCGAAGCTTATACCGGATACAACCGACTCACAGACTGGAGTAAGCCCCAGACTATCATGAGACTGCCACTTCCTACCCACGCAACTACACTCCCAACAGAAAATAGGACTGTTGCCGGGCAGAGAATGTGAGCAGATTTCAGGCGCCTGACATCGGAAAAAAAAAAAAAAAAGTATGTATCTACTCCCTTGTCATGGGCTTTTGCTTCACTTCCATTCATGTTTTGATTTGCTTGTGGCTGAGGTGGAGCCCAGAGAACCTTACATCCCCAGAGTATAGAATGTTGCCTGGCACAGAGCTGCAGCTTTTCCGTGTTTCTCTCTCTTTTCAGCTGGTTTTTGAAATTTAGTTGGTACTCAAGCAAAATTTCCAGGCTCTGTTGATGATTTGTCCCAAACATGCCACTCAGAATATCCTTTTTTGCTGCCTTTTCACAAACGAGGGAGGGTAAGGGTGGGGGTGGGGTGGGGGTGGGGGCGGGGGGGGGGTGGGGGCTAGGAAATGCTTTGCTATTGGCAGCATTAAAAACATGAAAACGTGAAGCTCACAGAATGAGACCCCATGTGCATGATCAGACCGTTCCTTTGCTGGGGTCCCTTGCTTCCCGACACATACCTAGCACGGCCACGTTCACCGCTTTTGTTCTCACGGAGTCGGGGCCGTAATGCAGGCACGTGTACACGCCCTCGTCGTGCAGAGTTACGTTAGGCACGCCGATGCTGAGCTGATGGGTGGAATGGTGTAGAAGTTGGTATTTGGAATTTTTTAAAGCTGCACGAGAGGGAGGAGAGTGGTTAGGAGGAATACAGACTCTCAATGAACTTGTTATTTAGCAGAATAGCCTGTCACACTTTCAAGAAATGAATGTCAAGTCTGTGATTGAGCTGCCTTCAAAATTCTAGTTTTCACAACTGGATGCCTCTCAATCGTTTGACGTCAGTTTAAGAAATGATATGTTTTAATACTGGGCTCTGTGAAATAAATAGGTTTTGGTGGGTTTTGTTTACTTGCTTGTTTGTTATTTGTGTTTGTAAATATGACCACTCTGCTCATGCAGGCTTCAGGTCAGCGGGTGTGGGGGGGTTAAAAATATGTCAATATATAAATTGTACATGTTTCTATTATAAAAATATTCCAGTATAATTCTTGTGAGGCCATCTTGTCACAAAGAGTGTGGACACCGAAAGAAGAATGGGCTGACGTTCCTTACTCCACATGGGCAGGTAGTAGTTTTCATTTCAGAAGGTTCATCATGATTCGAAGTTCTCAAGGAACAGGACTTACTCCTAGAGGTGTAGCCTGTGACAAACACGAAAGCCTTGGGAAACTCCAGCCAATTGTGTGTGTTTCTATTGGTTGTGTGGGATTTCCATCTCAGGCCAAAGATCAGTTAGCCAATGAGAGGCTTTATTTTAGATTTGTATGGTTACAATTTAGATATGAGCAAGTCTAAAATATTTACCCTTGGAATGGCTGACTGAGTAAGGCAAGTTGTTTCCTATCTGGGACAACGATTGTGAGGCCGGCGACCCTGGAAGATATGGGAGCTAGAATTCAGGCTTTCCAAGTTGTCACTCTGAACGCTTGCACTGGCAGCCCTTTTCTGCGGGGAACAGCTCTGTGCACTGAAGGCCATCAGCAGCACCCCTGGCCTCTACGTGCCAGATGTCAGTTAGACCAACCCCAATCTCTCGTGTTATAGCCCAAAGTCCTTTGGGGGACACAGTGCCCCGCCTTGAGAATCACTGAGCTTCTCCAAGGCACTTGGTTACAGCAATAGGAGAATGGGGAGAGGGAAAAAGAGGAGCTGATACCAAGGGCTCAAGTAGAAAGAAATTGTTTTGGAAATGTTGATGGCAACATATGTACAAGAGTGATTAATACTACTGAATGATGGATTGTTATAAGATTTGTAAGAGTCCCCGAATATAATGAATAATAATAAAAAATAAATAAATAAATAAATAAATAGACCCAGTGGATCAACAGGCCCAGGGACTGGGAGAAAAGTCAAAAGAAGAAGAAGAGGAGAGAAACCCAATGTGATCTGTCAAGCTTCACTCAAATCACGATACAAAGTGAAAACACAGAGTCCAAAGGAAAGCCTGGCAGCCATGGAAAACCTATGGAGTAGCCCTGCTCTGTTTCCGGAGCCACACCCTCGAGAACAGCGTGGTGCTGTCACAGCATGTCTCTCGGTGCTCTTTGCATCGTGAATAATAACGCCCTTGTGGGTCCTGAGATCCCGGAAAGGAAGAGTGACCGAACTTTTGAAACGTAAAATAAAACTGAACAGAAAGAAAAAGAAACGTGAGAATGACAAGCTTCTTCCTGTTTAACACCACCCAAAACACCCCAAAACAAAACAACAAAGCTTTATGAAATAGGGGTATCTCTACTGAAAAATGATCCCCCTCAAAAGTTTTGTTCTTATTATAAAAAATCATCATAAAGACAAATATTTTAAAAACCCACAAACAAAATTCCAACTGCTATTGAATCCATTCTTACTGTCAGCACCTCTCTAGGGAAGTGTAGCACCGCCACTTGGGGCTTCTGAGATTGTAAATGTTTCTGGGAGCAGATAACCTTGGCTGTGCTGGTGGGTTTGACTGCTGACCTTGCACTTAGCCTTGCAGTGCCGCCCACCCGCACGATGGCACCAGAGCGCCATTACTATCAGTTTATTGTAGTGCACTCTAGTATTGAACACTAGGTGGTTGAGTTGAACACAATCTCCTTGGTGATCTTACATGTCACATATCAATAGGTAATGTTTTCAACGGCTATAACTGTTTTTAGAGGCCTGCTTCCTAAAGAAGGTGAAAGTTGCTGTTTGGGGACCTTTCCCAAGGACTTGGGGCTCGGGAACACCACGGGAGGTCGAAACTGGTGGCGCTGAGTACCATGCTGCTGCGGTGAGAGGGATACATTTCGGTTTTCAGGAGTTCCTTTCTGTCCCGGGCACCCAGGCTTCATCTCACACGTGGTTGTGAAGGAAGAATGACCAGACTTGTGCCCAGGTCAATCTTCATTGTCCAGCGACCTCGACTGTATGCCAAGACCAACAGGAGGAGAAGGATTGGGGGGGGGGGGGGCTTTGTGGTGAGACTTTGGGACACTCAGATGGGAGACGAGCATCTGGCTCCAGATGTTGGGGGATCGATGGTGTCAGCCTGCTTCCTGGTGGCCAATGTGCTCTCAGCCATGTCAAGGTCACGGACACAGAGTGAACTTGAGACATGGAAAGGCTCTCTGTCATTTGAGCCCCTTTGAAAACCCTTCTGGTGGGGTTTCCATTTCAGACTTCCTGTCAGGAAAAGCCACCAGGTGTAAAGTCACAGGCTTCCGAGTGTGATTCATGTGTAACAGGAGGTGGGCTGAGACCACCCGCTGGGGTGACTCACCCCGGTTTCCTTTCCTACCACCCAGTGTGTTTGGGAAACCGCTCAGATTAAGGTCTGGTGGTGACTTCATTTTCCTTTCACTTACCAGGCTGGTCATTAAAAAAAATGGTAAACCCTGAGGGGGCCAGCCACTGGAGGGAGGAGCTGGTCGCCGGAGAAACCACACACTTCAGCGTGAGAGTCTGGCCTTCCGTCACGGTGACCGTGCCACTGAGGGTCTGGTTGCTGCTGGTGTGGTCGATGACGAAGGTGCTGGGGTGGGTGGTGAGGGGGTTGGTGGAGTTGGTCAGAAAGGCCTCTGCAGAGGAAGAGAATGGAGGGGGTCAGGCTGGCGATACCAGATGGCTTCAGCATGGAAGCTGGGACTGACTCATTCCTTCACTCTAGGTCATTGACGTCCCAGTCCTTATAGAAATCAAAACATAAGTAAATACAAAACAAATGAGGAACATGGAGGAGTGTGACTCACAGCACATGGATAAGGGGACATTTGAAGTATGTCTGAAGAAGAAGTGGAGTTGTCATGAGGAGAAAGGGAAACATTTACCAACATCTATTGGACACTTTCTCCCGGGTGGAGAAAATGGTGAACACACTGGATTTCTAACTAAAAGCTTGGCTGTCCCAGTTTACCAAGAGGTACCTCGGAAGAACTTTCGACAATCCTAGGAAGCGCAGTTCCACTTGGACAGAGAAGGGGCCACTAGGACTCGGATCGACTTCATACCAAGTAGTTAGAAAAAATTGCTTAGAATTTACTGTCATAAATGCCAAGAACTCTGTCAGGACAAATGATCTATATTTAATTTAATTTTCAGTGTAATCCCCTAAAGGGAGAGTTAATTCTACAGTGAAAGAATCAGACTCAGAATCACACAAGCTATGGATCTGGGAGTTGTACCAGGTCTGCAGACTTCAAGTCTGTGTTCATGTGGCTACATGGGCTTGTCTAAGCCATGACCCCCCAGAAAACCCTGTCTGACTGGCCTTCACTTAAGACATGGCTGACTTGTATCTGTAAGTATTAGTGCTCTGGCTCTGAGGAAGCGTTTTTCATGTGTGGCGTTTCCGTGCATTACGTAGCTGCTCTTCTCTGGGAGTCTTTCAACTCCACCTGCCAAGAGGTTGAGAGAGAGATTTTACACGAGGGGAAAGATGTACCCCAATGGCTTCCAGTCCACTATTCCATAGAAGCACTTCCTCTGGCAAATGGGAGACTCGAACTTCTCTGACTCCTACCCCCAGAGAGTGATACATGCTTGGTTCTCAGCACTTGCAATTTTAGTCCCCACTAACGGGAGGATTGGTTAAAAAATGAACTGCCTTTTCTGACGATTTTGTGCATTTACTGTTGTTTATAATATTTTTCAAATGTGAAATTAATTTTTGTTTTCTGATGACAAGAAAATTCTTTTCAATGAACGTACAGCACTTTTGGAAGCATTAGACTGTGGACACACATTCTGGATAGGCAAGACAATAAATTCTACTTCATCACTTTATACCTTAAAAAAGAAAAGAAACAAGCAGCGGTTCATTTTCTGGTGATGAATTTCAAGGGTTAGGAGAAGCGCTCTGGGAATTAATCGGGTTTTGCTTGTTCCTTTCCTAAGTCGCCCTTGTCACGTTGGCCTCTGCCAGTAATAGCCCAGGCTCTCATGCTGACTTCCACGGAGACCCCGTTCACCTGGAAGCAAACTCCTGTCATAAGCTAGTAGCATGAAGACAACAAACCCAAATCGAACCCACAGCCATCAAGTCAATTCTGACTCGCAGTGACCTGATAAAGGTTTTCTGAAATGATAAACAAATCTTCATGGGAGCAGACAGCTTCATCTTTTTCCTGTGAAGCAGATGGCAGGTTTGAACTGCTAACCTTGTCGTTGACAGCCCCGTGTCTAACACACAGCACCACTAGGATCGTTTTAATGAACAATAAAGAATCAATTTTTTTTAAATCGTGTTTTGAAAAAAGCATTGGGCAGAAGGCCAGAATTCTGTGTCATTCTGGCCATTTCAGAACCCGGTTTCCTATAAAATTCACTCATACTTGAGTAATAAGGAAATTATTATTAGAGATGCCTTAGACAGGGGGATTTCTCCTAAGGGATTTTCATTGATAATAAAGATTTGAGAGGTCATGTAATCCCTATTCCTATATCCGCGTGTTATCAATATTAGAGAAACAGTTATTTGCAGCCCTCACACATTAAAATACCCGGGGAACTTTCAAGCATTCAGATGTCGACATATGATGGTCAGGCATTTGTTAATTTGATGGTGCCTGTGTGGAAGGAGGGGTGGAGCCCAACCTACCAATTATGTCACAGCAATTATGTCACGGCTGGATGAGGTTGCCTTGGGAATGTGGCCTTTCAGTAATCGAGTCACAGAACTTCTCTCTCTTCTCCCTCTTCACCTTCCTGCTTGCCTGGATCCCACATCCAGTGTTAGGTTAGCAGGCAGTCTGCTGACTCTGGAAACTGCGGCACTCTGCTATCTTCCCGTGGCCCTTGGAGCCCCACGACTGTACCCACTAGCCTGTGTCCTCCCAGCTTCCCAGGTCATCTTCCTGCCTGTCCACTGCAGCTCTGTGAGTTCAAGGAGGACTCTGGCTAGCATTGGGCCCATGGACTTGAATTACACTGGGTTGGGTCACTATTTTATATAAGATTATTTCTTGATATAAAGTCCTTTCTTATACACATATGTGTCATCATTTTTGCTTCTTGAGAAAACTCAGTTTAACACACCAAGCTTCACCTATAACTAATCAAATCATAGTCCTTGGGATAAGACTTAAGCAGCAGTTCTGAGCCCCATGTCCAAGTGTTCAAAGCATTTGGTTCTCTTAAAAAACAGTGACCCAATCCCATCTACTAAGTGGACACCTACCCCTCCCCCAAGAAGAATTTATTTCAAAGGACAGCATTGAATCTGCAGCTCCAGGAGAAAGACATATCTGATCAAAGCACATGGGAGCAGATGAAGGGGGAGGAGGAGAGAGTGGAGCACATCCTGGCCCACCAGGCCGTGAGAACAATGTTCCCAATTAGAGCAATCAGTCGACAGAGAGGACCACACGGCCAGCCCCACTAGGAGACATGGCGCCCCTCACTGACCCATAGCCCTACAGGGGACAACACCGGAGACACAGTGTGGAAATTGCACCCGTTCTGATCCCACCACACTGAGGCAAAACACTAAAGGGGTGCAACAGAATATTCAGTGAATGCTGAAGGTGGACTTTGGGGGCAGGACGTGTTGCCCCAACAGAGTGGACTGGAAAACATCCCGAAAGGCCAACAAACAATCCTTGAACTAACCACAAGCTTTTCTTTCTTGTTGGGTTTTGTTTTGGTTATTTTGGTCATTGGTTGGTTGTTGTTGTTTTGTTGTATATTGTTGCTTGGTTGTGCTCTGTCTTGTTTTTGTGCACGTTACTATCTCCGCAGGTCTGTCTAAATAAGATAGGCTGGATGAACAATCTGAAGGAGAAAACAATGGGACCAACAGTTCTGGGGGACATGGGAGACGGGGAGGTGGGGGGAAAGGTAGTGGTGTTAACAAACCCAGGGGCAAGGGAACAACAAATGACCCAAATTGGTGGTGAGGAGGGTGTGGGAGGCCTGGTAGGGCATGATCAATGGTAATGTCACGAAGAGGAATTGCTGAAACCCTGGTGGGGACTGAGCATGATAGTGGGACAGGAGGAAAGTCAAAGGAAATATAGGAAAGAGCTGGGAGGCAAAAGGCACTTATTGAAGTCTAGATAAAGACATGTACATATGTAAATATATTTATATATTAGGATGGGGAAATAGATCTATGTGCATATATTTATAGGTTTAGGATTAAGGTAGCAGAATGACATTGGGTCTCCACTCAAGTACTCCCTCAATTCAAGAATAATTTGTTCTATTAAATTGGCATTCTATGATGTTCACCTTCCCGACACCACCGCTGAAGACAAAGCAGGTGAATAAGCAAATGTGGCGAAGAAAGCTGATGGTGCCCAGCAATCAAAAGACAGAGCGTCTGGAATCTTAAAGGCTTGAAGGTAAACAAGTGGCCATCTAGCCCAGAAGCAACAAAGCCCACATGGAAGAAGCACACCAGCTGGTATAATCACTAGGTATCAAAGGGATCAGGTATCAGGCATCATCAGAACAAAAAATCTTACCATAGTGAATGAAGGGGGCAGTGTAGAGTGAAGACCCAAAGCCCATTTGTAGGCCACTGGAGATCCCCTTACAGAAGGGCCTCAGGGAGGAGATGAGTCAGTCAGGGTGCAATATAGCAACGATGAAACATACAACTTTCCTCTAGTTCCTAAATGCTACCTGCCCCCCCCACCCCCGCCGCCACTATCATGATCCCAATTCTACCTTGCAAGTCTGGCTAGACCAGAGGATGTACACTGTTACAGATAGGAACTGGAAACACAGATAATGCAGGACGGAATGTATGGATGTGCTTTATACAATTGATGTATGTATATGTATGGATTGTGATAAGAGTTGTATGAGTCCCTAATAAAATGTAAAAAAAGGAAAGAGGAGGGAAAAAAAAGAAAATGATCAGGGCAAAGAATGTACAGATGTGCTTTATACAATTGATGTATGTATATGTATGGACTGTGATAAGAGCTGTATGAGCTCCTAATAAAATGTTTAAAAAAAAAAAAGAAGAAAAAAAATGCAGGGCGGATGATCCCTTCAGGACCAGTGGTGTGAGTGGCCATACTGGGAGGGTAGAGGGAGCATGGGTTGGAAAGGGGGAACTGATTACAAGGATCTACATGTGACCCCCTCCCTGGGGGATGGACAACAGAAAAGTGGGTGAAGGAAGACGTCGGACAGTGTAAGATATGACAAAATAATAATTTATAAATATATAAAGGGTTCATGAGGGAGGGGGAGCAGGGAGGGAGGGGGAAATGAGGAGCTGATGCCAGGGCTTAAGTGGAGAGCAAATGTTTTGAGAATGATGAGGACAATGAATGTACAAATGTGCTTTACACAATTGATGTACGTATGGACTGTGACAAGAGCTGTATGAGCCCCCAATAAAATAAAACAAAAAAAACCCAGTTGCAGTGTGGTGAACAGTTAGCATTCTAGACCCCGAAGGATGCTCTTTATGGCCGTCACTCTGTTTTCTAAAAGAATCAGGTGGTCAAGCGGATCAAGAAGATAAGAATATGCCTCGTGTTCAAAGCCTTCCAGAGAAAGCCTGGCCATCATCCAACTGTATGCAATGCCTATACTCTACCTGGACTAGAGCATCTTCTCAGCAGGGTCCTCCTACAGCAAGCAAGTGATGAGAAGAGCCTGATCTTAAAGTAGTCCACACTCTAAAACAGGGTTGGGGTGGGTATGGAATCAAGAAGGAGTCAAATTTGTACCTCTACTGTTTTTTGATATTTGATGTTTCGGTCCTTTGAAGATATACTGCCTTTCCCGTATGATGATAAAATAATTAAACTTCAGTTCCATCATTGTTTCTTTATCCCTTCCTCCCCTCCAGCACCTATCGATAATGTCGCTCGTCAACTAGAACTCTCTGAGACCGGTGATTCAAATGTTATCTAAGCTGGCCAGAGTATAAGGGAGACTCGCCAGCCTCAATCTACACCCTGTCGCCCCCTTTTCCCCACTATGTCCCATGGTTCACTTTCGAGTTGTAATATTTCAGTGGGCGCTTTTTAGAGAGTGTGTGGTCACCTGGTGTCCCTCATCCTGTCAATATTTCTCAATTTGGAATCAACATTCGGACTTCACATTCTCCCCAAATCAGTCTTATTTGGATGAAGGATTGAAGATCTCCAAAAACACTTTGGTTGCTGATTCGTATACTTGCTCCCCACACTGACCCTGTTGCGGCGTCTAGCATGTGTGTCTATCCCTACATGGTGCCACCGTTAAAACACACACTGCAACCAAATTGCCTGGTTTGATCCCGGCTCCTACTCTACTACAAGGGTGAATTGGGGTAATTTGTATTTGTTGATTTTCCTTTACCATACAACATGAAAAATAACAGTACTGGTTCCATAGACTCATTGTAATAATTGAATAGCACATAAAGTACATCGAGTAGTAAGTACTGCAATGAACTAACAATGAAGTGCTTCACTGTTTGAAGAGCTGAACTGGTTTTTGCTTCAAAAAGATGTATACTTCTTCCCCAATATTATAGAACTGTTTATAATTTAGCCTTCTTAGGTACTACTAGGCATTAATAGAAGAAGCTATTACAACTTGTAAAACTTGTCATTGGAACAACTCCAGAGAACAGGAATGTTGAAGATTGATTTGAACTTCAAGTGCCAATGGTTAAGTTAATACTATACTCAATTTATGGCTCACTGTCATTGTTTAGTGGAGAAACAAAGAGATGTTGTAGAACTCATGTGATGAATGATGAAATTCCCCTCCATCAACATCAAAGTCAATCAGCACCATCTAGCCCACAAAAACAGTGCTCCACTTCCTACTTTGGTGAGTAGCAAATGGGATCTCAAAAGCTTCTGAGCATCCATGTAAGGTACCACTAATGATCTCTCCCTGTCTGGAACAAACAGGAGGGAAGAAAAGTAAAACAAACAAATAGGAAATAATTTGTCCAAATGCCTAGTGGTTCACTGGCTCATCAGCCCCCAGAATGCTGGGACCAGAAGAACCCGATGGAGCCTGGCTACCCCTGCGGATGACCCTGAAGAGGAGCATGTTGGAAGGGCCCGCACAGAGAGGGAAAGACCTGGGAAACGGAGCTCCAAATCAGTGCTGCTCAACCTTCCTCAGGCCGTGGCCCTTTCACGCAGTTCCTCATGTTGTGGTGATGCCCCAACCATACAATTATCCTCGCTGCTACGTCATCACTGTCATTTTGCTACTGTGATGCATCTGGCGACCCCTGTGAAAGGGTCGTTCAACCCCCAAAGGGGTTGTGACCCACAGCTTGAGAACGGCTGCTCCAAATAATGAAAAAGACCAGGCTCCCTGGTTTGATAGGGACTGAGACTCTGGCCTCAAATGCAGCCCCACTCTTTCAACTTCCTGTCTGTGGTTACCAGTTTCCTTTATCGTTATGTCCTATCCCTGCTGATCGTTCAAGTTTAATCCCTGGGTAAATGCTATCCTTCTATCATGTGTGCTTGGGGGGACTGCAACCAGTGCTGTAACATGTATGTCTTGCTAATTGAAAAATAAATGCGCTCTATAAACTTTCACCAAAATGAAAAAGAAAATTGTTTTAAACTCTTCAATTCCCTCTTCATGAGTTGTTTTAACTACATACATGTATATCAATGTCCCTTTGAAAACATGCTGTTCAACAGAGAAACCTACTCTTGCCATCAAATTTGGTCCACCTGCTTTGAGACCTCACATACCTCTGCCTTACTTACTTCCATCAGTGTGCATGGATGGACATGTTCCTTTCTAAAGTCAAACTCTCCACTTTGGCATCGAACTCTATGTTGTTTCCTCTAGAATATCCCTCTTGTGTTATCCAATCTCACCTCTGTATCATAATGTTTCTTACTGCTCTGGCTATGCCATCCGCCTAAGCATAGCATACTACTTTGTGATATACAAATTTCAAAAACAAAAACACATGTTGTAGGTGACCAGGCTCGCCTGTGATTTAGCAGCCTTGGAGTCAGAATATCCTCTACTGGCTTTCCCACACAAACACCCACTTTCCCTGGAGATTCTCATTTCTGTCACTAGTGCTGACTCTGTGTCAGGATCCTCACCCTGATGGCTTTTCCCCAATGGCAGAAGGTGCCTACCTGCATAGTGGTTACCCAGCCGCCGGAGGCTCCCCTGCCCCTGGAGAGCACGGTACTCCTGGAGGTTATTCGGGGGCTCTGGGGTTAGGGGCCTATCCTGCATTTCTAATAGACACTTTCCAGGGTGAGCTTCAAACGTAATGGTCCGATGCAGTTCTCATGAGGGACTAGAAAGCCGGCAATGGAGAGGTATTTTTTGATTCCCTATTGTTAATAGCAACACTGAGATGCAAGAGAGGAGTTACTTAAGGAGATCGATACCTTGAAAAGAAGAATGGCCCCAAGTGAGAAACCACAGACCCATTTTGCTGAAGTTTTGCATCAGCTGTGTTTTAAAACTGTTGACTGGGTCTAGGCTATGGCAAAGGGTGGAAGAAGAGGATAACAATGGTCAATTTTGAAGAGGTATCCAAGCTAAATGCTCCCATGCTGTTGTTGTCATTGTCAAATGATCATTATTGCTATTATGTTTGGTCAGAGGAAAGGGGTGGGGACATGACATCTTTATGGCTCAACACGTCCTCCCTGTTTAGGCTCTGAATCAGGACTGGATTAACTAACAAGGTAAACACGGGCTGGCTGATATTTATTTACTAATCTGCCGTGAACATTTTCACATGGGTTTCTCTACATCTCTGATGCAAAACTGGTGCTTCATCCCTGTCACGGTTACCCAGTTGAGCAGAAGCTGTTGGGAGAGGGACAGACGTCAGCCACATCCACAAGCATAATCTTTGATATGCTGACAAAAGATCAGCTTGTTCATATCATTACATTCATCCAAGTAAACTTGGGCTTACCTTGCTTATTGGGAAATTTCACACGGTTCTAGACACTTCCATGTCCTCATTCACCCTCAGCTTTTCTGTACAGTCCTGGAACCTGTGCTTCCTTTCCACGGTTCTCCCTAGTCCTCCCTGCCTGGTCTCAGCACTCACACCAGCAAATCACTCGGCAGCGAATGAATGCGGTGCTTCTCCCCTGAGCTCACCCCTTCCCACTGGAGGCCATATTTACTGTGTGCCTGATTGACATCTGGATGTAGTCATTATCTCTGAGCCTGAATTCATTCATCTGCACTTGGCCACGTGCTATGAGACCTTCAGCTGAGCCCAGGGCTCTATACAGAAATGGGTCCTGTGACCCTCCCCAGGAACTCCACCATCACTCCATGGCATGTGTCCCATCAGTGGAATGGCTTCATGCCCATGTGGCAGACCCTCACGCAAAGGGCATACAGCAGCCACGGCCACCGACCGAGCCACCAACAGACTTACAAAACCCAACGCAGATGTTAAGTTCTTTGCCTTGCCCAGGATCTGGGGCATTACAGTCTACATCTATACTTCGATAGAGCAACTATTCAGAAACCTAACAGATTCAGTCATGGCAAATGTTAAGTAAACCTACAAGACTGAAGACAGGGAAACAGATGCCAATTTTTAAATAATGACAAGTACCAAGGTAAAAGGGAATACATTTTGTAGATACAGAATTTCCAAATATACAGGGTGACAAGACAATATTAAGATACAATGAACTGTATTAAACTTGGAAATATGAAAAAAAATATTGTAGCATAACAGAAAAAATAAGCCTTTTTACCAAAACAAAAAAGAAAATCATATTTAGTCAACACTAAAACAGCAAGAAATGATAAGAAAATCTATAAACAAATTGAACTCAACACAGAAAAATACATCATAAAAGAAATTGTCAACACACACAAACACAAACATGGCCCAGAAAAATGGCAGGAGTAAATTCATAACTATTAATATACTTAATATAATGAATTAAATGCATCAGTAAAGAGATGGAGAGTAGCAGAACAGGTAAGAAAACACGACCCATTAAATGCTATCTACAAGAACCCAACTTAGACACAAAGATAGGAACACATATATAAAACTCCTATGGAGCAGCTGGTGGTTTTGAACTGCTGGCCTTGTGGTTAGCAGCCCTACCCATAACCCACGACTACTAATAGCAAAGTTAAAAAAAAACCGCAAAATGCACACAAAAATAAAACAACAAAGACTGACCAGGGTGTGGAGAGACTGAAACCCCCATCCAGTGCTGTTGGGATTGTAAAATGGTACAGTCACTGTGGAAAATATTTAGTGCTTAAGAAGTTGGGGATAGAAATCCCCATATAACTCAGCCAGTCCACTGCTTGCTAAATATCCTAGAGAAATAAGATCCATAGCACAAATAGATAGATGTATATCCATGTTTATGGCAGCACTACTCACAAGAGCAAAATGACAGAAGCAACCTAAGGGCCATCAACAGAAGAATGAGTGAAGAAAATGATACATACATACAGTATACGAAGTATATGAGGCAACTTGGAAGAATCATGATAAATCAGAGGAACAAACACATCATAACGTGGATGAACCCAGAGTAAATTGTGCTGAGTGAAATTAGTCATAAACGGGCAAATATTGTATGAAGCTCTTATAATAAAAATGAAATTTTCACACCAAAGAAATATTCTTTGATTGTTGCCAAGCGTGTGAGGGGAAGGCGAGGCAAATCACTGACTATGGAGTAGACATGTATTCACTTGGGTGATGGGGATGGCGATGTACAATAATGCGGACATCAGTGAAAAGCCATCAAAGGAAAGACAGGCACTGGGTAAAGTAAAAGAGTTAAAAGCAACAGAAGTAAATGCTGCAATATTTACAATCCTATAATAACAGCAATAACAATAATCCATGTGTAGATATATAGATAGGAGTCCTGGGGCTATTAATCACAAGGTCATCAGTTTGAAACCACAAGCTGTGTCACGGGAAAGACGAGGCTTTCCACTCCGGTAAAGATTTACAGTCTTGGAAAGCTCTCGAGGCAGTTGAGTCTGATTTAACTCAATGGCAATGAGCGTGGTTTGAGATACCTAGATAAACACCCAAGCAAAACAGCCATGGGAAGGAGACTGGCACTATACTCACAAATATAGATAGATAGGAGTGTCAGAGGTGATTCCTATATATTATTTATATACGCTGCAGATGTAATCTTTCATAGACTAGAGTATACAGGGGCAAAGTTAAGGAAATGTGTTGGTGTTGTTAGGTGCTGTCAAGTTGATTCTGACTTATGACCACCCTATCTGTGTACAACAGAACGGAACATTGCCCAGTCTTGTGCCATCCTCACATTGTTGCAGCCACCGTGCCAATCCATCTCGTCAAGAGTTTTCCTCTTTTCACTGCCCTTCCACTGTACCATGCATGATGTCCTTTGCTAGGGACCGATTTCTCCTGATAGCACATCCAAAAAAAGCTTTAGAGATGAAAATTTCTTTGCCATACCTTAGTACCTTGAGGGAATGGGTCTCTGTCCATGGGGGCTCAAGACTGAAGTCTCGGGGAAGACTGAGGTCAATTTGGTGTAACATAGTGTCTTAGTCTGGGTATTTAGAGAAACAAATCCACAGAAACTCATATGTATAAGAGAGAGTTTTATATAAAGGGTAAGTGCACATCAAGAGAACATCCCAACCCAGTGCTGCCCAAGCTCACAAGTCCAACATTATCCCATATGTCTGACACCATTCCATAAAGTCCTCCTCCATCTCACAAAATACATACAATGATGCTGACTGCAGGAGGAAAGCCGAATCAGTGAACATGTAAGCATTGCAGCGCTGGCAGAGGTCTCCACACGGCTGATCCAGCACCCAGGACTGCATCGGGGTAAGTCCATGTGGCTTCTCCTTGGGTATGTCTCACAGGAAGTGAGTCTTGCCAGCTGAAGCAGGGAACTGGCTAAGGCAGTGCACTCTGGCCTGACCATCAGAAAGCAAGAAACCCAAGAACTCGAAAGGCAAGGCTCACTGAGTAATTTATCTCTCTGCCCTTCAATTAACCCCACATGTGTTTATCAGCTAGGTTGGCACAATAAACTTTGACTAACTCACATAGTTCATGAAGACAGTGTTCTATGTACAAACTCTGGTGAGCAGTGGCTGCGTACTTAAAAGCTTCAGAGAGGCCATTTAAGATGTGACTATTAATGGCTCCCCATCTGTAACAAAGATGAATGAAGAAAATCAGAGACTCATGGAAACAATTGATTAGTCCAATAGACTAACGGACCATATGTAATTTAGCCTCCATGACCTTGAGACCAGAAGAATTAGATGGTGTGTGTATACCATGACCGACTGTTCTGAAAGGGATCACATTAGGTGCCGGATGGAGTGTGAGCACACTGTGGAACAAATCTCAAAATAATTAAGACCTAGCATCCTGGTCGCATAGAGACCAGGGAAGCCCCGAGACTATGGCCTTCAGTTACCTTTCTGGCCTAGATGTGAACTTACCAGTGAACAACAGACTCTGGGGAAAATCAACCACTCAAGTTGCTAATGGTACATTTGCCCGCGGACAGAGTTCAGAAGACAAGAAGGGTTCAGAGAGAAAGGGGAATGGAAATTAGAAACACAGAGTGGAAGCAAGATGAGTGATACTACATTATGGGGATTGAACTCAATGCAATAAAAAAAATAAGTGAAGAATTGTTGAATGGAAGAGTGATATTCTCTGTAAGCCTTTACCCAATTCATAATAAAAAGTTAAAATACCTAAATAAATAAATCTTATGTTAGGTTTATCAAATGTTATATTTTTTGTGGGTTTTACTTAAAAAATAATTCATTTCTATGGGGAAGTTATTAATATCCTGAAGAAGTTAAGGTCAGTTAAGGGCTTCTAAATTATAAAATAACTGAAAACCTAATTTTTAGCTACCCAAGTGTACTCTTTGTGAATTATTAACTGTTCTTTGAAACACTTATTCAGGAAACCAAATATTATTCATTACAAAAATTGAACACTTGTTAAGTGCCTCAGGATACAGGGACCAACAAAGAGAGCAGTAATTCAAGAATATAAAATAAGAAATTGAAGTACTATGTAAAATGGAAATTCACTTTGAAAAAACAGTGCCCTTCAGCTGCAGCCCTATAATGAATACAGGTTTGAAAGGATAGGGGCATTATGTGAAACAGACCTATAGAGTTAGTGCTTATAAAGTAAAAAACCAACCAAGTAACCAAACAAGCACAGAAAGAATAGCACCCGGAGAGGTTTCCTTTGCATGAACCAGACATCACTTTCTGTAAGACTCAGGAAGTCCTGGAAGGCTGAAGGAGGAGTCCTTTCTCTTACTCCCACCCCCGGCCCCTAGCCTTTGCCACCTATCAATGTGCAGCTCACTACTCTGGGATAAGACAAATTAATTTGGGTGGTGCCATAAAGATAATTGAATTTCCTTAATTTTCATAATACATTAGAATTAAGAAAATACATCTAAAATTATAATAAAAGTACAAAGTATAATAGAGTTTTCAAAAGTAAGTAGAAAGTTTTCATTGAGATCTTTATTTTCTTTGAGCTAAATTAGTAGTTGTTTAGCACTTAACCACTTTTAAAGGGCTTTTATATCCTTGTTGATCCTTATAAAAATCCCATGGGTTTGGTAAATCAAGCATTGTTATAATCTTCATTCAAGATGTGGAAACTCAGTCCCAGAGAAATTCAATTCCTTACCTAAATCATATAACTCATAACATTTTAAAAATTCAAATCCCATTCACCTGCAATTGACAACCCCTCAGAAAGGAAGACATTTAACAAACAATCCATTTTGGGCAACATAGATTAGCCTGACACATATTCTGCAATGATCGTTTCTGTGCTCCTTGGCAGCTGAACAGGAAATTAAGTCAGTGCAGGACCATCCATCCCTCAGATGTGTGGTTGCAAAGTATTAGCAAGTGTTTCTGGGTCCTCTTTCCCAGAGGGTCTTCATTAGTGAAATTGACTGAGCGATAGGTAGATGT
This sequence comes from Tenrec ecaudatus, assembly GCF_050624435.1. NCBI lineage: Eukaryota > Metazoa > Chordata > Mammalia > Afrosoricida > Tenrecidae > Tenrec > Tenrec ecaudatus. The sequence goes on along the minus strand of NC_134533.1, from coordinate 122,838,209 downwards.
GGTCATTCAACGGTCGGATTGAGGAATAACAATGATAGCAAGGAAAGCACCCCCCGACTCCCCTCCCTCAGCGTCAAATTGCATTAATTCAAAGTCCTTCCTTACCTTGTAAGGGGAGCCAAGCCAGCAAGCTGAGCACTGCCCACCAAGTCATACTGTGCTGTGCAGCTGTGACACGGTGTCAACTTCCTCTAGCTGCTGAACTGAATGGAGCCGCGTGGTTTCTTTTAAAGGGAGAGAGTTAGTGGTTCTGAGACCTCATTGGTATGGACTCCCCCTTCTAAGTTAGCTGCCCCCAAACACCTCCTGTAGGAACACTTAGGGGACCGCATGTGTCATCTCAATTGTAGAGAGGTGTGAGTGGTCTGTTGGTGGCAAGCCCATTCTATCACATGTGGGCAGTACTGGTAAAGTCAACTAGCTGCAAGGTTTGGGGAGGAAGGAGTGGTAGGAGATATATTAAAATGCTCTGTGTAGTAATGCTAATCTTATTTTTCCTTTCTTAATTCATTACACAGTTACAATTAGATTTCTCTTTAATTCTTATGAGTAGTCTATATTCATAACAGACAACACTTTTTCATGGTTATCAGGGACAGCAACAGCATGATAAGTGGACAAAGCATTACAATTGCTAAGGATTTCATTTTGTTTGTGTCCACAACCAACGCCTACGGAAGCTGTAGTAAAGACATCAAACAATGTATTTGTGATCCTTAGGGATTATGTCAACTCCTGGCTAGAGGTGGAGTCAAACCTATCAGTCAAGTTGAAGCCTGGTGACACCATGTTGATGTCATAAACCTTTTGTGTATAACTGCTTCTTTCTCTGTCCCTCCACCTTCCTGCCTGGCAGGACTCCGGCTGCCTTCAGGAGTGGATCCATGTAGACTGCCCAACCCTGAGAGCTGCTGGAGACCTCCAGTTCCCACTGATCTTGGATCCATGCAACTCTCTGTCCCCTGGCGTGGGATATTCCTGCTTCCCCGTTCACCTTTCTGCACCACTGCACGTGGCTGCGTGAGTCTGAAGAGGGACTTATGGACTAGCATCAGACTTATGGACTTGAGTTGGTTTGGACTGGGCTGCCGTTATGATATATAATTACTTCTTGATATAAAGGTCTTTGTTACACATACGTGTCACTGGGTTTGTTTCTCTAGGCAACCCAGCCTAGCATTTCATTGGGTAAACCTGCTGCAAAAGATCTGTAAGTTTAAAGTGTTAAAAAAATAAAAATGTCACTTTGAGGACTAAGGTGCTCCTGGTCCAAGCCATGGTGTTCTCAATCTTCATGTGCATTTAAAATGAACAAGAAAGAATGAAGAAGAGCCGATGCTACTGCATTATGGTATTGGTGAAACAAATGGGTCTTGGTAAATATGGTCAGAACGTTCATTAGAGGCAAGGGTGGCGAGACATCATCCTATGTGCTTTGCTTATGTTATCACGAGGGACCAGTCCCTGACAAAGGGCATCATGCTTGCAAGAGTAGAGAGAGGCCCCAAAGAAGGGAGAGCCCCAGTGAGCTGGTGTGACTCTGGTTGCCAACAATGGGCTCAAATACAACAACAGCTGGGGAGGGCACCAGGCCGGGCAGTGCTCTGCTCTCTTGTGCACAGGATGTGTTGGGACAGACTTGATGGCACCTAATGACAGCAAAACAACCAGGGATATAAATCATTCACTCACTTATGTGCACATTTATAAAATCGGTATAACCACGGGCCTAGACACCCATTTATCCCTCGATTTACTGATCCACTGACCTTTTGCCCAGTCACCTGTATACATTGATATGGTCAGATGGGAATGATACAGTCTTTGTTTTCTAGAAAATTTTCTGGGTTGGAGTTCATCTACAAGTCCCCCACATACAAAACCACCCCTGTCCCCCAAACTAAACAAAGGCGATTGGTGGTGAGTTGATTCATAGATTGTCTCCACAGTGGAGGCAGGAGGCGAAATAGCCAGGCCAGTCGGATGAGGACATGGACAGTCAGTAGGACCCTCCTGTGAGTCACATGTGGCTGAGTAGACCTGTGGGCCATCGGCTGTGGCTGTCTTTCTTCTGAGCTGCCTCTTGTGAACTTGAACTTCCAAGCTTTGGGCTAGGACCTGTGCGTGTTAACTGCACCATGCAGGGAAGCCTCCTAAAGCATACCCATATTCTAGTCTTTTTCCCAAATATACAGTGTAGTTTCATACCTCTGTCCTTTGGTTCAAATGCTCTCTCTGCCCTAAAATGCCTTTTCTTCCTGCGAAGATTCTCATTATCCGCCAAGAAGACCCAGAGCAACGGTGGCACTTCTCCGAGAAGCAGGAACTAGGGATTCAGGGCAGAAGCTCTGGAGCCAATCTGCCTTCTTCAAAACCTCAGTGTACAATGACTACAACCTCTTGTATGGGGTTCAGAGGCACAAGTTAATGGACTTAGTGCCTGACAGTTTACATGTATCCACTGCTACTATCCTTTATGCTCCCTGGAGTGGGGAATATGGGGGTGAAAATTCGTACTCCACTTTTCTCTGCTCCCATAATATTTTTATTTTATCACTTTTGTTTTTATTCTGATTGTACTCTATATGGCTGGATATGCACCTGTTTCCCTTGCTAGCTTCTGAGATCCGAGAAAAGTGATCCTTGTCGACCAGAGTTTTCCCACAGCCTGGCACAACTCTTTTCACAGTATCATTGTTTTAAAAATAGTTTTATTGAGGCATGGTTAACATGTACAGTTTGGTGTATTTTGACATATGCACACACCCATGAAATCATCGCAATCAAGGTGCTATGGCCATTGCGTTGATTCTGATTTATAGTGACCCTTTTTAAGATTTCCAGCACTGTAAATCTCTGTGGGAACAGACTGCCTCATCTTCTTCCTGCAAATCAGTTGGTGGATTTGAACTGCCAACTTTGTGCTTAGCCGTTCAACACGTAACCCACACTATTACTAGGCCCTATGGATCACTCCCAAAATGTTCCTCCTACCTCTTAGAGTTATCTATCTTGTCCTCATATCTCCCTCCTCAGGCAACCACCGATCTGCTCTGTGCCATGACAGATTACGGTAACTGTAAATTCCTAGAGTTTTATAGTAAGGAAGGCATACGCCAGCAACATAAATGGTTTGTACTCAACGGCTAACCTAGAGGTTGGCAATGCAAATCTCCCCAGTATCTCCATAAAATAAAATGTCTGGTAATCTACTTCCACAAAGACTTCAGACAGGAAAACCCTGTGGAGCTGGTCTGCTCCGTCACATGTGGTTTCTCCACAAATCAGAGCCAAATTACATACATATATACATATATATTTCATCTGCCTTTCTTTACTCAGCATAATTGTTCTGAGATTCATCCATAACAACATGACCCTTTGTACGACAGTACCATGTGTCAAGAGTTTATTCATTTGGTGTTAGACTGGGTTGACTAGGGTAACAAGTCATCTACATATAAGAAAGAACTTTATATCAAATAGTAATTGTATATTAAGAAAACATCCCAGCCCAGTCCAGATCAAGTCCATAAGTCTGGGATAGTCCATAAATCCTATATTAGTTCATAAATCCCTCTTCAGGCTCTTGCAGCCAGATGCAATGATGCAGAATGCAGGAGGATCACAGGCGGGTGGGTGCAAAGTCTTGTAGATCCAGTGGCTGCATCTCCAGGGCTCTGGCTGCCATCAGCGTGACTTGAAGTGCCTCGTTAGAAGGAAGGTGAAGCAGAAAGAAAGCGGACGTTACCAGAATACTTCTGAGAAGGCCACACCCACAAGGAGGCATCATCAGGCTGTGATCTGATTGACAGGCTAGACGCCACCCCTATACTTATTTGTCAAGTTGACATGAAGTCATGTAACTACCGTGTCCCCTCCATAGGCAGTACAGTTCCGGGAGTGCAGCAGGCCTGAGCGCCCACGTGGGGGCAAACTGAGAGGGGAGTGCCACAGACCAACAATGAGAGCAAAGCCACGAAGTCCCTGAGGAAGCTCGATTGTAGACTTTGGACATCTGAACTGGTTGGAGGATATTCACAAAGGGGCACACGGAAAGCCTCAAGGGGTGAAGGGGTGGGGGCCGGGGTGCCAGACCGCTCTCTCCTTGACTGCAAGAAGAGCAACGGGGCCTTGTCGAAGGTGCGCCCCGGGACATAAGTGCTGAGGACTCTAGGGTAAAAGGGATGTTATATAAGTGGGTCCCGGGAAGGGGAACCCTGAAAGCAAAGGGGATCAGACTGATGGATGATAACAGAGCGACACTCATCTACTCTGGGGCAGGACAACAGTTAGACGTGGAACTACTGTGTGGTCTCTCTTTTTCGTTCTATTGATTTTTTCCCCCTCTTTTGGTGTTTGTCGGGATAAGACAGGCAGGATAAACAATCTCAAGGAGACAGCAACAGGATGAGGGTTAGTGGGGGGGAGGGGGGAGAAGAGGAGGAGGTGTGAGGATGGGAGGGAGCCAATAACGACAGGGACAGGGGAATAGCAGGGGATATAGAACCAATGGGGAGAAGGGTGTAGCATTCCAGATTGTGTTTGAGCAATTGAAATGTATCTGAGAGGAAAAACTGAGAAATGATGAGAGGTAAACATAACAGTGGGGCAGGAGAAAAGAAAAACGATAAAGAAGAAAAATAGAGGCTGTCGGGGGGCGGGGGCCGGGCGGCCGCGCGCAAGGCCGGGCCAGCTGCCGCCGCGCCCTCGGCCTCCGACTCCGACTCCGGCTCGGCTTGCCCTGGCGGCGGCGGCGCCGTGAGGAGGAGTCCGCGCTCCTCTGTGGCGGCGGCGGCGGCCGGCTCCAGGCCGGGTTTTGGCGCCGCCCGCCTGCTGCCTCCTGGCGGCTCCTGAACTCCAGCCCCCTCTCTATCAGCCTCTCACTCCGTCTCAATACGTCTCAAGATGGCGGCCAATGTGGGATCGATGTTTCAATATTGGAAGCGCTTTGATTTACAGCAGCTGCAGCGGTGCTAGGAGCAAGGCAGAGGCAAAACCCAAGAACAGGGTTCTTCTCTGTTGAAGCGCGATAAACTCACGGGGAAGCAAACAAGCATCTTCATCCACGTGAAGTGAATCTGTGAATCAGCAGCTCCCAACTGACCAAAGCACGCACAGAGCAGCCCAGCATCAAGGTCCGTTTCTGTGCACTGCTCCCACTGTGAGGAAGAGCTTCATGTGCATTAATAGGGAACTTTTGTAATATTTGAATTTTGAATAGTGGTTTTTGTCAGAAACTGGAAAAAATCTCAAAGCCTGAAGAAACTCCTTTCTAGTACTGAACATTCAAGGGAGCCTGTAGAAGCCTGAAATGATTGCTAGGTGACCACCTGGATCTGCTTGTTGAGTGAAAGTGGCAGAATAGCAGCAATAGAGCAGCGGGTCCATTCTGACCACTGACACTCGTGGACCTGGTTTACAGGCAGTAGAGAAGAAGATGAGAGCAGGTTGACTCGTTTGAAGTCCATGACCTACTCTGAGGGGACTAGAGATGTGGAGAATTGGTGATGGGGCCAAGGCCTAAAGGCAATGCGACCAATGGACACTGAGGTGAGGCCAAGAGAGGGAGCCCACATTGACTTGACCCGAACCCGACCAGATGAAGAGAAGAATGTTGAGCCTGTGCACTGGTATATACTGCTGCAGACTGTATAGACGAACTGTCCTGCTTTGACTTTCTTGTGGATGTGGACTTCACAAGGTTCCAACTGGCATGAAGACTCTTTATATTGAAGAATATGATTGTCTCCTCAGAGCACTGGGTTGATGGAAGTAGGCAGTAGAGAAACTGGATAGCCAAAATGGGCCAGATAAAGGCGTGAAGTGGCTAGCTTACAAGATTTCATAGATACTGGAATATATTCATAGAATTATAGGATTAATATGTGGGTGTACCTTACCTGCAATTGTTAAGCATAGGATATTTTTGTTTCATCACTTACAGAATATTATGTTTAAAGGAGGGTGGCACACAGTGAAATGTATGCATTTTCATATTATACTGTTAGATACTGATATGATTCTATTATTGTTTTGAAATTATATACGGCTAAAGAATTTTGTGAAAATGTCAAATGGACAAGGGGTGGTCTGTTGTAGTTATACAATCTGGTGTCAATTTGGGACTTGAGAGGATTAAGAGTGAAGGGGTAGACTCTAGTCTCTCTATTGGGTTATGGCCAATGAGGCCTCTTTGTGGGCCTGGCCTTCCCGTCAGGGTTCTGGGAAATCTGGTCTTTCCTCCTTGGAGGCAGCAGACTATCTTTCTGCTCATTCCCTGAGAGATGTCCTACTAACAAGACACATGGCACCACACTGATAGAACCCATGCCCTGGGAACTGGAGGAGCCACATGGAGACCCTGCCAAAGCTGAGATGCTTCTACCACCACTGGATGCAGAAGACTTTGCAACTACTGACCTGTGATCTTCCTGCATTTGGGGTCATTGAAGGTGTTTCATGAGTCTGAAGAGAACATTATAGATTGATATCAGACATGGGCTAATATTGGACTTATGGACTTGATCTTGGTTGGGCTGGAATGCTTTCTCAATATACAACTGTTCTTGTATATAAAGGTCTTTCCTATACAAAAAAAAAAAAAAAGAAAAATAGAAAGTAATAATCATATATCTACACACACACACACACACACACACACACACACACAGTAAGGAAACAGACAGACTTTTGGCCTCTACTTAAATCTTAACCTCAGCACAAGAATGGTTTGTTCTAATAATTTGCAATGTATGATACTCACTTTACCGACACGATCATTGAAGACAAAATGGGCACATAAGAAAATGTGGTAAAGAAAGCTCATGCTGCCTAGCTATTAAAAGAAATACCTCTGGGGTCTTAAAGACTTGTAGTTAAAACAAGTGGCGATCTAGCAGAGAAACAACAAAACCCACGTGAAAGATGCACACCAGGCTGTGTGATCAGGAGGTGTCAACAGGAACAGGTATCATAAGTTCAAAAACAAGCAATTAAATTGATGTGAAGAAGTGTAGACAAAATGGAGACCCAACATTCACCTGTATGACAATTGGACAGTCCCTGACAGAAGGACCATATAGGAGGGAAGCTATATCCAGGGTGCAGTATAACACTGATGAAATATATAACCATCCTCTAGTTCTTTAATATTTCCTCCCCATACTATTATGGTCTTTGTTGTACCTTTTTAATCTTGTTAGACCTGCATACATTCATTTATATAATGAAGATCATCCGATGCATGAAATCCAAGATACATAGACCCATTGGAAATAGTAACAGGAGTAATGATTCCATGGGGGTACAGGAAGAGACGGAGAGGGAAGTGGGGAATAGGGGGAACTGATAACAAAGATGGCTATACAATCCCACTCTAGGGAAATGAATAGCAGAATTACAGGTGCACAGATACAGTGGATGAAGTAAGATATGGCAAATAACAACAATCTAAGAATAAGGGTTCTTGGTGTGCAGAGTGGGGGAGGGAGGGGAAAAGGGAAGCTACTATCAAAGAGTTCAAGAAGAAGGAAAATGTTTTAGAAATGATGGTAGCAGTGATTGTACAATCATGCTTGATCTAATTGAATTATGGATTGTTATAATATCTGTAAGAGCTCCCAATAAAATGATTTTTTTAAAAGAAAAGAAAAACTAGATGGTTCCTGGCTACAACTACAGACCACTTTGATAGGGAGCACAGATGATCCTACAAAGAATGGGAGAGAATGTAGAACAAAATACAGAATCCTAAAAGACTAGGCATCCTGGTTTGAGAGAGACTGTTGGAATCCTAGAGACGGAGGCCCTTAGACATTTCAAAACCTGAAGCTGAGTCCACTTTCAGGAATCACCTTGCAGCCAAACAGAAAGGCTATAAAGTCAACAAACTCTCATGGGCAATTTACTCCTCAGAATAATCAACCATATGAAATCAAAAGAGCAGCATTTACCCAAAACCCCAACTCAGAAGGTTGGCAGGGGAAAGGGAAGACAATGGACGGTGATGGGGAGCTCAGGGAGGATGGGGGAAGAATGCAGTTGCATTGAGGGAATTGTGACCCATGCTACCAAGCGTGTAGAAATTGTGAATGGTCGATGAAATTGTCTGCAAACTTTCACCCAAACCACAATTAAAAAAATGCTTCCTCCTTCAAATTGCTCAGTCATATTTCATTATATGAACACACCACCCTTTGCTTATACAGCACCTTTAATCCAGATGGATGTCTGCCTTGTTTCCCTTAGTATAGTTTCTGGTTAGTGTGACTTAGTTGTTGGAACAGTTTAAATGAAGGCAGCATGGTATGTTCCCACATTTGCTTTTGTGTGATAACCTTGTAATTCACAGAAAACAAAACAAAATGGAGAGTTTAACAGGAGGCGTTAAATTAACTACTGGTACGCGGTTGTGTAGTCTACACTCTGGTGGGTCCCTGATCTCAAGGTTGTGGCTCAAGTCTACCCAAAGATACCTTGACAAAAAAGGCCTGGCAATCTATTAAAAAAACAAACAAAAGCCAAACGGAGTCATTAAAAGCCCCGTAGAGCACAGTGCTCTGACACGCAGTGGCTATGAGTTCGTTCCAAGGCAACAGATGAATCCTTTCGGTTTTGTAGAGACAACTGTGAAGGGAACTACTCCAGCTTCACACTCCCCGGACAACCAGGAGCAGTCGAGGCCCATTCCCACTGCAATCCAGTCCGGTTTCCCTCTCTGCCCGCATGTGCTTTCTTCACAAGCTTCACAGGAGAGCACTCGCATGCAAATGTATGTAAATCTTGGTCTCAGATTCTAATTTCCCAGGGAGATGGACCATAATAGCACTTAAAATAGGTTGTCAACCAAATGAGCGAATGCAACAATGGATGTGCTCTCCCTTTCAAATACAGAGCCACCTGACGCTTTCCTCTGGAGCCCCAAGTAATATTGCACTGCTACTTTTCACAGACCAGCAAAGAGGGTCTTGCTTTACATTAAAAGTCCCTAGCTGGCGGGCACAAACAGATATCGCTTGGCTACTAACCAAAAGGCTGATGGTTTACATCTACCCAGAGATGTCTCAGAGGAAAGACCCAGTGACCCACTATTGGAAAATTAGCCTTGAAAACCTGATGGGTCAACATGAGTCATAATCAATTTTATCTTCTTCATTTTAAATTGCACTTTGGGCAATAGCAAGTGGATCCTATGCACCCATGAGTACGTTGTTCAATTGTTCAGTTCATCACAGGCCTTGACAAATATCATGATGGGCTCTTGGGTCCAGAGATTGAATTGTTCATGGTGGAAACAGCTGCAAGGCGGGCTTGAGAATGACGTGCATTTGTGGTTTCCCAGGACCTTCCTACTCTCTCGCCTGCTCCCACCTGAGCCTGCAGCCCACAGAGTGTTTGAAGGGCGGGGTGGGGGGGAGGCAGCACTTGTGGCTCCTGAGTGGGGTGGAGGGAAATAATGAGGTCAGAAAGTAATGGTCACTTAGTGACTTTCTACCTAGTTCCTAATGGAAAGCGTCTACGGACCACTTAGTATGAGGGGGCTTCAAAGAGTTTGTGGAAAAGGGATGAAGAGCTAATGACATTGTCGCATGAACTTTGTGAAGCCCCCTTGCATGTGAAGAGGTCCCCTTACTGGTAGCTGACTTGTCATTTTGCTCCCCATTTAGTGAATTTCTTGTTCTACTGTGTTTCAGTGATAACAGGAAGTAAAGTCTGATGTGGTGGTAGGCTGGGGGAAGGCTTTTAGAGAAATAAACATCCTCTCTATTGCTCACCACCATCCTGACCAACTTACTAAATAGCTGAAAGATGGACATTTAAGGGTCCCAATATATCGGGGAATTCCCCATGTGTAGGCACCACTGGGGTTTTTATTGGACTCAAAAAGAGGCTTACACTTTGTTCTTGACCTTTTGTGGCAATGGTGAAGGGTCTGTGATCTTTTCCACAGCCAGGGAAAGCCAGGGACTGATGTAGTGGTGTGGGAACCCCATGTGCCCTCCTGGAGTTTCAGAGGTCAGACATGTTTCCCCCATTCAACCTTTATCCGATTCTGGTACCCATCATCTCATCTCTCTCACAGCACTGAACTTTGCTGTTGGACTCACTCATTTATTGCAATGGCCACACAGAAATCACAGGTAATACTCATGATTATAGTGGTTTATTAGGCAGGTTAACAGATTACAATAAACACGGATCAGAAAACATTAAGGATACAGTTCTTTTGTCTATAGCACCACTTCTCAGCCATGCCAGCAGACATGTCTCTCTGGTGTTCAGTTTCTCAGCCATGCAATGCTGGATCTCGGCCCTCCTTGGGCAAGTGTCCGATAGCTCCTTAGTGTCGATGAATGCTCAAAGGCCCCTCGACTCTGCATGCCAGCCTCCTGCTAGAAGTCAGTCAGCTTTACTTATACAGTGGATGGGGAAACCCACTGCCACAGTTTCCACTTCTACTCAGAGATCTTGAATCCTTCTGCTCCCGTGACTCTTGATTCTTGGTGGTTGTGAGATTCTCTGTGTCTGCTTCTGAAATGCCTTACTTTGTACCTAGAGGAACGGTAAATCTGACCACCCCCAAATTAGAGTCCTCTCCATCTTATTTGCATGCTTTCATTTGGCGGGAGTTACAAGGAAAATGGGTAGGGCAGTCATAACATGTCATTTCACTTCACAACAGGGACTCACCTGTGCTTCCTAGCAGGTAGCTGGATCCCATCCAGTTTTGAGTCAAACAGGCTGAGAGGACTGTTATAAGCTTATACAATGTGGTTGTGGAGTTTCTATGCCAGAGACAAAGTTTCAGAAATTTGTTATTGATTCAGAAAAAGGTTTCTTAGGAGCAGCAAAGTTTCATGGAGTGGAGTTGTGTGAGACGTCCAGGTCTGGGCTTGAATCTGGGCTGTGTGACGTGACTAGTAGCTGTATAGCTCTGATATAGTTAAAGTTTATTGTGCCAACCTGGCTGGTAAACACATGTGGGGTTAATTAAAGGGCGGAGCGATAAATGGAGTGGTGAGCGTTGCCTTTCGAGTTCTCAGGTCTCTTGCTTTTTGATGGTCGGACCAGGGTGCAACTGCCTTAGCCAGTTCCCTGCTTCAGCTGGCAAGGCTCACTTCCTGAAAGACATCCCCAAGGAGAAACCACATGGACCTACGCCCATGCAGCCCTGGGTGCTGGAGCAGCCGTGTGGAGACCCCTGCCAGCGCTGAGATCCTTACATGCTCACTGATTCAGCTTTCCTCCTGTAATCGGTGTGTCAGAGTGTGTCTTTTGTGAGATGGAGGAGGACTTTGTGGATTGGTATTGGCCAGATGGGTTAATGGGTTAATGTTGAACTTGTGGGCTTGGGAAGCACTGGGTTGGGATGTTTTGTTGATGTGCACTTACCCTTTATACAAAACTCTCTCTTATACATGCGTTTCTGTGGATTTGTTTCTCTAAAGTACCCATATGAACACAAGCTCCAATCAGATTGCTTGTCTCTTGATACCAATGCTTTCATCTGTTAAATAGGGGCTCATAACTACAGAGAGCACTTCGTGGGTCAGTGTAGTATCTTGCCTTCCATGCAAGAGACTCAGAGTACTTCGTACTCAACCATTAACTGTCCGTCAGTGGTGGCTTGTGTGATGCTGTGGTATTGAACAGCAGAGATTCAAGACTAAAGGCCTAAGCAGAAAGGCCTGGCTATCTATGAGGAAGTTCTCAAAATTTGTGGAAAAATGAAATGAAAAAGCAATGAAATTTCCATGGATTTTTGGAAGACCCTTAGTATTTCGGAAAGGCCAAGGAATGGACGCCCTGTGTATCTGCACATGAGCCACCATAGAGAGAGGGGAGGACAGGCAACGCTTCATTCCATGGTGTGTAGGGTCCTTGGCTTGGGGCCTCTTTGATGGCAGCTGACAGCAACTCTATCATAACTTAAATGGAGATTTGAATTCCATGCGGTGCCCAATGTGCCCAGACTGGTGGCATATAACATACTACTCTGCATTAATCACTAGAACCAAGGAAGCTCGGGCCATGTCTCATGCACGTGGCAGGTGCAACTAGAAAACAGAAGGTTTCTGCCAAGAAATTCTATCCCTTTGATCCTTGGTTTCCATGGGTAAGTGTACGGGGAGTGTGACGGGGAGACGAGAGGGAGGGGAGCCTTTTAAAAATAATCCAATGACTCTTTTTGAAAACAGAAGCCACGTCTAAGCTACGGGGTGGAACTGCACTCCACAGGCCCTTCAGTGGCTGTGCACTTTCAGACACTAGGTCATTTTCCCAAGACAGCTCTGAGTGGATTGGGAGCCCAACCTTTTGGTTGAATGTTAAACTGTACCACCCAGGGACTCCCAATGTATGGCACTCCAACCAAATCCATTGCTCAAAAATCAGAGCAAGGCTGTTAACTTGCTGTTTATTGACCACCAGCCATCTATTAATTTGGGGGGACCTAGTGGGTTATGCCTTGGGCTATTAACTAGAAGGTTGCTGGTTCAAACTTAGCAGCCATTCTATGGGAGAAAGTTGAGGCTTTCTGCTTCCACAAAGATGTATAGTCTTAGAAACACACGGATGAAATTCTACTCAGTCCTATAGGATCACTATAATCAGCATCTATTTGGTGGCAGTGAATTGTTTGCTCCCATCCTTCCACCAGGGTAATTACTGTGCAGGACTTGAGAAAAAAATCAAAGTCGTTCACCGTGATCTAAAGCACACGTTGGCAAACTTTTTCTATAAAGGGCCAAATAGTTGATCGTTTAAGCTTTGCAAGACATATGGCTTCTGTATTGACTATCCTAGTATTGTGCAGACAGCCGTAGCCAGTATGTAAATAGATGAACTTGGCTGGGTTTTGATGAAACTTCATTTATAGACACTGACATTTGAATGCCAAACGTAAGATATTATTTGTCTTTGGATTTTTTTTACAACTATTAAAAAGTGTAAAAACCAATCTTAACTGGAAGGTCATACCAAAGCACGCTGTGGGTTAGATCTGGCTCAGTTTGTTCACTGCAGTAGATACTGCATTTTGGATCTGCCCACCACCCAGTCTAACCACTTTCTTACTTTTGGCCATGCATGCTCAACTTTAGCTCCTAATCTTTTCATGGCTAGCTCCATTCCACTTGAAACCTTCTGCATTTGTGCCCTCTGAGCTAAGAAGTGAAGAAACGTCCTTACTTAGCTCTCCAAGTGATACCTTGCTCCTACTTAGCCTTCAAGTGTTACCTTAATTATCATCTGCTTGGGGACATTATATTTGCCCATCCATCCCTCCTGACATTCCTCAACAGCTCTCTACCCCAGTACCCAGTTTGTTTCCTAACCAACATTGATCAAAATCTGTAATGATCTTGTTTATTGATGTATTCATTCTCTCTTTCCCTACTCCACAAGAGCAGAGTCCTTGTTCCTGCAAGGAACAATACAAGGGGGTACTCTCCCCAAACCAGTTTTATTCCCCGTGAAGCTGTGTATTTAAGCCCCCACCCCGCACAAAACCACCTTATCACCTTCAAAGTACTCTCCACTACACTTAATACATTTGTGAAATCTGTGATTCCATTCTTAGAAACATTTTTCAAACTCATCTGTTTGGATGGCTGACCGCACCTCCCTCATTTTTTCTTACCTTCATCTTTGTCATCAAAGCGCTGTCTTTTCATGCCCTTCTTCATTTCTTGGAAACAAAAAGAAGTCACATGGAGTGAAGTCAGGTGAGTAAGGCGTGTGGGGCAAGAGACCATGCTGGTTTTTGCCCCAAACTGGCGCACTGAGATGACTGCGTGAGCAGGTGCGTTGTCACGGTGGCAAAACCAGCGCCCCACCCCCCCCCGCCATCTGCCACATATCAGGCCTTTTTGTCATACACTGTTATGCTGTCTTTTCAGAACCTCTAGATAGAAAGTTTGATGAACAGTCTGATCTGGTGGAAAGAACTACAAATGAACTATGAGTCAATATTTTTATCCATTTGGGAAGTAGACAGATGTCCAGGATGAGGTTTGTCATCAATGGACATTTTACCTTTTCTGAAAGGAGAAAACCACACACACGCTTGAGTTTTCCCCATAGTGCTAGCCTTATCAGCTGTGTTCAACATCGCAACAGTTTCTGCAGCATTTTTCCTGAGCAGGAAACAAAACTTCACAGCTGCATGCTGCTCTCTTAAATCGGCCAACACACACACACACACACCACCACCACCACCACCACCACCCCCACCCTAAGATTTGAGTGAAATTGCTTTTAGGAAAAATTCCCTGTGACCAGACAGAATCTTCCTAGGTGATGCCACTGGGTGCACTAACTAAGAGCCTCTAGCGGGAGGGAAAATGTGTACTAAAAAAGCTCAGCTCCCCCCAGTAAAATTTTGTTTCTGTTTTGGTGTTTTGGTACCCCCCCCCTATGGTGGTCCATAAATATTTTAGATTTCTGAGTGAACCCATAGCCTCAGCATCTTCGCTTCTTCTACATTGCTGATGTTCGTGCTGTTGGTCTGGTCAGACCCTGACTCACAACGACCCCATCACAATGGAATGAAAGGCTACCTGGTGTTACGCTGTCTCCAAGATTAGTTGGGGCTCAGATACTGTGGTCCGGGAGGGGCTCCACTAGTCTCTATCTGGTCTTCTGTAATGAATTTGAGTTTTCATCTACATTTTCCTCCCGCTCTATCCAGGACCTTCTAATCCCTTTTAGAGCAGTTGTGCTACACTCATTTTTCAGGTCAAATGAGTTTAAGGGATCTAAGGCAGTCCATCCAGTTGCTGCCCAGCTACTAAACCAGTGTTCCAGCCCAGCTCTATCTGACTCTGGAGTTCTTCTCCAGCCACCCACAGGTCCTCTGGGCTGCCTCAGCAGCCCCTCCAATGATAGTGCCAGCCCTCTGCCAACACACTGGCAACTGGCATGCTGAATAAACTATGATATCTCTCATGGCCAGGAGCAAGCCATCTGCCTTCTACTGGTTTGTTTCTGGCAAAATAAAGTGTTCTGTATTCTCAGTAGAAAGAATGCTTTTTGGTCCTCAAACAGGTTCCCTCTTCCCTCCCTCAACACCCCCCTCCCCCACCACCCCAAATAGCATTTTGCTGAATTAAACTTAAATAAACCCAAAGTACACAGATTCATTTTCTGTGAATGTGCAGGCAGACCTTAATTCACAGGCACATACACCACAAAAAGGCAAAATGCGTTTGGGAATATGTCATGCACAGACAGCTGAGAACCAGCCACAGGGATAAACATAGCTAGGTCTTTGTCAGCTACAAGTCCTGGCTGTGAGGTTTCCTCGGGAAGTATATTCTGCCAGGCCGGGGCTGATGGCATCAATGGAAGTCTGCATTTACACCCTGTGCATCAGTTTACATGGATGGTTTCTTTTCATAGCTATGGGCTTCACAGAGTCGCTGCGCGGTGTCAATGGCTGTTACCTGAATGGCTGCAAGTTCCAGTTCACCCAGAGGTATGTGGGAAGAAACGTCTGGTGATTTACTTCTGAGAAAGGACCCATTTCAAACTCTATGGAGCACAGTTGTACTCTGATCTACTGGGGGTGGGGGTGGGAGTGGGGACAGGTGTGCAGGGGCCCCACATGGGTCAGAGATGACTGGAAGATAGTTGGTTTTTATAAGTTTCAGGTGTTGACACAAGGTCTTCAGGGCAAATCCATCCTCCACTCTGGGGGGCTGGGCCTACTCCGTTCTCCTGGGTCACTGTGAATCAGACTCAACTAGGCAGCAGTGGGTTCATTGCAATTCTTATTCTACGGATCTTTCCTGGTGATCTTATAACCTAAGTTATTTAACTTAATGTAGTTAGGAAAGAAACAAAGAAGAAGGAAAAAAACCTTACTAAATGCAATTAGCTTTAGGTGCTTTATTTAATGCAGTCTCCGTGGCATTGTGATAAATTGCTGAAAGACAAACAGGTTGGATGCAGGTGTCACCGATAGGGGCCAGATGGCTCTGAGTGATTAAAAGCCGGGGCTTGCTATCTGGTGAGTCAACAAAGAAATCCAGAGACTAGTCTAAGGCTTAACGAACTGATTGCTCTGTTAGCTTGCGCTGAGCATCAGTTGTTTCCCAAGATTACCCTGAGATCAGAGTTAATAAAACACATCTATATGTGACTACCTCCAACCCCATCCCATCCCAATGTGTAAATCCCGAAGTAAAAGTTGCTATTCTTCATGTTTTCTGTTTTCAGAAAGGACACTACAAAGAGAGTCTGTCTTGCTGCCTGTCTCCTCACTGGTGCACATCTTCTGATACGATGTTCTACTTGGGGGCTCTTACAACTCTTGTTACAATCCAAACATCAACTGTATCTAGCACATTCATGCATACATTCCATCAATCTTTTTTAGACATCTACTTTCCATTCAGTCCTTGGGATCAGCTCCTCGTTTTTCCCCTCCTCCCCAACACTCCTCCCCAGCCCCACCCAACCCTCATGGACCCTTGATAGATTGTAGATTGTTAATTATTTTCAAATCTCACACCAACCGCTGTCTCCCTTCCCCTCTGGTTTCTGTTGCTCTTCCCCTGGATGGGGGTGTGTGGTTATGTGCCATAATCCCCCCCCCTACCCTTTTGTTGTCTCTATTCCTATTCCTGTGTTCCATGTGTTGTGAGTTTTATCTCTTGCGTATACCTATGTACATACTCCTGTCTAGATTGGGAAGCGGCATTGGGATCATGATAGCAGGGGGTGGTGGGTAGGGGGGGTGAGGAGGCCTCAAGGGATCAGAGGTATATTGTGTGACCCATTAGTGTTCTACTGCACCTTGATTGACTCAACTCCTCCCTGCAACCCCTCTGTGGGGGGATGTTCCATTGTCCATGATGGGTTTGGGGTCTCCACTCCAATCCCCCTCCATTCTCACCAATGCATTTTTGTTTGTTTGTTTACTGTTTGTTGTATCTGATGACCATTACTCAGTCTCAATAACAGAACAACCAGAGAATCAAAACCAGCATCCAGGAGAGGGTAGAGATCCTGTGAGTATTAGAGTAACACCAAGCTAGTGGGGAGGAGCACTAAGAGATAGAAGAAGGGGGAAAGTGATGGCGGGGCAGGAGGAGGCAAAAGCAAACAGGCAAGCTCTAGGAAGCAAGGGCATAGATAGGAGATTAACAGAGGTGTGCACTTATGCAAATACATTAATCCAGAACAACAGCGGTATTGGCCTATGTACATATATTTATAAGGCAATGCATTGAAGCTGTAGACGGGTCTTGGGCCTTGGCTCATACCTTCCCTCAATACAAGAACACTTTGTTCTTAAAAACTGGCATTCTGTGATGCTCACCCCCTGCCTCCCCCACTCATGATCACTGAAGACAAAATGGGTGCATAAGCAGATGCGGTGAAGACAGAGGATGGTGCCCGGCTATTAAAAGATATAGTTAGTGTCCAGGGTCTTAAAGGCTTGAAGTTAAACAAGAGGCCATCCAACAGTGAAGCAACACGTCCTCTAATTTAAATCACAGGCACCTACACCACAAAGGCACAATGCGTTTGGGAATATGTCAAGCAGTGGGAGTGGGAGTCATGGTGGGGTAGTGGGTTGAGTTGAGCTGTTAACCCCAAATCAGCACTTGGAAACCACTGGACGTTCCGTGGGAGAAAGAAGAGGCTTTCTACTCCTGTAAAGATCTCCAGCCCCATAAACACACAGGTGGAGTAGTACTTATGTATTGTGCTGCTAATCACAAGGTCAGCAGTTCGAAACCATCTGCTTTTCAGACGAAAGATGGGGCTTTGTACACCATCTCACAGTCTTGGAAGGTGTCAGGGGCAGTTTTGCCCTGTCCTATGGGATCACGGAGTCAGAATTCACTCAGTGGCAGCGACTTTTTGTTTTTTTGTTTTTAAGCACACAGGGCAGTTCTGCCCTGTCCAATAGGGTTCCTCTGAGTGGAAACTGACTTGATGGCAGGGAGTTGAGTTGAATTGAGAACCTGGAGGGAACAAATTGGCTGCACTGCCTCAGGGTAAAATACCTGCATTTCAGGTGGCAGGCAGCAGGCTTGCACACAGGGAACTGGATTCACTTCAGACCTGGCTTTCTCCTCAAGAATTGGGGTTTGACCCTCCAGCCTACATGACTCAGAGTCAGAGAGATGCCTGACCAGAGGGATCTAGGGACCTTCAGAGCTAGCAGAGCATCCTCCAGGCAGGTCATCCTCCATTGATAGCAGGTCCTTCTGAGAGAATTGCTGAGCTCCATTCTACGGACATCCGTGCGCCATGATTGCAGTGTGTGGCTGGAGCTCATTCTGACTCGGAGTGGCCCTGTGGGAGAGAGTGGAACTGCCTCCCAGAGCTCCTTAGGTTACAGCCTTCACAGAAACAAAGTGGCTGTTTCTTCCTCCCATGGCGTGACATGTGGTTTCAAACTGGGTTAACCCTTGAGGTTAGCTGTTGACTATTTAGCCATTATATTACCAGAGCTCCTTTATATGCACGACATCACCTGAAAACAGAATGGGAATGATGTGGAACAGAATTACAAGTTCTCATGGAATCCAGACTTTCTGGAACCACTGAGGTGAAATGACTATCTGAAATTTTGCTACAAATTAATCTTCAAATCTTGAACCTGAAACTTAAATGACCTCCCTGAAAAATCATCCTTAAGTCTAGTTGTTTGCCTTGAGCACTGCGGTTTATTTCCTTACATCTTAGTTATTTTGTTGTGGTTGAGAATATACGTAGCAAAGCACACACCCATTCTACATGCTATGGCTCCGATATGGCCACTGAAGCGGCGCTGACCACGCTCTTTGCGCTAGTCCACTATTCCTATTCTCCTTTCCTGAGTTGTTCTCTCACTCATATAAACTCACTGTCCCCCAAGGCCCCCACCCCATATTTTGAATTGTTGTTGTTAATTTGATCCCACATACAAAGTTCTTAAAGGTGCATAATACTTAAAGCAGACTTTTAAAAAGCGAATTTAGCTAAACTATTGCTCATTTTTCAAATCTGACAGAATGAATGAATGAATAACTAACTAGCTGACCAAAGGACATTTTTGTTGAAGCTTTAAAAATTATCTCAGAGCACGAGTTTCAGGGGTTCACCCACCCCCCATGGAGTCTGGGTCCCAGACTCCATGTGGTTCTCAACCTTCCTAATGCCTCAACCGTTTCATACAGTTCCTCTTGTTGTGGTGGCCCCCCCCAACCATAAAAATGTTTTTGTTGCTATTTCATAACTTCAATTTTGATACTGTTATGAATCAGGTGACTCCTGTCAAAGGATCGTTTGACCCCAAAAGGGGTCACAACCTACAGGTTGAGAACTGCTGGTTTAGGAGGATTTAAAATTCTGGTCTATGCTGAATACTGTGGTCTTTTGAAGAATTAGCTGCATACTGGGGGGTGGGGGGCCTTTAAAAACTCATGAAAAAAATGGAATGAAAAGATAACGGAACTTTTATTTTGTGGGGAAAAAAATCCTTTCATGAACGCTTTGAAGTCAGTTAGTTGTCTAAGCAAATTGACGACATGACTCAAAAGATAAATGCGAAGTTAGGCCAATCCTTGCCTAATTTGTTTCTCAAAAAATTGTTGCAGAGAATCCTGCATGTCCACAATTATTAATAACTCCTATTTGGGCCCTAGGACATCCAGCTGGTGATGTGATGCAGGCATTGGGCGGCTAACAGAAAGACAGTGGTTTAAACCCACTCTGTGGCTGTCTGCTCCCATAAAGAGATCTCACCCCCGATGCCCTCTATATGGTTGCTCTGGGTTGGTCTTGACTGGATGGCAGTGGACTCTGGGTTTGAGTTCGCTCCTAAGGAGCCTGGGGGTGCAGTGGTTTCAATGTTGGGCTGATAACTACGAGTTTAGCAGTTTGAACCCAGCTGCCACCCCATAGGAGGAAGATGAGGCTGTCTGCTTCTGTAAAGATTTACAGTCTTAAAAAGTCAATGGGGCAATTCTACTCTGTCCCATTGGGTCCCTAAAAGTGGGACTGGAGCCGGCGGCCGTGAGTTTGCCCTGACTCCACTTATGTGACCATGTCTGTGAAGTGTTAAGCACTCAGGGATAAAAACCCTGTCTTTCTTTTTTTGAGATTTCTTGGCTCTAAGTTTGAAGTGTTACCTGGTTTGCAAATTGTTTTAAATAAACTTCTCTCAATTTCTTACTAGATTTTTGTTCCCGTTTGTTAAAGTCTGCTTGGCTGTCCTCCAAGACACTGGTGCAGGTCTCTGCTTCCTCCAGTCAATTCTCGAGGTACATGAGTCTGCTACTGGTTTTTCTTATCTCCTCCCTAAGCTCTTGTATTTCCCTTTGGTATATGGACTTTATCTCCTCTATCATTTCATCCTTTTTCTGTATTGTTTCCCTCATATTCTGTATGACTCCAAGCAGCATTCTGAAAAATTTTTTCTGTGGCACCTCAATATCTGCTTCTTCTATGTATGTCATTATGTTCAGGACATCTTCTGCCATTGCCTTTTGTTTCTCCTGTTTTTGTCGTTGAGGTCATTGGGGCTGATGGCTGTTTGTGTTGTGTTGTTATAGAGGAGCCAGGTGTCATTTTCCAGGGAGTCAAAGAGCACTGGCTCTCTCTGGGAAACTTGTAGGAATGCTTCTTCGAACTGCCTACATCTAATTTCACTATGGAATTAGCCTACCACTTTATCTTCCTGAGGATTCCCTCTCAGAAGGCTGGCGGGTTGCCTGCTTTGGTATAGAACACCAGGAATAGTGGGCGGAATTGCCCTGGCCAGGTAGATCACTGGGGAGGTTGGGCAGAGGTTCCTGCAGTAGCGTGAAACATTGGTGAGTGTTGGCTGAGCTGCCTTAGATCATGTGAGCCATCAAGGTAGGCGGGAGGAAGTTCCCTCAGTCATATAGGACCATAGAGGACAAATAGGAGCTCCCCCAGACAAACAGGCAGGAATTCCCCCGTGAGAAGTTTGGGTGGAGTTTCCCCTCGTGGAGGTCGGCCTGGCTTTCCCCAGCTTTGGGCTATGCTGCACAGGGTTGAGCTCACCTAACTGGGTGAGGGGCAGGTGTAAATGCCCTAGGCTAAAGGGAGTGCTCTGGAGGTTGGCAGTGGTGTGGGAGAGAACAGGAAAGAGTAGGGAAAACATTAAAAACTAAGCCCGCTGAAACAGGGGAGGGGAGGGGGAATAGAGAGGAAAGGGAAACAAAAGTAACAATACAGCTGAACCCCGATCCCTGCCCGTGGAGCTGCAAGGGTTTCATCCCTGCCCCAAGGCGGTGGCAAGCTGTGTCCACTGTGGTAAGCCCAAAGCCCCCAGCTCCTCAAAACCTTGTGGATCTGTGCCTACTTATCTTTAGGATGCTCCTCCTGTGATCCAGCAATGTTGAATTTCCCTCTTAGTAACTCTCCTGGGCTGATTTCTGCAGAGTCCCTCTGGTATGTGTTACTCAGTCACCATCTCCCCGGAAGGCTCCCAAACTTCTCTCAATTTTTGTTTGTTTCTTAGCACTGATTTTTATTTTAGCAATAGAGAAGGCTCAGAATGTAATCGGAGATTGCTCTGTATTGACGGAGGACACAGGCTCTCTTTATTAGATTATTTATGAACCACTTAAAAGAGATGTTCTTTGCATGGAATGAACTGATTTACAAAGCTGCCATAGCTGCATCTAGCTTTCCATCAGAAAAGGACCGCTGTCACAGGTAGTTTACAAGGAAATTGGCAATACAGTTAGGTGTGGGTTTCTTCTTCTCATTTTATAACAGTGGCAAACAGTTTTCTTTGAATAAATACAACCCACTCCATAAGTTGGAATGAAATCAATAGGCCTACAAGAACTCCAGGTTTAGAATGGTCTAGCCGAGTGTGCAGCGGCTAGGGGGGGGGGGGCTCATGTTCCCATCTTGATTGGCAATCTCAGAAAGAGCGGGCCAGTGTACTTTCCCTATTACACACATCCATCCTTACAGAATCCGTGTCTGTCTGAGCCGCTGCAAAATGCAGGTTTACAAGCTCCTACAGAGCAGCATGCAAAAATATGTGTAAGCACTGATTATAAGGGAGGGTCGGGAAGGGGAAATTGAGCTGATACCAAGGGTTCAAGTACAAAGAAAATGTTTTGAAAATGATGCTGGCAACATGTACAAATGTACATGTACAATGGATGGATGGATGGATTGTGATAAGAGCTGTAGGAGTGCCCAATAAAATGATTTAAAAAAAGAGAACTGATTGTTTATTACGTTTGAACCCTTCACTACAATGTTAACCCTATGTACACCAGATATCACATTGTATGGATTTAAAAATCTAGTTACTTCCTCTGCATTTACATGCTATCTCCCCCCCACCCTTGCCCCTACTTTCTCTAGAATTTTTATTATAACTTGCTGGCTTCCTAAGAAAATTCAACCCAAACATATGTGAAATGGCTCTTTGACCCCACTCTCCTCTGCCAGGCCATCCCAGGGCTCCGCACAGTGGAGCCAGTGAGCAGAGCACCTCTGCTCGCTTGGAGGCCTGGCCTACAATTTAAATGCAAATGACCCTGCGCCCAGCTCCTCATTATCTTAGCCGTTCCTGCAGGCTCTGTACTGCTGTGAGGGCGCTGATGCACAGAAAAATAAGCGGAGATCCATCTGCATTCCATTCCCTGCATTACTGAAGCGTGAATTCAAAAGAGCAATTCATCATTGCTGTTAAACGGTACGCTGGGGTGCTAGAGTGCCTACGTTACAGAGAAATGCCCCCCTTCCCCTCTTTTATTTATTTTTAACCACGCAGGGAGCCTTTCTACAAAGGCAGTGAGAGAGGGTCTTCCCTTAGCATAGCTGTCCAATTAGTTGCCAGTGACACTACGTAATTGAAATAAGTGGTTTCATTTTAATCCGAACACAGCTAGCGGAGAGGAAAAGATACGTTCATGGTAACGCTGAGCATGCAGTCAGATGACCGCCCATCTGCGCTTGGCCCCCGTGCTCACAAAGGGGAGAATCAGCCGAAAATACAGGAAAACCATGGACGCTCACTTACCCCACCAACATCACTCTGAAGATTGTACTTTTTATTGTTGTTTTTTTTTTTTCAAAATCATCCTTCAAATATAAGGTTACTTTAAAATAATTCTTTGGTTAAAGTATAGTTAAAAGCAAGAGCAGCATGTCCTCCAAGTCTTTCACTCCAGGGTGAAAAATAACCCCCTCTTTCAGCCATCAGATGGCCATTTAATCAACCATTCAGAGTCTATGAATCTAAATGTAATGGAAAACACTGTAGGCTGAACTCTGTACTGGGGTGAAGCAATAAGCTCCTAGCTACCAATGCAGGGATGCTGAAGAGAGCCTGGGAAAATGAACCCCCAGCTTCTGCATTAAAATGTGCCAATTATTCTAGCCCACTGAGGACTTGCGGAGGCATTTGAAAATCATGGAGACTAAGTCTTATCTATGCATAATACCGGGGCATTAGGAGCCCCGTGTGGCACACTTACATGTGTAGGAAACTGTTTCAGACCGTCAATCCCAGATTAAATCTTTCCGTTAATTTCATTTCACCTAGTTCATTTCAGAGTACTTGCTCTATTAAAAAACATAAAATAATTTCCACAAGAAATCATTTGGTTCTTCTTATCTGGCTTGTTCCTCCTTTTCTCCTTCCCCTTGCCCCCTTCCTTTCGCTTTCCCTCCCTCCAATCCTTCTTCGGCCACACCTGTTTGTCTTTCAAGAGCACCCAGCCACAGAGGAAAGAAAATTCATTCTCCTTCAGATTGCAATAGAAACCTGGAAGTTGGGGATGAAAATGAAATCAAGTCACACTGTTTGTTTCTTCTATTGCACGTACATTCCCAGATTCCTCAGTTGAAGTTCAAGCTCCGTTTCTTAAATAGGTGTTGTGCTGTTGGATGCCTTCCAGTCAGTCAGACTCAAAGTGACCCGATGCATCTCGGAACGAAACACGGCCTGGTCCTGGGCCATCCTCACAGTCGTTCCTGTGTCTGAGCCCGTTGTTGCAGCCACTGTGTCCGTCCATCTCGTTGAGGGCCTTCCTCTCTCTTGCTGCCTCGTCACTTTGCCAAGCATGATGCTTCCCAGTATCATGTCTCTCCTGACAACATGGTCAAAGTATGTGAGACCAAGTCTTGCCATTCTTGCCTCTAAGGAGCTTTCTGTCTGTATTCATTTCAAGATTTGTTTGTTCTTTTGGAAGTCCATGGTCATTTAGAGTAAGTGTGAAATAATAATTCCATGTGAAGCTAGACAACCCAGGATATTTTGATAAATAATTCAGATCGTGAAGGCAGGAGAATAAACTCTTTCTTGTACTTTAAGCATGGTGGATAAGGTAGGCCTATTCTGCATTCTGTTTTCTACAAATATAGACATGGCCCCAAACACACTGCTATAGTTTTCAAGAAAATTATCCCAAGCATTCGAAGTCCATGGAATTTAGGGAGTTTTGCTAATAAACTTCATCCCCTAAGCCCACGCAACCCAACGCCATTGGGGCCATTTCAACTCACAGTGCCGACAAAGGGGTTCAGAGGCTGTCAATAGGGGAGCAGAAAGCACTACTCGAGCTCCTAATAAACACCACAGAAATGAGTAAACAGTGAGTTTACTTCAGAGTCAGCCGCATTTCATCCTGTTGTACACAGTGGACCACACCACGAGTGGGACTAACTCCTCGGCTCCTACCAACCTGCAGCAGCAGCAAGAATGGCACATTAGCCGCCACGGGACTTTTCTCTGAAAACTTTTAACGTGTTTTGCCCCTCCCCATAAAGTGAAGGTCAAAACATTTAGATCCATGAATGCTGTCAGCAGGGCATTAATCCTGCATCTAGAAGCTGGGTCAACATTTGCGCAAGGCTAGGAGAAACCAAGATTTCCACCCCCGTAAAATGTATAACCTATTTCTCTAAGTGACTTTAAAAACAACCAATCACACACTGTAGTCCTCGTACTGATTAGCATGTAGTCACTTCCTCTTGTTTGTGCAGGAGCTGTCGGGTTCCCATTTCAAGTAGGAGCGTAAATCTATTTTTATGCACCGTATGACTTTTACATCCGGGGCTTGAAACTTACTCAACCCCACAATGAGTAGAGATTGGTTTTAGACAGACTCATGTTTGTCTTAGATGGCTGGGGTTTCACTTACTGTACCAGACGCATTGTCTGCAGGGTGGCAGCCACCAGCAGTACCTCGTCACCCAATGAAATAGACGGTGATCACTGATGCTTTTGGTTTGATTGTCATTTATTTTTCTGTTAAATAAACTCTCTAAATGTAGGAAGCAGGTGGGATGGGGAACCACAGGCTGTGGCTCTGCTGCGTATCCTTGGGAAGCCCTGCCTATGTCACTTAAATTATCATAGGAAAACAAGAACACAACAGCACAGGCAGCCGTGCGGTCATGGCCGTCACCATTTAAATGAGTTCCCGACTTCGTTAGCATCCTTGGTATAACTGGTGTTAACTGCTAATGTTCGATTATGTTAGACTTGGACCAAGGGACATATTGCACAGAGGAGCTTTTTGCTGACTCAAATAATAGATTGAATACACCCCCCTTCCTAATGTCAACATCGTAAACTACTTCACACCGTCCAGACTCCAGGGACAAAGACAAGTCAATGCCACTCCTGTAGAAGTGCTCTGGCTCACTAGATGATGACACAGAGACCTCTAAGCAGTGCTGTATTGTGTACGTCCTGCGCACCTGCTATCGCATTGGGATACATCACAGTTACAATGGTAACACTTTTGCAAGTGAATCCGCATCATTTGGATACATCACAGTTACAATGGTAACACTTTTGTAAGTGAATAAGCATCATTTGGATACATCACAGTTACAACAGTAACACTTTTGCAAGTGAAACTGCATCTTCCTCATGAGTATCCCAAGTGCCTCGTGGAACAACTCTTTGCCTCCCTATTTCACAGGTGGCAACAGAGGGGGAAGGGCCGGGCCAGGAAGGTCTGGTTGCTTAAGAGAACACATGGTGGTAGCAGGTCACACGCCAGAGCCTTTAGCCAAGAGTCTCGAGCCAGCGACACTGGAGAAGGGGTCATATTGCAGGTAGAACCTAATGCTGAGTCTAAGAACAAGTCTCCGCTGCGGTATATTGTCTAATGACCTTAAAAGAATTCTGCAGCTTGGCTTTGCCTAATTGAAAAATAACGTTAAAAAGAAACTACCATCACCAAACTGGCAGCCCACACCCCCCAGTCGGGCAAATTTTTTATTCTTGCAGCTTCCTTGGTGTACTGGCCGTTTGATTTAGGTGGGGGGAGAGGCTCCTTAGCCATGCAGAGAAGGAAGGAAGCAAACTTCTTCTCTGTAGCAGGCGTCTGGTTTAGGAAGAACATTCTCTAAAGCCTTGTAAGCGAGGCAAGAGTCCAGAGAGAATGAATTTGTTCCTGAATAAAGTATTTCTTTCATTTATACTGTCTCATAAGAATGTTAAGCATGAAAGAAAATATGATAAATTATTCTGAGCCATCTGCTTAGAATATGTGGTGTGGGTTTTCCCAGTTACTAACCACAAAAATAAACCCCAACCCCCCCAAAAACAACAACCAAATCAACCCAGAAACAAAATAAAACAAACAAACAAACAAATGAGAGAGAGCAACACCTCCCCCACAAAGGATCTCTAAAGGCGACGTCTTCTCCTTCGCCCGTGTGATTTATTCTTGTAATAAGGTCTCTCTCCAGTTGAAGCCTCCCGTTGGTCCATGGGTAAGAGGAAGGATGGGTGGGTCTGTTAGCTGCCATATCCCAGTTTCTCCCAATTCTTCACAGGAACAAAAGCCCAAGTATGGAATCTGCAGCAAAGGAAGGGAACATTTAAAAAACCGTTGATTGAATGTGTTCACTTGGCGCAGACCAAAAAAAGGTCCCTCAAAGCATCATGGACCACTGAAAGAATCAACACATTCCTCTGAGAAGAAGCACGCCCAGGCTGCTCGTAGAGACAAGAACAGTGAGATCGCTTCCCACAGACTTTGGGGCTGGTGTCAAGAGAGACCAGTCCCTGCAGAAGGACATCTGCTTGGGAAAGTCAAAAGGCAGTGGAGAGAGGGAGACCTTTGACAAGATGGGTCCGCATGGTGGCTGCAACAATGGGATCCAACAGAAGAGCACTCGGGGGACGGTGCAGGCCGGGCGGTGGATCACCCTGTTGCACATAGATAGGGTCGGAACCGACTTGGTGCCTCTGGACAACAACAGACCACAAAGGCATTGAGAGGGCCCTAGAGGTGCTTCGGCACCTTGGTAGATAGGCACTGTCTTTAAAAAAACCAACAAAGACATTGAAATGGACAAAACCGCTTATCAGAGGGAAAGGCTATTACACTGCAAGAGGATGCCTCAAACCGGTCCAGGAAATGGGGGGCTCTCTTAGTGCACTTACGTAATTGTTTAGAGTGCTCTTAAGAGAGCGCAAGAAAGGGGGGGCGGGGAGAGGACACACACAGGAGTGTAGAATGCTACGGGGGGGGGGGGGGTGAGGTTTAATTCCTAATTCAAGAGAAGTGGAAAATGTGGTAGTGCCAACATTTCTGAAGTGATACATAGACAATGGAAAGGTTATTCCGTTTTTAAAAATTTGCTTCATGGTGGCTATCTTTGTTGTTGTGCATGTCTCTGTTTTCCTTCAGAGCTGAAGCTGCAGCCTTAATTCCAGCTGTGGGTGTATTTCAAGGCTTTTTTTGGTGAGCCCCCAGAGTTGAATTCATAAACAAGACCAAAATCTCCATTCTCAAGCAGCTTACTCATGGATGGGAAGGACAGATGCGTAAGAAAGCCTTTTAAAAAATGACAAAGGAATTGCAACTGAATTTGAGCTAGGTCCTCTGGGGACGGAGAAGGGACGAGTCTAGACCTGGCGGGAAGTGTGTGGGAGGGTGGCTGATTGGATCTGCAGGCACCAGAGGACAGCAACCCAGATGTGCCCATCCCCCGCCTGGCTTTTCTGGCCTGTTGCCTCCTCGCCAGGCTGGCCTGTGGGTCCAATCACTGTGAATTGACCTCGTTGGCCCACTGGCCAGGTCTGCACTTCTTGCTGAGCCTTCAGAGGCGGTGATTTGGCCCACTTCAGTGTCCCTAAGGGAAATTTGGAAAATTGCTTCTAATTCGTAGTCATTTCCTGAATTTTAGCCCTGGAAGCTAGGAACTAGTTCTGGCACATCTTTTTCTCTTACTCAAACTCAAGCTCACTGCTGTCCAGTCGCTTCTGAGTCATGGAGACCCTAGAGGACAGGGTAGAACTGCCCCTGTGGGTTTCCAAGACTGTAATTCTTTATGGGAGTAGAAAACCCGATCTTTCTCCCAAGAAACAGCTGGTGGTTTAGAACTGCTGACCTTGTGGTTAGCAGCCCAAGGCATAACCACTGTGCCACCCAGGCACCATCTCTCTCTAATACAATGTCTCACACAGGATAGCACTCTAGACATCTTTGAGGAACCAATCAATAAGTGAATTTCCTCAGCTCAGAGTAAACACGTTTCCAAGAACGTTCTTATCCAGCCAGTCAATGAGCTCGCGAACACTCCTAGGCGCATGCGGTCCCTTCGTGGCAGGATGAGTTACCTTTCGCACCATTTGTACAAAGTCCTTGGAGTTCTGAGGTGACAGACCCTGAAGCTGGCAGGTGCATGCTTCCAGAGAAGATGCATGGGCCACAATCAGGATGTTATTTCCTGAGGAGAGAAGAGGAGGAGAGAGGATGGTGAAGGACGTTTCCATTAAGATGTGTGCAAACTCCAAATTCTCGAAGCCAAATGGTAGAGAGAGGTGAGAATATCCGCAAGGAGTCAATCTACTCAACAAAAATTGGGAAAAGGTTTTGTGTTATTAAGGTAGCCTAATGTCTTTAAAATTTTAAAACGTAAGCTTTTAACCTTAAAATATATATTTTCAGGAGGTTGCAGGGGGGGAAAAAGCACAGGAGAGTTCCTTGTGCCCTTCACCCAGCCTCCCCACGCTCCCAACTGCAGCCCTGGGGAAGACTAGCAAGACCAGGAAATAGATTTTGGATAAGCAGCTTGTTCAAAAATTACACACTTCACAAGTATGCGTTTGCATGTATCTGGATACGTAATTCTGTCACCGTTTTGGCTTTGCATACCCACCACACAATTAAGATAGCTACTCTATTTCTGTAGGGTTATCTTACATTTGTTGTTGTCGGCTGCTCTGACTTGCGGTGACCTCATGTACAACCAGAGGAAGCATTGCTTGGCTTTGTACATCGGAAGGCAACATTGTCTGCTTCTACACCATCTTCATGATCCTAAAAGTCCACAGGTGTATTTTGAAGGAGCCTGGTGGTGTAGTGGTCTTGTTTGGGCTGCTAACCACAAGGATACCAGTTCGAAACTACCAGATCCCAGGGAGAAAGAGGAGGCTTTCTACGCCCATAACGTTACTGTCTGAAAGACCCACAGAGAGTTTTGCCTTGTTTGATCGGGTCACTATAGTTTGGTGCATTCCGAGGGCCTTCCTACCTACTGATTCATCCCCCAGCACCATATTGAGCTGTTGTGATTCGTTGTGTTTCATGAACTCATTTCTGGTAGTAGATACCTAGGACTGTCCTTCCCAGTTTGTTTTAGTCTGGAAGCATTTCTGAAATATGTCCACCTTTGGTGTCCCTGCTGGTGTGTGAAATACTGGTGGCACAGTTTCCAGCATCAAAGGAACATGTCACCCCCATGCAGTCCAAATTGACAGGTGGGTAGGGCTGCTATGTTTTCGAAGTAGATAGTTTAAAATACTGCCACTATAGAATCTTGAGCATTCGAAACTTGCTGGCTCTATTTTTTTCATGGAGAGCGTGGGGGAACTGAGGAAGACAATGACTTGTTACTGGTGCCCAGGAGGGGCCATCATCCATAACACTGCTGTCCAGGGCCAACCACCATTAGCATTTTGGCATATAACCTTCTAGTCTTTGTTCTATGAGTTTGAATATTTTAACTTAAAAAAAGATACTGTAAAGTGCATGCTCTTTTGTAAAATTTTTATAAATAATTACAGTGAACAGTCCTACTTAATAAATATTTGCCTTCAATGGTTGGAAACTTCAATAGCAAACACATTTGAGCTACAGAGAACATGGTGATTGCCTGGCGTCTGCTTGTACAGGTGTGCTTCTTTTTAGAGGTCCACACTCCGAGATCAAATGGTAGGAGAAACAGCGTTATATTCGAGGACTTCTAAATATGGTAACAGAGAACCTCTATCGCTGGATAGAAAATGAATGCGTGCAGGCTAGCCATCTAAGTCATAGAGTGCAGTCACACATCGTACTAAGTATGGTGTCACACATCCGGGAAACTATCTGTCAGTGCCAATCCTCTTTGGAAAACCAACCACTGAAAACCCTGTGGAGCACAGTTCTACTCAGAGATACATGAGCTCGACACCAGTCAGCTTAGTCCACGGCAGACGGTGGTTTAGGCATGGAAAGAACATGACAGATGTCACATTAAAGCATCTATAAGAGAAACAAACCCATTTTCTTTCCAATGCAGCAAGTCATCACACATCGTCTACTACCCATGATGGAGAAATGGTCACATATTCAAATTTAGAGTCCCCCAAAATGCCACCTACCTTTACTTTTGCATTCACTGATTATTTCTTTTGTAACTTGGAAGCTTCTGCTGATGTAAGAGTCATAGGATTCTGACACCACCAATTTGCTGACTGGAATGTGAGGTCTAAAACAGAGAAAGGTGCAAAGGAAGTGAAAGCATCGTGATCCTGTATCCAAGCAATTGCCTTTACTCTAAACATTTCTTCCCAGATCCTTCTAGAGTGCCCATGATTAATTTTGTCCATTCCCTTGAGAGAAGGATGGTCCGGGAGAGAGTATTCCCATAGAGGTGTGATGGGAATGTCCAGAGACAGAGGCGAGGTGCCATGGGACCAACGGGAAAGGGGAACACTGAGTGTATGTTTCACCCACAGTGTGACATACAAGCAGCTGAACGAATTGTAGGACCAATGGTTATGGATAGTCCCAGGTGACACCATTTCGATTTATTCTAGGTCCCAAAGCCATGGGAAGGGAGGCAGCAACGATGCAGATTTGTATATCTTTAGGAGACCAGCGTGTTCTTCACGACTATCGTAGGTCACCTTGCACATGCTGTGCTGTAAGGGTAGGATTTAGAAGCACATGTTATTCTTTGATGAGCTTATCAAATCCTCATCATCTTCTCTGTTTCTTTCTTATTTGGAATACAGACCATACACCTGCCGTAAGGGAATTTCGAGAGAAAGAAACTAAACCAAGCAAGCGATCGGTGTAAACAACCACAACAGCACAATGTACAAGGCTCATAAGAGCATACACCCTGCAGAAGGACCCCCAATCCAGGTGACTGAGTGACTCTTTGCTCAATGTCCAGTGTCTTCTATCTGATGGGTCTGTCTTTAAGGGACCGAGAATTAATTCCCAACTACAAATCAGCCCCTATACTATTTGAATCTCTGTGTTCTGAAACATTTATCTTGCATATAAGTACAACTCTGCCGCTTAAATTTCTTTCCGTCTTTTATCTTTCATTACTAGGTTCAGTGCACGGTGCAGAGGGTGATGAGTTCTGGATATAGGAATATATGAGGATAAGTTAAAAAATATTGCTTCTAGGACTCGAGTTCCTATGTGCATGGGTTTATTCCAAACAGAATATGTTTAAGCATGTCTTTGTGGTCAGTGGATGGCTGTAGATAAGGTATTTCGGTAACATACTTGTCATTGTTGCATTAAGGTGCCTTGTAAAAAGGCATGGTTTTTGTGTCATTTGGGGAAAGGGTTTGGGGAACAGGGCTAAAGCAAATCTTTAACAAAACCAAGTGGACATCTTCTTCAATCATTGATGCCTTACAACAAGTTTATAAGAATACTGCCCACATAACTTAATGTTTTTAGATCAACACAAAGTTTCAAGGAAGGTTGAGCAGACTACAAAGACGAGCCCAAAGAGGGAAGGCTGTACACGTTGGTGGATGCAGAAATTGGGGCTGAAGTTCAGCAACTGGTGAAAAAAGATGTAGAATCACCACTGATGAAATAGTTCCTGGGGTTGGGAATCTCAAGTGGCTCAACATTTTCAATTTTAAGTGAATATCTTCAGCAAGTTTTTCGCCCTATGGGTACCAAAGCATGGCACGGGGGTCCGCTAACCAAAGAGCTGATCTTTCCAACAGTCTTTCAAGCAAGATCAAAATGAATGAAGATGATTTTATGGGATGAATCAACCATATCCGCTCCCACCCCACTGTCACCACAGTCAGGGCCCTGTTTTGAAATTCTTGTCTAATTGGTGGGGTTTATTTCCTTCTATTAATTTTGCCTTGCCTTGATCCTTCCAGCCAGCCCGCTACGCCTGGGGCTGTTTTTATTATCAACTCTGACGATGGGTCCTGCTGTGTGTGAATACTTGGATATTAACTTTTATCAACCTGGTGGGTTCCCCAGACACTGCGTGCAGGCTGACCTTGAGTCCAATGTGAGACCAAGGCTCTGTCAGGGGGGCTCGTTAGCTCTCATTTCAGTTCCTGCCCTTCTGCCCGTCATCGGATCTCTTCCTCACATACTTGCATCAAAAGGCCTGCTCAGGTGACACAATCCGTTTCAGGGGGAGTATAAGAGCTAGGGGCTGTTTCTCATCTGCTTTCACAACTGATGTAGAGAAGTAGAAGCTTAATGCCTACCCCCAAACCAAACCAAACCAAACCAAACCAAACCAAACCACTGATAATGAGAAGAAATGGCTAAAGGCATTCACAATAATCAGAACTTGGAATGTATAAAGTATGAATTCAGGAAAATTGCAAGTGGTAAAAAATGAAATGGAAGGGTAAATGTACACATACTATGTCTTAGCGAGCTGAAATGGATAAGTATTGGTTATTTTGAATTGGATAATCATATGGTTTATGATGTTGGGGATGACAACTTTAAGTGGAATGTTATTGGATTCATCATCAAAAAGCACGTTTCAGGATCTGTCTTGAAGTACAATACAGCACCCCTACAAGGAATACCATTTAATACAACTATTTCATATTTCTATAGCAACCACAAATGCTAATGATGAAGAAACTGAAACATTTTATAAACGTCTGTATAAAATAAATCAAGCAGGAAATCAAGGTGCACTCATAATTATTAGTGATTAGAATAAAAAGTTGGAAACAAAGAGAAAACAATCAATAGTTGGAAAATATAGTTTTGGTGTTAGGAACAAAGCTTAGAGAGCCAATGGAAGTTTTGCAAGACCCATGGCTTGTTTACTGCAAGTATTTTCTTTCAACAACAAAAACAATAACTATACCCATGGACCTCACTAGATGGAAAATCTAGGAATCAAGTTGATTATATCAGTGGGAAGAAATGATAGAAAAGCTCAATAATATCAGCCAAACCAAGACCAGGGGCTGCCTGTGGACCAGATTATTAATTTCTCATATGCATGTTCAAGTTGAAGCTACAGAAAGTTAAATTAATGAGAGCCAGAAAGCCCACACACGACCTTCAGCATAACCCATCTAGATTCAGAGAACTGAACAACACTAATTACTGAAGGTCAGATGAACTGCCAGATGACATCAAGCACACCATACATGAAGAACGCAAAAGGTCGCTAGGAAGCCAGGAATGAAATAAAAGGCTAACGCGATGTCCGAGGAGACGCTACGAGCTGCTCTTTAATGTAGAGCAGTTACAGCAAGTGGAAGAAGTCAGGAAGAGAGCCGAAGAGAATACTTCAAAAAGCCCGCTTGAGAGGAACGAGCAGCGCAATGTGCAAACGTCTGGAGCTAGAAAGCCAAAAGGCCTACCTCCAGTAAAAGGAATTTAAAAACCAAGCCTTTGTTTGGAATACTGAAGGATTTCACGGGTAAAATATTGAACAATGCTGGAATCATTCAAAGAAATGGGAGGAATAAACACAGCAAGTGCTCTGAAAAGAACTGGTCAGTGTCGAACCAGTTCACGAAGTAGCCTATGATAGAGGACTGATGGTATCGAAGGAAGAAGTCCAAAGTGTACGGAAGGTATTAGTGAAAAAGCAAGGCTCTAGGACAGTGGTTCTCAGCCTGGGGGTCACGACCCCCTTGGGGGTCGAATGCCCTTTCACAGGGGTCATCTGATTCATAACAGTAGGAAAATTAGAGAGATGAAGTAGCAACGAAAATGATTTTATGGTTGGGGTGCTCACCACAACATGAGGAACTGTATGAAAGGGTCTTGGCACGAGCAAGGTTGAGAGCCACTGCTCCAGAAATTGCTGAATGCTGAGTGAGGCAATGCTGGAAGAACTCTGTAGGCTAAGTTAGGAAATTTGGAAGACAGTTACCTGGCCAACTGATTGGAAGAGATCCACATTTGTGCCCATGCTAAAGAAATATGACCTAACAGAAAGTGGTAATTACTGAACAATATCATTAATATTATACTCAACATTCTGCTGAAGGTAATAAAAAAGCAGTTGCAGGAGTATATTAACAGGGGGCAGCCAGACATCAAAGCTGGTTTCAGAAGAGTATATGAAACATCGGATACCATTGCTGCCATCAGGTGCATCTTGGCAGAAAGGAGAGAACACCAGAGAGACGCTTCCTAGTGTTGTATTGGCTGTGGAAAGGCCTTCACCTGGATGGATCATTATGAACTATGGATTACATTGAGAAGAATGGGGATCTCTCAACATTTCATTGAACTCATGTCGAACGTATACGTAGACAAAGATGTAGTTCTGTGAACAGAGCAAGGGGGCACTACATGAATTAAAATCACCAATACGGACAACTACCTGTGAGATAAGCCTTAACTAGTCTGTTCCTGGTGGTAGTGCAGAAAAGTACTTCCTCAACAGCCCAGGCCAGCGGTCCTTTCAGAGGTTTACCTGTAGGTTGTATCTACGCTCAGGCTGGCTGCAGCTAATTCTGACGGAGGGATCCAGGTAGGCAACGTGGTCCCAGCAACCCATTTTGTCCACTCAAATAATCCAGGCTCTACACGAATTCTCAAGTGATTTTCTTGTTGTAAACCTTAGAGAGGGAAAGAAAGAGACATCAAGATGAAGGAAATTCTATATAATGTTCTCAGTGGGAAAGTAAGTTACAGCAACTGTTTAAAAAAATTCTGATACATGAGCTGTTCTGTTTTGTTCTAGAGCAGTGGTTCCCAACCTTCCTAATGCCATGACCCTTTAATCCAGTTTCTCATGTTGTGGTGACCACCCACCCCCCCAACCATAAAATTATTTTCATTGCTACTTCATCACTGAAATTTGCTACTGTTATGAATCGGGCAGCCCCTGGGAAAGAGTCGTTGGGCCCCCAAAGGGGTCACGACCCACAGGTTGAGAATGGCTGTTCTAGATGTTACTTACAGGAGGAGGAAGCATGTGGATTTTGAACAAGGGTTTTTATGTTTGTGTGTGACACAATTTGAATCTCATGCTCTGGCCACATCACCACAACACACACCAGCTTTAGGTGGCCTCTGATTTAAGGAAAATATCACAAGTCATTATCCATCTGACTTATTAAACTCTGTAACTATCATATTTCCATTTAAAAAGTAGCTTCCATGACAGCCTGACCAAGAATCACCAGAATTCTCTTAGGAGTCGCTACTTTACAACACCTTTTATTTTATTTGAATATTATAGAAAATACAGTATTGAATATAAGAACTA
The DNA here is from genome assembly GCF_050624435.1 of Tenrec ecaudatus. NCBI lineage: Eukaryota > Metazoa > Chordata > Mammalia > Afrosoricida > Tenrecidae > Tenrec > Tenrec ecaudatus. The sequence continues at coordinate 122,802,494 of NC_134533.1, read as the reverse complement.
CGGCAGAAAATCTTGAGTTTTCATGTATTTTAAGTGTTCTCTCACTAAAAATACATACTGTAACACAACACCTGCCAAGTCTACCTTTTCACATGTGCAATCAGTGACAGCTATATGCTAACCCTGTTGTGCATGCGTCGTCAGTATCCATTGCCCAAGGTTCTATCAATGACTTCCCTTTTCAACGCGCTCTCTCTTGCATTTAGAACCCCCCCTTTTTTTTCTCGGTACAACTATCATATACCCATGCTTTCTGGTAGTGAAGAGAAGGTTTAATGTAGGTTAAAGAATGAAGATTCCAATAAAGTGTGAAATTCTTTGCTGGCGTGTCTATTTTTGCAAGTCAAGCTTCTATAGTCTGTAGGGGGAGGGGAGCAGCTTTACAGCAGTGGTCCTTTTCAAGTCTTTCCAATTATGGAACTAAAGAAACACGATGGTTAAAATCTGCAGACACTTAGGAACGCCGTCGTTGCTGTAAACAAAAAGCACACAAGAGCAAAGCAGGAGGAAATGATTTAACTGTCGATGTGCAAAAGGAGATCACTAGACACACTATTTTACAAACTTACATTCAGCCAACATGGCTTTATACATTCAAGAAAAACTATCTGTAACCCCCCCTTCCCCCATTACACTGCTAGCCTATGATAGTAAGACTATGGCAAAGTTATTTTTTCGAAGAATCATTGCTGAAACGTTCCAGAGTCAAACGGTTCTATTAGCTTATGTTCTCCTGCTGTGGGAGAGTGTAAATAGAGGGCTGCCAGAAGGATAGACCAGTTGGACTCATTACCCATCATTAAGATAAGAGCATCTTACCTTTCAGGATGTTGTGTGCTGTCTGAACGCAGCGCAGGGACGGGGAGCAATAGACATGATCAATAACGGTGTTACTCTCTAATAAGGCCTCACCTAAAAAGAAAATCCAAAGAGGAATGAATCAGTGGGATTTACACAGCCTCTGCTGGACTCTCAATGCCAGGCAGGCCCTTCAAACCACTCTTCTGATGGGGATGTACACAGGGCCAGTAGTTTCAGCCTGGCGTTTACCAAATGCCCCATAGTGTCTCTATGAAAGAGGAGAAGTGACAATATCCTTGTCTTTTTCTTTTTCTCTGGTGCTGGAAAAAACCCTTCAAAATGGACTCACTGCCATCAAGTCAATCCTGACTCCCAGTGACCCTATATAACGGGATAGAACTACTCCTGTGGGGTACTGAGATGGTAACTATTTATGGGAGCTGAAAGCCCCCTTTTCCTCCCATGGAGTGGCTGGTGGTTTCAAACTGCTGACCTTGTGGTTAGCAGCTCAACATGTAATCTCTACACCATCAGGATTCAAACCCCCCACCCCTACATACACTGAAAACCCAAACTCATTGCTGTAAAGTTGATTCTGACTCACAGTGACCCTACAGAATAGCGTAGCACTGCTCCTGTAGGTCTCTGAGACTGCACATCTTTACGGGAGTAGAAAGCCTCATCTTTCTCTGGAGGCAGCGGTTCTCATCCTAGGGGTCGCGACCCTTTTGGGATTCAAACGACCCTTTCACAGAGGTCGCCTGATTCATAACAGTAGCAAAATGACAGTGATGAAGTAGCAGCGAAAATAATTTTATGGTTGGTGGATCACCACCACATGAGGAAGTGTATGAAAGGGTTACAGTGTGAGGAAGGTGGAGATCCACTGAGGACCTGAGGCGTTTCTGGCTGCTGACCTGGCAGTTCGCAGTCCAATGCTTAGTGCATAAATGAGTTTAGCCCCACTATGCTGCCAGGACTCTCTGGGGCTAGAATGCCATAAAATGTTCATCTAGGAGGGACCTAGAGAGAAAATGCTCAGATGTGAGCTTCTTTTTTTTAAATCATTCATTGGGGACTCTTACAGCTCTTACCACAATCCATGCCTACAGCCATTGTGTCAAGCAGATTTGTACATATGTTGCCATCATTTAAAAAACATTTTCTTTCTACTTGAGCCCTTGGTATCAGCTCATTTCCCCCCTCTTAACTTTTCTCCATCATAAATTCTTGATAATATATATATTTTTTCGTGTCTTACACTGAACGCTGTCTCCCTCCACCCACTTTTCTGTTGTTTGTTCCCCTGGGAGGGAGTTATATGCCAATCATTGCGATCGGTTCCCCCTTTGTCCCCTAACCTTCCCTTCTCCCCCGGTATCACTTTTACTCTCTCATTATTGGTCCTGAGGGGTTTTTCCGTCCTAGACTCCCTGTGTTGTGAGCTCTGTAGCATTGTACATGCTCTGGTCTAGCCGGATTTGTAAGGTAGAATTGGAGTCATGATAGTTAAAGAACTAGAGGAAAGTTGTATGTTTCATTGGTGCTGTACTCTACCCTGACTGGATCGTCTCTTCCTTGTGACTCTTCTGTGAGGGGATCAGACTTGAGTTTTATGATAAGATTGAAAGGGATTTTACTAAGAAATTTAGAGCTCATTTTAATTTCATTGAATGCTACACAAAATGTCAGATTGTCATGCTCTTAGACACCAGAGGTTACTCTGAACACCTTCAAGGAGCAAAGTTGTTTGCTCCTTCAGCAAGTAAGACAGGCCTGTCACCAAATTCCATGATTTAAGCAAGGCTGTGGTAAAAACCATCTCTGAAAAAAGCTGAAACTCTGAAAGTCTGAGCTTCAACTAAGATAAAGTAAATGCTTTCTCTCCCCTTCCTTGGGAAATGGCTGATAAGCAGCATTCTGCGGGTGTTCAGTTTTACTCCTCCAAACCATGGTAAAATTAACTCGTGTATTAAGGCTTCTCTGTACACCCTCTAATAATTGTCAAATCTGTTGGTGTGAGAACTTGTCATGAGACGCAGGCTACGTGACAGGGAGTATATATAAACCTGCCTGAGATAAAGTTCCAGATCTTGGAGTGTCTACTGCTGACCCCCCCCCCCATGGCCTAATTGTATCTTATCTTTTATCTATAAGTATTCTCATTGCACACAGTACCCTCCTGGAACCCCTTAGATTTGTAAGATAAGAGCAACACCTCATACTTTATTCTGCTTTTCTAGGTGTCTGCTTCCTTTCTGTGCTGGAAAAAGTTCAGACACTTTAATGTGATGGTCAGTCTTCCATGACCTTGACTTTATCCACTTTTCCAGCCTCCTCTCTCGTCTAACCAGCACCTTGTGCTCTAGAAACAAGACTGTTGCTTTCGCACAGAAGGTTAATGCTATTTCTCATTCTATGGCTTTGCTTAGAACATTCTTCCCACTAAGAATGTCCTTCCTTCCCTCTTGGGTCCTTCTTTGTCCTAATGACTGCTCTTTCAGTCTCAACTTCCTCTTCCCTTATTTGCCTTCCCTTCTGTTTGATGCTTCCATAATACTGGTTATAGCTCTGCTATTGAGTTTACCAAATCAGGTGATATTTATATATTTTTATTTATATGATTTTATATGTTTCATTTATATCTTTTCTTCCCTGAGGGTAGAGACTCATGCTTAGATCCCCAACACCTAGAAGAGTTCCTTGAACAAAATCAACTATCAATAAATATTTGTTAAGCGATTGAATAAGGCAAGGCTTCTGTCTTCCTGACAGGCATGGAATGGACCAGAAGAATTGAGCCGCTTCAGAGAATCAACTGCCATATTAGTGCCCCGCCCTGTGTCTGTCTGTCTTCCTCATGCTGTTCTCTTCTGCAGCTGGGTGCGCTGATGCTGTGGTCGTGACCTGGAAGGCTGTCCAGTCTGCTCGCCAGCATGTAACTACTGCTGGCCTTTTCCATCACAGACCTTGAGATCGGAACTGCAGCTTGTTCCCTGTGGCAACCATCGAGGGCAAACCATTGTCCTCTATTTAATGACTTTCTAACGAGTCACTGGAATTGCGGAAAGGTTATTTGTGGGGAAACTATAGAAATGCCCCAGGAAGTATGCCCCACTGGGACTGGTCTTTGCAAGAATTAGCTGGGAGAGACAGTGCGATCGAGCGGAGACCCTTACCCACTAATCGTGCCTGCACACACCCAAACACAGTGATCGGGGAATCTTTCTCGTACTCCCGGAAGCCACCGCTGCGCTGAGGTAAGCTGTGAGGCATGTTGAGGTTGGTGCGTACATAACGACCTGGGAAAAAACACAATCGGATAAAGTCTACGTGGATTTCCTGCTTCCTTACGATGCTCCTGAATATCATTTCTATTTTGGCCCAAAGAGACAGAGACAGATGGGGACTATTGAAGCTGAGACTGTCTTTGATGGTATCTTAGAGGCCACTCTTCCATGCTGCTGGCAAAAGTGCTGAGACGTGACTTTCCATGGCAGTGACGACCATGTACACAGTCCTGTAAAGTGGGCATGCCTCTCTGGTGAGCAAACCTTCTGCGCTAACTGTGCTGCTCAAGGGAAAAGGAAATGGAAACGAGTCCGACCTAACGGCGGGCACTCTGGCCAGGGACTTCAGCCTCTGGCCCTCATTGACTTCACCATTCCACTGTAGCAAGAGAGCCACCTGCTTTGGTCTCCGGTCCCTGGCATCCCAATCTGTCGACTGGGTACCAGAACACCTAACCATTCCTTAAAGCTCAAAAATATTTAGGAAGCGCTTATGATGCAGCAGATTACAGTCATTTTCATAGCACACAGCTGTGAGTAATACAGATAAATGTAGCTTAACTGCGACCCCTAGAGGCCATGGTAGGTATGTCAATGTTGAGCAGGCCAACCAAGCACTCACCTTTGGCATCAAAGCATTGGGATAGCCAGTACTTCCCGAACACAACGTCCATTCGCTCACCATGCCGGCACACAAAGAGGCACCGCTTTTGAGGGCCGGGTTGGCTGTTGACTCTCAGCGGCTGCGTAGAGAGAAAGTGGAGAAACATCATAGCAAACAGGGATACCCAAGAGCCAGGTGCCAAGTGAGCCGAGCTCGACCACAAGTTACATCAGGTGGACTCTGCAGTGAGCGAGCTAAACGCGGGCTTACTTACTAAGGGCCTCTCTCCCGTGTCTTCACCACACCGCGTGAAACAGACCACTACAGCTTAGTAGATCAGGGCAAGCAAGCTCGTGCTGACCTTGCTTACCGGGTGCTCTTCCCTGTCAGGGACTGCAACACCGAAAAGACTTGGATCTATAAGAAGATGCTGTGAGGCTGGGAGAGGGACTGATGCTGACCATACTTAGAAGTCAATCTTTGATGTGAAACATGGAAACTATTCACTACAGATTACCCAGTAAGCCTAAGTAAGTCGGTGTTTACCTTGCTTATGGGTAATCGAACATTGGGTTCTGTGCAGGTGGGACTTGGATATGTCCCGTCACTACGTGGGCTTTAGTTGGCCTATCTGTGAAATGGGAATAGTCAGGCTTCCATTACAGACCTCACAAGTTCTTCTGAAGTTTAAATGAGGTGATGAGCAGCACGTGTTTCTCAATCGCAGAAGGGTTTTATGAAAAGGGAATGACAGTTGCTGCTGTCTTCGTAGGAGTAGCATGCATACTGCCTACGTGCATGCTTGTGTTCTCAGAGACAAGTACGCGGGGACGGTTGCCACCCATGGGTGAGCAAGTCAGCAGTCTCGGCAAGGCGTGGCCAGATGACCGTGATTTCCACAACTGCTGGGCGGATCCTCACGGCTCGTTCTGCATTCCTTCTCTGGTGGACTCAGCTCCTCCCAGGTCCCTCCATGGTGCCAGGTGTGCGGCAGCCCGAGTCTCACATGTGCGTTCCATTTTCTCGATAAGGTTATCAGGAGATCGGTAGCTCGGCCTTTTCCAGGCATTCTCCTTTTGTTTTCTGAGTCAAATTTGGACGCTTGCCAAAGTGGTCGCCCCTTTTGATCCTCAATACGGTTGCACTTCCCACTTGCCTTTGACTCTGCTGTTCACCCACTACTCCCCGGCTGCTCCCCTCTCCGATTTTCCTTGGAAAAGGTAACGTATTTTGAGCATTCACTGTATGTTACGTACTGGGCTTAGGGCCTTATTCTTATTGTTTCCTTTCAGTTTTCACAAGAACCTGTGGGCACTATCTCTACTTGGCAGATGAAATGTTCTCCTTTCTTAGTGAAACAGCCTTTCTTATGACTCTAGACTTGAATCCTAGCCGTCATTGTATGTACACTCCTCTCATTCCTCCTAGCCTTCGATTGTTACGTCTCTTTTGGATTCCTGTGTGGACAGATCAAGAACCCTTTGGGAGGCAGCTGCTCTCAGGTCATCCATGGATGGTTAGGGCTGAGGATGTGACCCTAATGACTAGCCTTACCTGCATGGGCTGGCAAATGATAGTGAGGGGGGTCGTCTCCCCCAGTGCTTGGTCATCGAATTGCCGCTGCTCCAGTGCTCCATCACCAAATGGGAGAGAGTTGGCAGATGATGTGTTTAAGATTGAGTAAGAACTGCAGAGAAAGATAAGGGGACTGTCAATTGCTTTGGCCAAGGGTCCTCGGCACTCCCCGCCTGGGCTCAACAGGACTGAGACGCAGTCTCAGAGCCATGGGATGGCAGGCAAAGCTGAGCAGAGGACACCATATTCCCCGGGGGAAACATCACGTGGGAGGAACGTCTGGTGGTATACCAAAGCCCTGCAGTTAATACGTCAGGCTAGATGGATTTCTGCACTTACTGAGCCTTTTATCCCTCTGGGCAGGGATGGGGCCCAACAGGTTAGTGCTTCTCACAATGTCACAGACATGGTTGGCACCAAAGGCTTATTATAAGATAATGTGCCATCAATTATATACCATTGCTTCCAGCTATTTTTCTGGCTGAAAAGTAATGTATAATGCCCCCTTTCTTTAATCTTTCCCATGGTAATTTACAAACGAGAAGGAGTTTTAAAAATTATATTCACCTCTTTGCCTTTGGCTCCCAGTGGTCACGAAAACCCTACAGCCATTATACACCCATCTACCCTCGTCAGTCTCCAAATCCAGTCTCCATGTAAATAACACATCCAGCAAGGTGAGCCGACAGAGAGCGTTTCAGAAGAGAAATCCTTCTTGCCAAATGAGAAGAACTGTGAGCCAAGAAGTCCCATTTCTGAGGGGACCACTGTGCCGCACAGCCACATAAGTCCAAACGAGGTCCTGCTGAACAGAAGGGAGACAACTCCGACCGTGGCTGGCTGCTTTTGAATGGTACGGGCTCCAACAAGGCGACCTTCCCAACACTGCCACTTCAAGTTGGTCATTAGGCACATTCCACGCACATCTCTTTCTGCCCCACGGCGCAGTGTCAAGAGAGAACGTTGACATTTTAGCTTTCTTGCTTCTTGACACTCGGGCAAACGCACATCACAGTGTACTCAATAGAGTCCTAGTTTGTGCCTGTTGACCCAGCAATGTGTCCAGTTTAGCACCTACTCTGGATTCTTAATGTATTTGTTGTGAATTGGGTGACAGTATGTAAATCAGGCCATTTTTCCATTCAATAATTTATGTACATTTTGTTTCATCTCATTGATTGTAAACCCCACGTTACATCATTCCTCCCTCCTTCCCCGCGTTTCCTGTGTCCATTCCTCTTCCTGTCCTAACCCGTCTGAACTTGGTCCTTGGGGAGCCCTGCCCTTTGGATCTCAAATGGCTGATGATTCTACGGTCCTCAGATTGCCGCCACTCCAGCACTCCATCAGCAAATGGGAGAGAGTTGGAAGATGGCGTATTTAAGAACACGTAAAGAAGGCCTGGAAAATATGAGTTAGTAAAAAAAATCGTAACCCGAATGACTACAGTGGTGTTCTATAGTCATGCAAAGCTAAGCACTCATCTCGGGCTTCACAGTACCCCTGGCATAAACGCACTCATGCTCTCCATTTTACACATGTGCAAACCGAGGCCCAGAGAGGTTATGTACCTTGGTCAGGGTCACGGAGTCAACCAGTGGGAGATGTAGAATTTAGAACCCAGGGTCTTGAACATCCCAAACCAAATGTCTAGCTCCTACTGCTTCTTGGGGCTCTGGCGGCACAGCGGGTCATGTGTCGGGCTGCTAATGGCAGGGTCGGTATCTTCAACCCACCAGCTGTTCTGAGGAGGAACGATGAGGCTTTCTGCTCCCATAAAGAGTTACAGATTTGGAAACCCACAGGGCAGTTCTATTCTGTGCAATAGGGTTACGATGACTTAGGATCGACAGTGAATCTGGGTTGTGGGAAAAAAAGTGCTTTGGGGGGACATTGGTAAACTGCAAATGGTAGACCTTCTTGCCTTCCGCGTGGGAGAGCGGGGTATGTTTCCCACTCAGTGCACTCCCTGCACGGGAATCACCTACCTGCCAGTGATGGCTGACATGCTGTTATGATGCCGGGCACCTTCACCGTAGCTTCCACAGTAGGTGATCTCCTTCCCCCACACCAGTGAATGAAAACCCTGTGCATCATGGGTGGGAGCCAAGCTGTGGCTGATTGGGGAGCTGGTGGCGGAGCAGGCGGCATTGGGCTCCCCTGTGCAGGGCGTGGCCGGGAGCTGAGCAGACGCGACACCAGCTAACAACAGCTGTGCTTTCTGATGTGTCACTGCGTGGTAGTATGTCCCTCTGTCACCCTGTTTGGCCATTGGCAGTTGGTAGTTTAGTTTCAGGCATGGTTCCCTGGGAAATCATGTCACTAGTAACTTCTCAGGCCACAAAGAGGTGACCACTGACCTCTTGTGATGCACTGACTGGTCACTTCAGCTCAGTCCTACTGCAGCCTGAGCCCTAAGTGCAGCTAGAGTGGCGAGTGGCTGGGGTCCTTCAGCAGATTAACAAGCTTCCCCCCAATACTTCTCACTAGTTCCCCTCTCAGGAAAGGGATCTGCTAGCTAGCTGTTCATCTTCAAACAAAACACTTTTCAGTTCTGCATTTACTAATTCATTATATTATGATTTTCTTTCTTAATCATGTTAAAATGGCGACTTTAGAAAGTCCTCTTATTCACATCAACCTTGCAACATTTCAGAAAAGACATGTAGTTGGAGGACCTGAGTCAGCTTCAACCTTCCCGTTTGTACCACCAAATGCTGGGGGTTCAGGACGCTGGGGGGTGGGACGTCAGGAGGAAGAAATCATTACTGGGTAGGGGGTAATTAAGGAAACAAGTGCTCACTACTAGATTTGGATTCGTGGTTTGTCTGCTGGTTGCTCATCAGGGGAGGGGACTTCCTTTCTTTTCTCTCTCCAGGACAAACATTTGCTCAAATCACTCCTCTTGGCTTCTCTTTGAACGCAGTAATGACAATGTCAGCCACGGTGCAGCTGGTGCCCAGGCTCCCGGCTCTTGGCCAGGTTGGCACATGGCAAAAACAAGAGGGGGGCGGACCAAACCAGCATGCATCCCCTGGCTACCTGCCTGTGCACACCAGGAAAGGACTGGCTTTGAGCTTCTCAAATGAGGAAAGAAAAGCTGATTTTTGTTTTTATTTTTTTCCTTGGTGACAAAGTTCTCTTCTAGGTATTCATGTGCCAGGATCATTTAGCACATCAAGGGGCAGTTTACTATTGGTATGGCTGATTATCTATCTATCTATCTATCTATCTATCTATCTATCTATCTATCTATCTATCTATCCATCCATCCATCCATCCATCCATCCATCCATCCATCCATCCATCCACCCACCCATCTACCTACCTACCTACCTACCTACCTACCTACCTACCTACCTACCTACTACACAGGAGCCCTGGTGGTGCTGTAGGGTAAAGCATTTGGCTATTAACTGCAAGGTCGGCAGTTCAAACCCACCAGCTGCTCCTCAGGAAAAAGTTGAGGCTAGCTGTTCCCATGAACATTAACGGCATTGGAAACCCTAAATAGGGTCACTGAGTTGGAATGGTCTTGATGGCCACGGGTGCGTTTTACAGTATGTGATGCCCCTAAGTTGTACATGCATGAGGTTCCACGAGTGGGAAGAGACTCAGTGGTGTGTCACTAGATCTGTAGATTCTGCCCAGCTACCCTGCGGAGTCCGACCATCCTTAGCCACGCCCCAAACAATGCCCTCGAGCAGGGTGCTGTAGTCCAGATAGGGCCCTGCAAACTCATTAAGACCAGCGAATGTCACTTATATCTCCAGAGAAGCCGTGCCCCATTAGGGGTGAGTTAATGAAATGTTTGACCAGTATGGACTGTGGATGATGTCATAAATATCCAAATGGTCCTTCCCTCTAAAAAGGTGCCGGCATGCTCCCTCTCCCCCTCTAAACAAAGAAGTGCTGGATTGACACCATACTGCAGCCAGAAGAGACAGACCCCCAAGCAGCTTCAGCTCAATCCGTGCTCAAGAACTCAGATAGATAATCTATCAAACGGTGTGGGCAGAGTACTGCAGAATGACCCAGCAGGCATTTCCCCAATGCCCCAAGCCAACTTGTGTCCTGGCAGTCGGCAACCAACAGAGCCTTCTTCCTCCTGGTCTCCATTTACCATTACTGCTGCGGTCCCATCCGCGGCCCGGCCCCTTCCTGGGAGCTGGCCAGGGCAGTGCTGCTCTACAGTGTGGCAGACGAGGGCCTTTGAGTTCGCTTACCCATGAAACACCCAGGTGCTGCACTCGTCGGCCTTGGTGATGTAATTCTCAGGCAGGAGCCCCGAGCAGCCAGTGGTCAGGGATGTGCCACAGAGCCAGCCCTCGCTGGTGCTGGTCTGCTCCATGGGGGCCATGAAGATGAAGTCTCCAGGGACCAGCTCCAGCTCGTCGTCATTCTGGGGGCTGTACGGGTAGATCACCTGCAATGTCTGCAAAGGGAGAGAGGGGCGAGTAAGAGCGGAGGCCGGCCACGCTTCCAGGGTGGGCCTGTGTCCTGCACGAGCAGGACACCCATCCAGATGGTGACAGTCACAGGGGCCAACGGGGTCTACAGACTCAGGAAAGCCGGATTTGGACCAAAGCCATTTCTTCTCTTTGGGGGGCACTGTGGGCGCATGCCCGGTGCTACTGGATGGTTCCAGAGCTCCCTCAGGCATGTCTTCACTCGCCACCATGGCTCAGATACAGCTTTGAGTCATCGACCTGAAAAACCGACAGGCCTTCCAGGACATGGCTATACAACTGCTCCATCTGCTGGGGGGCCAGTCCTCCCATGGGGTTCACAGGACCCGGAGGAAGGAATGGGGAAGGACGCCCTCTTCGGGGGGCACTCAGCTGCTTGCACAAGGCATGGACCCTGCCTTCAAGGAGCTTTCTTTAAACCTATGAGAACTGTCGGATCTCGTGAACAAAGGCCTTGAGAGAAGAATGCCTCAGTGACACGAGTGTGCGCGTCCGGGTGAGCAGCTTTCTTCAGGGAACGCATGGCGGCCACACGCTCCTTCCCGGGGCTCAGAAGAAGGCCCAGCGCTGCCCGCCCCCCAGGCCAGGCCTCCTGCGGGGGGCCTCCGTCTTGTCCCTTCCTCTCCTGTTTATGAAAACACATCGGCAGAGGCAGGGGGGTCATCTCTACTTCAGAAAACACTTATTCTACACACTCAAAACAGCTGGCAGCAGGAGAGTTTCGTAGCGAGGCACCCTTTTGATCCCACTTCACAAGGAATACAACCAAGAAGGTTGCCCAGCTTGCCCTCCAGTCTCAAAGTCATTCCTGGCAGGCTAAGTATTCTGGTTCTGGTTGGCCTCATTAAAAAAACAAAAAAGTAACAATTTAAGAGGAAAACTCTGTAGGAGAGAGCCTTGCACCTAGAAGGAGCTTAATTATTTCTACTAAGACATGCTGCTCCAGCTCCCCAGGTTTCAACTCCTTCCTCCTCGCCAACCCTGAGCCACGGTCCTGCGCTTGGTCGGCCAGGAGCTAATCAGCCCACAGGTATCAAGGTGAGTCGTCAGAACATGTTATCAGGAGAAATTTCCTTCTGGAAGTCTCTAAGGAGAGGAGCCAGTCAAATGTGATTTTTCTCCAAGATGGAAGGGAGCAGGCCCAGAAGTTGTCCACCCCTCTGGATTTCTGATTTTCCTTCAGTCAGGGCATCCGTTCTTTCCCGAAGTCTTCTTTGCAGGGCCTCTTCGTTCCAGACCTGGCTCCTCTATCAGGTCCCCATCAGCGCCCACCACCTATGCGACAGGCTTTCCTAAATGGACCAGGACATTTCTTCTGCTGGGCTGTAAAAACAACTTAAGGAGGTAAAAAATAAAAAATCACAAAAACACTCTGAAATGTAAATGCTTGTTCGACCTAAGGCAACATTCCTTCCCGCTGAACAGGGAGAGTCAGACACGGAATCGAGGCCACGGAGACAAGTCAGAACTCCTGCATCGCTGGTCCTCAAGCATAGTGTAGTCTTGACTGGCAACGTCTCTGGTCCGTACGTGTCTTTCCCTTGAGAAACTTGACGTGACTTCAGGAAGGAGCTGATTCCTCCTGTCACCTAGACCGGCGATTCTCACCTTCCTCGTGCAGAGCCCCTTTTGTACAGTGCCTCAGGTGGTGGTCACCCCCAACCAAAACATCATTTTCGTTGCTACTTCATCACTGTCATTTTGCTACTGTGATGAACCAGACGACCCCTGTGAAAAGGTCATTCAAGCCCCAAAGGGGTAACGACCCACAGGTTGAGAACCGCTGACTTAGAACCTGGACTAGTCACTGCCACAGAGCGCTGGTGGTGTCATAGTTACAAATTGGACTGCGATCCACAGGTCAGCTGTTTGAACTGCTAGCCGCTCCTCAGAAGATACGACATTCTACTCCTGTCTACATTTACCACAGTTACCATCTTAGAAAGTCAGAAGGGCAGTTCTACCCTGCCCTCCAGGGTACCTGTGAGGTGGCAAAGACTCCATGTGTCAGAGTTGAACGGCTCCAAAATCTTTCAGTGGCTGATGTTTGGGAACTAGACCACCAAGCCCCCCTTCCACAAGGAGCTTCTTGGTAGACTAGAACCACCCACCTTTGGCTAAGCAGCCAAGTGCATTACCATTTGCATCACACAGGGAAGGGGAAGTACCAGGGGCATCTGCACATTCAAAGCAGGTAAGCTGTCTAAAGAGCAGCGGGAGGAGACCCAGGCATTCTCCTAAGGCTCCGGGCATGCTGCTGAGCATCTTGGGCCAAAACGATTTCCTGCTCTGGACAGGCCTGCTGGCGCAGTCCATCACACCTGCCTCCTGGGGCCAGGGAGGAAGGAAAGCAGTAGCATACGTCTCGAGTTCTTGGTCCTGTCCAAAGGCTTCCGAGGGGGAGAGAGGCTGAGGAGAGCTTTATATGATCAGAAGGAACAGTAATAAATGAGCTTTTACAAATAAGAGATAAAAGAGGCCAAGTTATTTTTAGAAAATAATTAATGTGGGCGTTTGCTGCCTCTTTCCTTCCATGCCAATTGAGCAGAATGTGGGTCGGGCAGGGAAAGCAATTGCCCTGTGTGTTAACTGGGGGGCAGTGTCTGTTAGAGGCTGTTCCTTGTAAAATTCCACGGCCATCTTCTGTCTCTAAGAAGGGTGCCTTTTTGGCGTCCATCGCATGTAAGCCCTGGCATACCCCCCCCCCTCCCTTCCTCTCAGACGCAGTGGAAAGCTCTCCAGCAGCCACTCCCCTCTGCTATCTTTAGGGTTTGTCCTAAGCAATTTCAAGGGCAGTCAGAATACTTAAGTAGGAGCAGCCAAGTCTGGGTATTGTGTCTGCAGAATCTTACATCAGATGAGTCAGAGGAGGCCAGAACACCCTCATCACCAAATCCGATGAACCTGCAGGTCTTGCAGCCTCCAGCCCAGGCCCGGTCCTCAACCGCCGAGCCATGGCAGCTCTTTCTCACCTCTCCAACATGCTGAGGAGGTAGCCTGGTTTCGACAAGTCCCCTACCAGCCTGAGCTTCTGTTTCATGTTAAAAAAAAAATTCTAAGGGATTTTAAAAGGTTACATCAACAAATACATCAGAACTTCTGCTGTTGAAAAATTGGAGGGCAAATATGTTAAGTCTAATCTCCTTGGTAGACATACTTTTTCCAGTAAACTATGGGCTGGGTTGTGGTCTTTTTTAGATGGAAGGCTGGCCTTCCTTGATCAAGGTCCCTGGGAGCTTTAGCTCTGCTCCTAACTTGCTACTTAGCTTTGGACCAGTAATTTTCTCTCTTTCAGTCTAGGTTTCTCCTTCAGGTTAATAAAAAAAAAAAAAAAAGACAACATCATTTCCCGTCCCGTGGGAAAACGTAGTGAGTATTCCTTGAGAGGGATGCTAGGATCATTCCACTCCTGGCGCTTGCACTGGGGTACCGTGGGTCCATTCTTGCCCCCATTGTGATGAACTCAGACTCAGCCCTGTGTTTCCTTTGCATGCGTGTCCGTTCTCAGGAGTCTGTGCTGGTGCAAATGCTCAGTGTGCAGCTGCTCGGGAAGACTGGGGGTTAGAATCACCCGAAGTGCCTCGGAAGAAAGGTCTGGTGATCTACTTCCTAAAGAGTAACCTTTGAAAACCCCATGGAGCACGGCTCTCCTCTGACACACCCGGGTCCCCCGGAGTCACATCAGACCCCACTGCAAGTGGATGTATATCTGTCCTTTTTCCCTGCTGACAAGAAGGCTTCCTGAGGACTGAGTTCCATTTCACCTTGTATGGGACAGATGACATTCGCCAAATGTTGATTTGTTTGCAGGCCAAGGGTACTGACATGCTTTCCTCAGCTAAGGTCAGGATGATGCCGTCTATCTATTCACACTGTGAATTTATATGCAAAATAAACATTTTCCAACAGTTTTTCTATCTCTTCTCCCATGTCATTTTTATATTTCTCTTAAGGAAGAAGGTCACGCGGACAATCATGGGAGTGATAGGCACAGGAGTCGTCTGGGAGCCGGGGAGGAGAGATGTGAGCCTGCCGCCTCCCCGTGTGTTAGACAGAGCCTGGACAAAAGTTTGGGTCCACTGACTCTTGGTATTCACTTCACGGCTTCCCTTAGCCTTCTCCTGGCAGCACCGTGGAGCAAGCACTCCTGGTTCTGATTGGGAGGGTCCAATCTACACCCCAATGGAATCTGGGGCTACAGTCAGACATTACCTCGTGGTTAGCAAATCGGATGTCCCGAGAGAATATGGTTGCCACCCAGTCACACCCTAGCTTCACATCAATGTTCTGGGCTAGTTTCTCCAGGGTGGGTAGGTGGCTAGCTTGGAAGTGGTAAGCCAGGGTCACATGCAGCTGCTTCTTATGAGGTTCCACATGCACTTCTGGAAAAAAAAGAAAGCACAGGTCCATTAGAATGTGGTATTCACAGCTGTGGTGGCGATTTTGGAAAGAACACAGCAAAGACTGCTTCCCGAATAACAAGAAGGGAGTCCCTGGGCTGTTTCCCTCTCGTCAGGTAGCAGAATGAAAGGGGTTAAAAGCTCTCGCGTCAATCACTCTGAGCCATAAGGAATCCTAGATTTAGCCCGAGAGGGTTCCCCGTGGGTCGCCTCCCATACAGATGAGGAAGCCGAGGCTCACAGCGCTGAAATAATTTCTGTAGAGATTCAAAGCCAGCTTTGTAATTATTCAATGCCCAAGGCGAGCCTGCTTCTCATTGGAAATGAAGTCTCTTGGTGTCTGCGTAGCTCTGAAGAAAAAGTGAGGAAAACTCACAACACATTTTCAAAGCTTAACGCAGGGGTGCCCACCAGCAGCACTTGTTAATCCTTTGGGTAGGTTTGGGAGCCCTGGTGGTGCAGCAGTTAAGTTCTCGGCCGCCCGCTAAGTGACAGGAGAAAGACACAGCAGTCTGGTCTGTAAAGGTGGCAGTCTCAGAAACCCTCGTGTGTGTGTGTGTGTGTGTGTGTGTGTGTGCGCGCGTGCATGCACATGCGGTGGGGGGGGCAGTTCTCTCTCCCACCAGGTTGGCATGACTTGGCCTTAACAAGTTGGCAGTGATATGATAATTTTTTAACTCCGTTGTTGGGGGCGGTCCTATGTATCACTGGGTAATTTGCACCGTCCTTGGCTTGTGTTTACACCAAGTTGTGATGCTCAAAATCGGCGCAGGCTTTGATCACCTGGCTCAGGGGCTGTTGGGGAGGTGGTCTAAAACCATTCTTGGCTGAGAACCACTGGTTTAAAGTGTGTCAAGTGCGATTCTAAGATACCCTCAGAACAAAAACAAGCCTACCTATGTGATGGAACATCCACACTTGTCTTTGGCACTCCTGTAAATGAGGAGACTCGCCTCCTGCCCAAGCAAATGCCCAAGAAGATGCAACTAGGTCGACTCCAGGGACTGAGCAATAAGGGCTTTGTACCGTCACATAGAGGCCTACTAACTGGGGAAGGAGGAGAACTCGGGCCTGTGGGCTTTAGTGCTTTCCCTGCTCTGCTGTTGCTGTCAGCCAACATCAAGCAACCCCGACGAATGCCAATGGCGCACGCAAAGCGGTGATGCTCTCTGGCTTGGCATCATGCCCATCGCCTGTGGTGGATTGGATAGTGCTCCCTTGTGATCCGTAGGGTTCTTGCTGACTGGTTTTCAAAAGTAGATCACCAGGCCTTTCTTCCTAGTTCATTTTCATCTGGAAGCTCCACAGAAACCTATGCTGCATCATAGCAACACCCCAGCCTCCCATGACAGATGAGTGGTGTCTGTGCACGAGGCACCTTGACCTGGGTCTCCTGTATAAGGGACAAGAATTCGATCACTGAGCCACTCATGTCTCCCCTTTGGTACTTGTATCTCTTTAATGAAGCCCCATAAAGCAAGAGCTTTGTGCCTTGTCCACACGGCACTTCCAGTGCTTAGCACGCTACAGGGAAAGGACATCATGCTTGGTACAGGGAGGGGCAGTGACAAATAGAAAGACCCGGAAAAGAGGCTGCGGCAGTGGGCCAAACAAGAGCTATTGTGAGGGTGGCGTGTTCTGCCGTCCACAGGGACCAGACTTGATGGCCCCTCACACAACAGGTTGTAGTTGTGTGCTGAATGACGGAGTCTTCCTAATGAAGATAGAACGAGATCCACTTGCTGGAGGAATTGAGAGTTCAGTCAGTCAAGTTTACCACGGCAGTCTTTGTAGGGAAAAAGTAAGATCACCAGTCTTCTGAATTTGGGTTCTAAGGAGATGTGTCTCATTAAGGTTACTGGGGCTGGGGCAGCTTCCCTGGGCAGGGACAGCTAGTTCTCCAAGTGACCACCAGGGGGCCACACGCGGGCAGAGAAAAAATACCGGTCAAGTTCTCAGCTTTCTGGAGAGAGCTTTGCTCCTCTCCCTTCTTACAAGACTTTTAAGAATTGGCTACAATCCTGGCTGAGACCCCTTTACTCATTTGTGAAGAATATGGGTTTTGTGGCAACGTTCGTTTGGGTTCTCGTGGGAGTTTTAAATGGTTCTAGTTTTTAATTCCAAGAGCTACTGTCAGATGAAAAAGAGCCATTTCTGTGAAGTGCAACCTGAGGTAGAGGGATCTCAACAAACAACAAACAAACAAACTCACTGTGATTGAATAGATTTTAACTCAGAGTGACAGGGCAGAACTGCCCCTGTGGGTTTCTGAGACTGTAACTCTTCACAGGAGTAGAAAGCCTTATCTTTTTCCCTCCCACAAAGTGGCTGTTGATTTCAAACTGCTGACCACATGTGGTTAGCAATCCAACACGTCATACCCACTATGGCATCGAAGTCAGTAACCAGGGAGTGGTCCTGGGGCAGAAAAGGGAGCTGGATAGGAGTCTGAGGTCATGCCAATTGCCAAGTATCGAATATGACTTCAGGGCCTGGTTCTCTCCATGAGTGGAGATCTCCTTGGGATCCTGTTTGCTAATGGTGGGTCCTGACCAGATCCTTCCTCAGGCTCTAAACCCGATTTGCTTGTTTGTTTTTCTGAGACAAAAATGTGAAGGCCCAGTTCCTGGTGAAATCAATAGGTAAGGCAACTTAGTAAGGGAGGCACAGGCCAAAGGCTAGGGGGCTGAGGGCGAATATTGTGACTTTGCTCAGGTGTTCGCTCTCGCTGGTTCTCAGTGTGATATGTGGGCTGCCAAACTCTGGGTCTCTCCCGGTTGCATGGCCAATACTCAGACTCCGTTTCCTTGACTCATGCCCACCCTTGCTCTGTCCTGCACACACACCCTGTGCATTTGTGCCTCTGCTCAGTCTGCCTTCCCACCCAGCAAGACCTTCCTCCACTGGACTTGTCGACACCTTCCATCAAGATGAAGCCCAACCACCTTGATGGGCCCCTCTCCTCAGAGCTCAGTCATGACATGTACTATCCAGAGCCTGAATCCGCTTGCTCAGACTGCACCTGCCCTACCAAGGGAAGCCGCTTCTCCTTTGCTGTGGTGTCCCTCATAGCGCAGAATGGGCATCCACAACGCGGATGGGGCTTTCGCTCTCGAGGTGCCGATAAAGACCGGCATGTAGAGAACAGCAGGGAAGGCCCTCACTAAGCTAAGCACGCCTATGTCTGACAGGAGAGCTGTGTTAATTTTCCTCTGGTCTCTCCCCATACCGCCCGCCTGGAGGCCAATTCCAGGGCCGTACGTTGGTTGGCTGGCACCAGGGACAAGCAGAAGCAGAAGGCATCTTAACAGGCTGTTTTCAGATGGACTTTTGAGTCTTGGGGCACCAGTGGGTTTCAGCAGGCTGAAGAGTATTGGGACAGTGGGTTTCATTATTAAAATACAAAGTGGTTCTATTCTCCTCGCTGCACTGTGCTACACGCAGAGCAACGTCCTCTGTGCTCACGGCGCGAACGACAGTTCCCAGATCACCACCTGCCTGAGAGGGAGATTGAGCGGAAGGAAGAAAGTCACTGCCATGGGGTGAGGCACTCAGAGCAACGCTCTAGGACCGAGTAGGACCGAGTAGGGCCAAGCCTGGGGGCTTCTGAGGCTGGAGCGTTACAGGAGTAGAAAGAAAGCTTCGTCTTTCTCCTGCAGGCCAGCTACTGTTTCAAACTGCTGACCTCGGGCCTAGCAGCCCACCATGTACATCTCTCTACCACTGACACTTCTGAGCGAAAGGAAGGACGGGTCCTTAATTCTGAGCTGGGAGGAAATGGGGGAGCTGGAAGGAAGACACTTCGAGCCCAGATGTAGGGCTGTCACTTGTCATTCTCAATATGGAGGCTAAGAAGGAGGCATGGATGTTCTCTCAGAAGGTGAGCAGAATGGCAGCTGAATGCTCTGACAAGGTAGCAGAGGGCTTGGGTGTTGCAAGCAAGTGGACGGGCTTGTCATGTTCTGTCAATCCTACAGGACCCTCCATCTCTCCACAGTGATTTCCCATCCCTTTCCCTCTAAGCTCTTTGACAGATCAGCAGGGCCCAAGGCTGGCCTGGGGGACGTTTGCTCACCAGTTTGGGATGCAGCCTCCGCAGCAAAGTCCGCAGCAAACTTCTTGAGGACCTCGGCGCAGTCTTCCTTCACAAAGAGGCCGATGAAGTTGGAGGAGGTATAGAGCTCCAGGGGAAGAGGGGCTGCGAACTTACACTTCCAGCGGCTGACGGTGTTCTGCAGGGCCTCCCCCAGCGCCTCCACCTTGCTGTCCTCACACTGGCAGAAGCAAACAAACCGGCCACATTCAGAAAGGCGGGGATAGGAACCTGCTGCCAATTAACATGTGACACCCTCTTCACAGGGGCTTGAGGCTGATGATGCCATTTCTTACGGAGCTGCAGACTCCCAATGCTCACACATGGACTATCCAAGTTGGGAGATGAATTGAGAGCATGGACCACCTATGCCTGCCTTCCTGCCCTGATGTGGCCCCTTTGAGCGCAGCCCGGACGAAGACAGGCAGACGGGGCTCGCAAACAGGTACGGATGGAGGCATGTGACAGGAGGGAGTGACACAGCTCCAAGAGCAATCTTTGTAAGCCCTGGGCTGTTTTGCACACCCGCCCCCTCTCTCTGCCTCTTCGATTCTTTGGCGATTCTAGTCCCGCCCTCCTTACAGTTGAGAAGAAGGAGCCTGTGGCAGCCTCCTCCACCCTCTGCAGTGTACTGGAAGGAAGAACGAGTGTCTCTAGACGCTGAATGTGTTGCTGAAAGATCCTGGGATGACTAAGAGGAAGTGACAGTCTCTTTAATTTTTAGTGTGAACGGTAAATGAGAAGGCTTGGAACATATTTTTGCCTACCCACCTTATCTCCACCTCCCAACCCTCTCTAACTGCAGAAAAGAAAAGAGAGAGAGAGAGAGAGTCTGGGGGAAATAAACCAATATATTCAAGTATGTTCAAGTGCTACCATTCTGTCTCACTTTGAATATCCTTGGTTAAATCAACACTTGTCCATCTCTAAAAACTTTAATGTAGATGCAATGTACTTTTATCTTAGACATTAAGTGAATTTCATTTATCCACTAAATAGACTTTCTGACAGCTAGGACTGAGGGCTAGGGGACGATGGTAACTCTAACATGTCTTGGTCTACTCTCTAGAAAGATCTAGAAGTCCTGAGTGGTGCAAATGGTTAACATGCTTGGTTGTTAACCAAAGGGTGGGAGTCCAAGAGGTGCTTCAGGAGACAGGCCCGCAGACCTAGCTTAGAAAAGCCAGCCCCGGAACATCCTGTAAAGCACAATTCTGCCCCATGTATGGGCTCTGTAGAGATTCATTAAGAGTTGGAGTCAACTCAGTGACACGTGGTGTAGAAAGATGTAGATGGGCAGTAACCTGTGGATTGTGTTCCAAAAAGTGCAGTAGCTTCCCCGTGTGTGCCACGCTCCCACCTCTCCCTGTTTTATTCTTTCCTTGTCATAAGAATGGAAAGGGATGACAGCAGCAACACCAACAAACTAACAAACAAAAAAGCCACTGACATATAAAATCTAAAAGAAGAGAAAAAAAAGAGAGAAAGAAGGAAAAGCCTGTTAATAGTTTGAGGTTTGTTTGTTGACTTTTAGGAGTGTTTTCCAGATGAGTCTGATGGGGTGCGACGCCCTGGCCCCAAAGTCTATCCTTGATACTCCCTCAGGACTTCCTTGTGTGTTCACCTTCCCCATATAAACACTGAACACAAATGTGTGCATAAGTAAGTGTGGTGAAGAAGGCTGATGGTACCTGGCTATCGAGAGATATAGTGTCTGGGGTCTTAAAGGCTTGAAGGTAAACAAGCGGCCATCTAGCTCAGAAGCAACAAAGTCCACATGGAAGAAGCGCACCAGCCTGTGTGATCATGAGGGGTCGAAGGAAGGGACCAGGTATCAAGCACCAAAGGAAAATAAAATAATTTTGCCATGAATGAGGGGGAGTGCGCCGTGGGGACCCAATGCCCATCTGTAGACAACTGGACATCCCTTGCAGAGGAGGAGATGAGTCACTCAGGGTGCAGTGTAGTATCGATGAAACACACAACTTTCCTCTAGTTCTTAAACACTTCCTCCCCCACCACTCCCCACTATCATGATCCCAATTCTACCTTACAAACCTTGTTAGACCAGAAGAGGAACAGCAGTGCAGATAGAAACTGGAAACACAGGGAATCCAGGACAGATGAACCCCTCAGGACCAGTGGTGAGAGTATTGGTACCGGGAGGGAGGAGGGAAGGCGGGGTGGAAAGGGGGAACTGATTACAAGGATCTACATATAACCTCCTCCCTGGGGAATGGACAATAGCAAAGCGGGTGAAGGGAGACGTTGGACAGTGTAAGATATGATAAAATAATAATTTACAAAATACCAAGGGTCCATGAGGGAGGGGGTAGCAGGGAGGAGGGAGAAAAAAAAGAAATATAAGGAGCTGATTCCAGGAGCCCAAGAGGAAAGTGAGTGTTTTGAGAAGGATGAGGACAACGAATGTGTAAGTGTGTTTAACACAATTGATGTATGTATGGATTGTGATAAGAGTTGTATGAGCCCCGATAAAATGATTTTAAAAAAAAGGCATGGAAAGGGTCGATAATGGGCAGGGATGGAGCTGGGGCACAGGGGTCATGCCCCAGGGTCCCTGGGAACAGGCTAACATCATGAATACTGCAACAAACCTAGATGGACATGCTCCCGAGGCCTCAGCAGGCAGTAGGAAAGAGGATCTGGGGCAGGAATCTAGCTGTGGACCTCCATGATCCTTTGCAGGCCTGTCTAACTCACGCACCAGGTGTCCAGGAGTCGACCGGCTCACAGTGGCCCCGTTTGTGTCAATCAGAACTGCACTCCAGAAGCTTCCAGTGGTTGACTTTTCAGACGTCAATCACAGCTCTTTCTCTTAAGGCACCAGTGGGTGCTGGCTGAACTCCAGTCTCCAACCTCTAACTTTTCAGTTAGCAGCCAAGCCCTTTAACCATTTGTCCCACCCAGGACCTTCCCGGCTCTAGGAGCTTCTGTCTGTTCTTGGGAACTTGCAGACAGCCTCTCGACTTCAGCTCTGGGTCTCAAGTGGCTGGCGGGGCCCTGGGAGCCAGGCCCTCCACGGGGCCGGGGACAGTAGCTCACCATAAAGAACTGGCAGAGGGTGATGTGGGGGAAGATGTTGTGCGCCTTGTTCTTCCCGCAGATCTGCTTCGACTGCCGCCAAAAGTCGGAAAGCTTTTGTGCTAAGGGGCCAGTGGGGCGGAGGTAGAGGACGTACTCCCGGGGCAGGGGGTCATCCAGAAAGGGGTCACCGACATGGGAGAATAACCTGCAAGACAAAGGGGAGCCGAGGAGGCGGCTCTTGAGACCACTGGGATGCTTCATACCCTGGCCGGGGACTACAGAGTGAAGGGTTTTCATTCAGGCTCTAAAAAAATCTACCCTCAAAAGCTCACACTTCATAACCAGCTTCCAAGCACATCAGCCCCTCTCTTCTCCTGGCTGACACCCCCTCTATCCCCAAACCCTAACATTCACCCTGAGGATAAACTCCAAATCCTTGCCCAACCCACTAGTAGACTTCTGAGCTATTCCTGTGTCTTCAGTTCAGTGATGAAACCTATATGCTTCCAAAGACAGGAAACTTCTGCAGGGTCACCTTATGGGGGCTACGCTAGTGCTCTTCTAGGAGAAGGAAACTGTTCTAAATGGATCTGCTCCGTGTCCACACACTTGGAGTGACTAGAAGGGGCAGGTATTATTACAGGGAGGCTGTCTTTGAAACACAGTGAATTCCTTTAAACAGCTTCCAGGAGAAGGACATCCAAGGGCCAGTGTGAGTGGGGAGGAGTGCACTTGACTTGATAAATGGGCTTGTCACATAATCTCTCGGCTCATCTCCACCCCCACCCCCCCCGCCCCAGGAAGCATCCATTAGAGGAACACTGCATACCCCATCTCATCCACATGCACTCAGAGTTAATTACATGCTATTTTCTCAATTTATTTATTTCATACCAACCAGTCACATGCTGCCTGAACACTTCTTCCTCCCGTGGAAGCCAAGGCTTTTTGTCTGAAAGAGAAATCAAATTTCTATTGTTAGTATTTTTAGCCCTGCATCAGCTCTTCTCATGGCAATAGCAAGCGTTGAATGTGAGCCTGTGTCTCATTCAGTCTTCAGGGGTGTGGGGGAGCCACATCCTGCAGGATTCACCTCCCAAGGGTCAGTTTGAGGCACAGCGAAGTTCAGATGTGTCATTAATTTACATGCAATTAGCACTGGCTTTGCATGCAGCCTGACAGTTTACGCCATCTGTTTTTAGCAGTGTCCACGTTTGCCTTGTTTTTGATTCCCTACATGCTGCTCTGGCTGGGTTTTGGTTTTTCCTCTTTTGTTTCCACTCACTCACTCCTACTGACCCAGCTCCCCTGCAAAGCACATTCTTGTTGGCAGCCCCTCAGCAGACTACGCTAGAAAGGGATGTTGCTGGTATTAAGGCCTGGGATGAAGTGTTATAAGAACTACTTGGTTTTGTTCAACTCAACTCAGTGAGCCGGACCCCTCCACCCCTTCTTCCCTAAACCCCACCACCAACAGCGTTGGCTAGAGCCGCCCTCCTCACCCATTTTACAGAAGCCCGTGATGACCAGCAGCAGAGACACTACAGCAGGGTGGCTCTCACTCCGACTGGAGAAGCAACTCAAAGCCCTACACCTCACGGAGACCCAAGGACGACAGGCTGGTTGGTACAACAGTGTTGTCCCTGTGCACAAATGTCTGAGCAGAGTCATCCAGTGACAGACAGTTTTCCTGGCCTGAAGGGTGCACTTTCACATCCAGCTTTGCTTGCCCCCCCCCCGCCCTCCATATGTTTATTCAATAAATATTTGCTGAATCCCTACTGTTTTGTCAGCATTGTGCTAGGCTCTTGGAATACAGGAATGAACAATTCATATGTGGTCCCTATTTTCACGGAAATTTCCACCTAGCGGCTCTGGAAAACAAATGGGTATCCTCTCATGGTCATTCCTGGTAAGTCTAAGGAAGGGAAAACACAGGGTGTCACAAGCACTTATGTGACGGAGACCTAACATAGTCTGAGATGTCCTCACCTAGGCAGTGATATTTGAAGTAAGACCCGAGGAATGTGGTGTCCTCTGGGTCAGGGTGGGTGTAGTGCGTGCTGGGCTTTGGTGGTGGGTAGAAGATACACAGTACCTCTGCTAATGCTATTATTGTTGGGTGCCATTGAGTTGGTACTGACTCACAGTGACCTTCAGAATGCAGCCTTGTCCTGTCTTGTGCTAGTCTCACAATCCTTTGTTAGGCTTTAGCCCATGGTTGTAGCCATTCGGTCAATCCATCTTCTCGAGAATCTTCGTCTTTTTCAGTGACCCTCGACTTTATCAAGCATGTTATCCTTTTCCAGGGCCTGGTCTCTCCTGATTGCTTGTCTAATGCATGTGAGATGAAGTCTCACCATCTTTGCTTCTAAGGAGCATTCTGGCAGACTTGTTTGTTCTTCTAGCAGCCCATGACATGACATATTCTTTGTCAGCACTACAGTTCAAGTGCATCCATTTTCTGTGGTCCTCTGCTTTAGAGTAAGATGTAAAGATGAACTAAGTCATTCTACCAGTAGTTTTAGACAGTGCCCTGCACATTGCAGGTGATCAGTACACAAGCATTTCTGTTATCCTTCCCAGATTCAGGGTCCTTGAGAGGAAGAAGACATGGGAAGACATCCTCATGACATTGACTTTAATTGACACTCTTTCCAAGAACCTTCTTTTGGATTGGCTGTTGAAGCCAATTCTTCTGATTCCCAGCCCTTTAATGGAACAATTAGACCCAACCGTGTGGAGGGATGACACAATGCCAGGTTTGAAGGGATATGTCATCTTAATTCTACACAAGTGAAAAGTTGGTGGGAAGAAGTGGAGCCACTTCTTCACTGGTTCAGGTGAGCTGAGTAAAGGTCAGGTTTGACTCCAGGCTTGACTCGCAGGCTAGGCTCGTTCGGCTTTTTCCACAGCTGAAAATAGGGGAATATATTCCTTTCAGCCCATGGGATGGGATGAGGCAGGGTGGGGTATAAAGTAAGTCAGTTGCTGCCAAGCTGTTACCAGTTCTTGGTGGGCCTGGGTGTGCCAAAGTAGAACTCCGCTCCATAGCATCGTCAATGATTGCAATCTTTCTGAAACAGACCACCAGCTGTGTCTGCCAAGGCTCCTCTGTGGATTCCAACCACCAACCTTTTTGGTTAGTAGCTGAGAGCACTCAACTGTTGTCACCATTCAGCGATTTCCATGAAGTTGGAGCGCAGACACCAAATGAGCCCGACAGCTATCTGTACCCTTAGGAAGAATGACATTAAAGAAGATAAGCCTGGTTGTATTAAGACGAAGTAATCGAGAAGCAAGACAGACTCCTCTTATCCCCTTGGAATAAAAGCTGGTGGCAAAGTCTGACAAAAGACCTGGCACATGGGGACACTCCCCCACATCTTGACAAGCTGCTTAATTGCTGCCCGTTTCCAGACTTACAGCTCACAGGGCAATCAGAGACCACACTTGCCCTTTCCCAGATCCAGAAGCCACGCCCTCATAAAAGAGCACCAATCATGGCCTTTTTGCACCGTAGACGCTGAGAGATTAAATTTACCAAGGAAGGACTCATTGTTTCAAAAACAATGGAGAAATGGAAAAACTCATTTGTGGTACAGAGGATGGGTTATTTATATAAAGGACCCAATTTCTTTCTTCTCCCTCCTTCACCCAATGAAAAACACATCCTACTGAAATTTAATTTATTCTTCTTAATGCACTAAGAGTATCCTCCAGAAAGGAAAGGTTCAGTTATGTTCTTTGTAATGCCAAAGATGAGTTTTGTAGAGGGCTCAAGGGGGGAAAACTGAGGGATAGTTCAAAGTTTGGGTTGTGAGGGCTATGATGAAAGATTCAGGGACGCAGCCAATGTACAGAGAGGACCATAGGGCCGGTCCCACTGTGAGACACGAGGTTCCTCACTGACCCATAGCCCTACAAGGGACAACACTGGAGACACAGTGTGGGAATTGTGCCCGATCTGACTGCACCACACTAAGGTGAAACACTAAAGGTGTGCAACAGAACAGCAAGGGGAGCAGAGCAACGAAGTTCCCAGGGAATACTAAAAATAGACTTTGAGGCCAGGGCATGGCACCCCATCATACTCAACCAGAAAACACTCCTAAAGGTCAACAAACAGACCTTGAACTATTTATAGGCTTTTCTCTTTTTTGACGTTGGTTTTGTTGTTGTTATTTTGTTTTCTTTTATTGCTTTGTTTTGCTCTGTTTTGTTTTTTTGTGCACATTATTATCTCTGCAGGTCTATCTAGATAAGATGGGTGGGATAAACAATCTGGAGGAGAAAACAACAGGACTGATGGTTCCAGGGGACATGGGAGAGGGGGAGGTGGGCAAAAGGAAGTGGTGTTAACAAACCCAGGGACAAGGGAACAACAAGTGATCCAAAATCAGTGGTGAGGAGGGTGTAGGAGGCCTGGTAGGGCTTGATCAAAGTAATGTAACTGAGGGGAATTACTGAAACCCAAATGAAGGCTGAACATGATAGTGGGATAAAAGGAAAGTACAAGGAAATAGAGGAAAGAACTAGGAGGCAAAGAACTAGGAGGCAGAGGTCTAAATACAGGTGTGTACATATGTAAATATATATATGATGGGGAAATAGATGTATGTGCATATATTTATAGGGCTAGTATTAAGGTAGCAGATGAACACTGGATATCCACTCAAGTACTCCTCAATGCAAGAACACTTTGTGATGCTCACCTTCCCGACAGAATCACTGAAGACAAAGTGGGTGCATAAGCAAATGTGGTGAAGAAAGCTGATGGTGCCTGGCTATCAAAAGATATAGTGTCTAGGGTCTTAAAGGCTTGAAGATAAACAAGAGGCTATCTAGCTGAGAAGCAACAAAGCCCACATGGAAGAAGCACACCAGCCTGTGTAATCAAGAGGTGTCAAAGAGATCAGGTACCAGGCATCAAAGAAAAATCTTATCATTGTGAATGAGGGGGAGTGTGGAGTGGAGACCCAAAGGTCATCTGCAGGCAATTGGACATCCCCTTACAGAAGGGTCTCAGGGAGGAGACGAGTCAGTCAGGGTGCAGTATTGTACCGGTGAGACATACAGCTTTCCTGTAGTTCCTCCCCCCCACTATCATGATCCCAATTCTACCTTACAAACTGGCTAGACCAGAGGGAGTACACTGGTGCAGATAAGAGCTGCAAACACAGGGAATCCAGGACAGATAAAGCCCTCAGGACTAATAATGAGAGTAGCGATACCAGGAGGGTAAGGGAAAGGTGGGGGGAGAAATGGACACCGATGACATGACCTACATATAACCCCCTTCCCGGGGGACAGACAACAGAAAAGTGGGTGAATGGAGACATTGGTTAGTGTAAGACATGAAAAAATAATAATAATTTATAAATTATCAATGGTTTGTGAGGGAGAAGAAAAATGAGGACCTGATAACAAGGGCTCAAGTAGAAAGAAAATGTTTTGAAAATAATGATGGCAACAAATGTACAAATGTGGCTTGACACAATGGATTGTGATAAGAGTTATATGAGCCCCAATAAAATTATATATATATATCTTCTCTGGTGAAGGTCAAAAACAAAAATCAGCCTTGGCCACTATCCAAAGGAGCCTACATGACATGACAGTTGACTGTGCAGCTTCTGACAGAAGCATGCCTTCCTTGAACCCATCCAGGAGTGCTGCAGGGGAAAGCCTGATGAACTGCTCCGTGAAGTTGACAGCTCTGCTGGCCATGGAGGGGCTCTGCTTGAACCTGGCTGGGTGGTACTCCACAACAGCCACCCTGGACGAAGTGAGCTCAAAAGGTTTATCTCTCCCCCCGCCACTGTTTGTTTTTAAACGTTTCTAGAAAGTGGTTGCAGTTCTCTTTGGTTTAAAATGAGATGGTCTTACCCATCTGGAATAGGTGTGTGACTCTCTCGGCAGGAGTCCCCAGAAAGTGGAAAATCCCCTCTCCAGCAGCAGTGGTCTGCGGCCCCTTCACTCCCTGCCAGGCTCATGAGGACCTCACTTGAGTTTGTTCCCACCACTCTGCTCTCGCCCCCTGCTGAGCGGAGACGGTTGCTGTTGCCAGGAGCACCCACCTCCTGGCCCATCCAGTGGGCCATTGCCAAGGGCAGTGGGCGTGTGGGGGGAAGACCTCCAGCACTGGACCGAACTTGAACATCTGCTACCCTCAGTGACTCAGACATCAGCAATCGGTTTTCTTTAGAGATTGCTGGGGACTTTGAGCAGATATAGGAAGCAGATTCCTTGATACTCAAAGGCCATGGGATCAGAGCAACTAATGGCAATTAATTATTTTTAATTTATTTTTTCACCTGTCTTTATTTTATTTATTTATTTTTAAATCATTTTATTGGGGGCTCATACACCTCTTATGATAAGGGAAATTAATTATTTAAATTGGACGTCATGTTTAGAATCAGTTGGACCTGTGAACTGTGCACATTTGTCATGTACAAATATGAACTTGACCTCTCACCCAGGTCCTAACCTTCCCAATCTTGTCTAGGGTTCACTCTTGGCAGAAAATAGAAAACAAAGGATGCAAATTCTCACTCCTGCTAATAAAGGGGGACGAACACCCCTAAGATGATAACAACAACGGCAAATCAATCCTGCAAGCAGCTGTGAGGAAATTAGCCAGTGGGAGGGGCCGGCACCCACTGGTGGTCTGGCAGCCGTCTCAGTGGGGCCCCGTTCCCACTGTCTGGCTTCAGCAGTAGCCATTATTGGGCTCAGGAGCTGGCCTCGCTCTGGGACAACTCCACTCAACACCAGGACCACAAAGATGCCCTCTTTCGAGAACCACTTTCTACAACCACTTTTTAGAAACTTAATAAAAATCACCTCCCCACCCCCAATTTTTAAATTTAAGCCCATTCGTTCCAGGAAGTTCTATCTAGCAGATCACTTCTACTCTCCAGGCTTGGGCTGCTGAGTCCCACTCAGTAATTGACTGAGAGGTTCACAGCCTAAGGAGTTCACAGTTTTGGAGAAAGCCACAGGTGCATAAAGCAAATTCTAACATCTAAAGTTAGGGGCATGATAGAGATGAGCATAGTGTGCTATCAAGTGGCAAAATAGCTATATCTAACTCAGTAGGCAGGGCAGAGCTTGGAGCTTTGGTTCTCAAACTCTGCACCAAGGTGCCTTGGGATGGGAAGCCACAGAGAACTTGACTGTGTATTTTGGGATATTTTGAAAAATTAAAGGAAACACAGATAATAATATTCAGAATTTTTTAGATTCCACAATTATAAACCACGAGCTCAAGAGAGTTCCCAGTATCCACATTAGCTTGTGCTGCCCGCTCTTTGACACCACGTCTGTAAAGCGGGCTTGGGGACTGCTACCCTCAGGAGGAATTGCCCCATGAAGATCAAGGGCAACGGGCCTTGAGAGGGACAGTTTGGATCTGTTTGAGGAATTGCACACTGCTCAACAGGTGCACGCATCCCATCAGCAAGGTATTATGAATCTTTGAGAACGAACTAAAATCTTTTTTTTCAATTAATGTATTTTATTTACTCAAATGGCACTGACATCGTTAGGGCATGAATTATTAAGTTGGAATGTAACTACTAGACAGAATGATTAGATATTTCTTTTGGCCTTATGAGTAAGAAGCTGCCAAACACTAAGGCTCTGTGAACTGAGAAAGCCCGAGAATTTCTGTCCTGGAGGCAATGATGAAGGAGAAAGATGGGGCTTTCTATTCCTGTATAGAGTTAATAGTCTCAGAAAGTCACGGGTCAGTTCCACCCTGTCCGATGGGCCACTATAAGTTGGCATCGACTTGGTGACAGCGAGAAGGGAAATGATACTTGATGTGGTTCTTATCAGTTGCCACGGATCAGAATCGTCGTGACAGCAACAAGTTTGCTTCTTTGGTTTCAACTCTGAAGGCGATTTGTTCCCTCTGGTCGGACCTGAAGGCAAAGGGAACCAACAACGCCTGGTCTTTAATGGTCTTTGCACTTGCTAAGTTCTTCCACACGTCCAAACGGTGTGCAAACTTTAAACCTGGCAGAATTGTTCACGCGTCCTCTAATCAAATCTTTCATTGAGTCAGTCTCACATACGAACTTCCAGCTCCCATCACCAAGGCCAGTAGAACAAGCTTGCAAGGTGGCTGGGCCGCTCCGTTCTGACAAACCCATCCTCGAAGTCTGCGCCCCTGGCTTCCTTTCTAGGAGGTAAAGGCAGGGTGGCGGAGAGGTCTGTCAATAACCATAAACCATAATGACCCTGCCCATTTCCTCCGGAGGAAATGAACCTAATGGAGGACGATCTATTGATCCTGCAGACCCAGTTTCAGACTCGGTCCCCTGGTGGTGAACCCTTTCAGTTAGCTGGGGTTAATGGCCTAGTGGTTCAGCAGCTGCCCATCTAACAATCAATGGGATAGCAAGCCTGCTGGGGACTCTACCCTCAAGGCCCTCAGAGAGAAAACGCTCTGAGCTTTTTCAAAAAGCTAATCAGAGAAGCAAGAAGCAATTACGGAGCTATTTGTGGGCTTGAGAAGGCCTTGCATCGAAAGGACTCCAACTTGCAGTCATGTCCCATTCTCTTCTTCAAGCAAGAAGGCTCTACTTTCCCACCCACAGAAAACCCATTAAGGGGCTCGCCTCAGGGGGCAGTTAGCAGGGGAGGGAATGCTGCTGAGGTCCCCCGATGTTATTATGTGGCAGGGCCCAGCAGCTCATCTGGGGAGGCCTTGTCTTGTTCTTGCTGAAAAGGGGCTGGAGCTCTGGCCTCTGCTGCCGAGAAGCAGTAGTTTGTAATTGGGAAGCCAGCCTTTAGACCATGAGTTGTACCATAATAAAAATCCATTTCTATTTGTCTCTCTTAATAGTCTTTCTAGGATCTAAACTATACTCCCCCAGCCCCCCACCCCTCCCTGCCAAGGTCAACAAGCTTTTGTGCAGGGCAGAAAGAGTATGTTTTCTGGGTAAAAAAGAGCACGCTCTGTGAGAGCATCTCCGATGAGCTGTGGGACCGTGGGCAAGTTCATTATCCTCTCTGCGACCCAGCTGCCCAATCTCCGCAATGGGGGTGGTGATTTCCACCCTGCGGAGTGCAATGGTCATACATATCTGACGATGAACTTGAAGAGTTTCAGCACAGCTTCTGGCATCTCCTAGGTGAGGGACACTCCTACACATAGTATCTAATTACTCTCTGCCATTGGCCTAGAATAAATACCTGTGAGTTCCATGCCAATAGAAATATTTCAAACATGGCACCAGGATACCCAGCGCCTGTCTCTGCTATAGCCATCTGCAACTACCTGGGCTGGTTTGGAGGCCTGTGTGGGATCTGGGGAGAGAACAGTGGCTTTCCAGACAAAGGCAACAATACAAGGAAAGGAAACCAGTCAGTTTCCTTTGGCTGACAGGTATAGCAGAAGTCTATTGAAGAGCTTTCACTAGATAGGAGGACAGACGGGTCACCCTGTTGGTCCAGAGCCAGGTAGGGGAGTTAAGATTCGATCAGGAAGGGAGTAAGGAGCAGTTCAGAGACTCAGAGCAGGGGAGAGACCCCAGGCAAACAGCGTTTTCCATTGCTGTGCGAAGTCTGGCAGCCCTGGGCTGGTTGTCTCCAGTGACTGGGCACCAGGGAGAGGATGAGCAGGTCTTTTGTATTTCTGAGCCCTCCGATTCCAAGTCACTGGCCTCCGTGGATTATTTTCTTGATCTGCAGAGGAGCATCTTCCTTCTCTGCCTGAATGACTGGCTAGGGGAATAGGATAACAGTTTTAAGAGTAAAATGCAGTACACGTGTTGAACTATTATTATTCCCTGAGAAACAGAAGATTCAAAGCTGCCTCTGTTTTGCACAAGGTCAACCAGCAAGCCAGGGGCATAATTATCCCTGGAGTTGTCAGGTTCAATGAGGTCACGGCTCTCATCCCAATGGGGGATGTGCCCACGGGGTGTCAAAGCCAAGAACATTTTGGTAGGAATACTTTGCGCAGCACCCTTCTCATAAGAAGAAAATAAAAACCTCACGCAAACGAAACTGTTGCCTTGAGTAGATTCCAAACCATGGCGACACCATGTGTTACGAGGTACCACTGCGCTCCGGAGTGTTTGGTGTGGCGAGCTACACAGTGAGCCATTGGAAGCCACCAGCTGCTCCACCGGAGAAAGATGAGGCTTTCCACTCCTGGAAAGAGTTACAGTCTGGTGTTCAGCTGTTAAAAGATAAAGGTCTTCAAGGAGCCTTAAAGGCTTGAAGATAAACAAGCAGCCATCTAGCTCAGAGGAGCAAAGCCCACATGGAAAAAGGCACACCAGCCTGTGTGATCATGAGCTGGGAACAAAAACATCATATCGATGTGAATGAGGGGAGGGTGGAGTGGAGACCCAAAGCCCATCTGTAGACAACCGGACATCCCCTTACAGAAGGGTCACAAGGAGGATGGCAACATATGCACAAATGTGCTTGACACAATGGATGGATGTATGGATTGTGGTAAGAGCTAGATTGTTTTTTTAAGTTACAGTCTCAGACACCCCCAGGGGCAGTTTGGAATCAACTCAAGGGCAGGGAGAGAATCTTTCTGGAACAGATTATGGGGTATTTCTTCCATGGGATAACTGAATGCACTCAAATCTCCAGCCGTTAGGCTGAAAGCAAACTAGTATGCTACCTGGGGATCTTCCAATGCATCAAAACCCAAACTCACTGCCACTGTCTAACCCATACCCTATATAGAGATGCAGGGATTATGAATCTTTGTGAAGCAGACAAGCCCATCATTTGCCTGTAGAGTGAGCGGTGTGGTTTGAACTGACCTAACCCTTAGCATCCCAATGCTTATTCAGTAAGAGCTGCTCTATAAATATGGGTCTTATCTCCTCTGCATGGCCTCACCGCTCCTGGGTGCCCTAACCCTTAGCATCCCAATGCATATTCAGTAAGAGCTGCCCTATAAATATGGGTCTTTATCTCCTCTGCATGGTCTCACCGCTCCTGGGTGCCCTCATGAACCTCTGAGAGGGAACTGGGAATGGCATGTGAGTTAGTTCTCGAGCTCACGGCTCAGTTCTATTTCAGGTTTGAAGTGTCAGTCTCTAACTCTTGAGATTACAGGTTCCACAGAAAACCCTAGAAACCAGGAAACCCTAGGAGAAGTCTGTGCTCACCCTGAAGAACAAGGGCAGCTGGTTTGGGTGGGAAAGGGTTCACTGAACAAAAAAAGTGCTGTGAAGCTATGGGCGCCTGGAAAGCAGCAGGTGAACAGAGAACCACAGTGAGCCCGAGACTCCTTCCACGCTGGCCACCCAACGGGGAAGTGTCCACAGTGTGTCAAAGGCAGCAGCATCTGTAAGCCCAGAGAAGGCAGTGGTGCCCAGGAAGGCAGAACATGGCCCTACGTAGAGGGCGAGTGCTCCCGCGCGAACATGCTGAGTACGGCCAACACCATGGCAAGCCGGCTCTTTCCTTGAGACGTTTATGAAAGCACTTTCCTGGATCCTCACCAGGCAGTGACGTAGGTAGAACAATGTTGTATTTTTTTTTAATTTCCCAGACAACAAAGAGAGGCACCAGATTGGTGGAAAGATTTGCTCAGAGCCGTGCACTAGTGTGGGCTCAGGGGAGCTCAGCAGCCTGCTCTGCACTTTCTGGAGCAGTAGGGCCTTCTGAGGTTCATTTCCGAGGCAAACATTGGCAAGCAGAACCCAAAGCCAGAGAGGGAACAGCCTTTACTCCCACCCAACGGGGGAAAAAAAAAGATCTGGGAGGAACAGATGAAAATGAAAAGTCATTTCAGGTTGTAGATGACAACAGAGACTCATTTTTTTCCCTCCTCCCGTTGCCACCTCCTCCCTTTCTCCCCCCACCTCTTCCCTTTCTAAGCCACTAGAAACAGCTAAAAATACCTAAACATGGATGATTTTTAGTCTTTGTGAAATGGTTTCAGCACAAACTACATGAGAGGCTATAACTCATAGGCTTGATGGGTCAAAGCTAAGGATAAAGACCAAGCAGACCTACTGCCACCAGTGTGTAACTCTTCCCGATGGGGAATGTATTGCTGTTATGGTTAGGTGCCTGCCAGCTGGGTTCCCACTCACAGCAATGCTGTAGACAACAGAACCAAACACTGTCGGGCACCGTGCCGCCCTCACAACTGTCCTCTGTTTGAGCCCATCAGGCCAATCCATTTCATTGAGGGTCTTCTTCTCTGGCTGACCCTTACTGCTCCAAGTACAATATCCTCCAGGGACTGGTCCCACCTAAAATATATATTTAAAGTACATGAGATGAAATTTGCCATACTTGCTTCTAAGGATCATTTCTTTCTTCTTCTTCTTCTTTTTTTTTTTTTTTTACTGCTTTATAATTTAACTGTTTCTTTTTTAAAAAAAAATTAGGGGCTCATATAATTCTTATCACAACCCATACATACATCAATTATGCAAAGCACATTTGTACATTCATTGTCATCATCATTCTCAAAACATTTGCTCTCCACCTAAGCCCCTGAAATCAGTTCCTCATTTCCCCGCTGCCCCCTCCCTCATGAACCCTTGATAATTTATAAATTATTATGTTGTCATATCTTGCACTGTCCGATGTCTCCCTTCACCCACTTTTCTGTTGTCCATTTCCCAGGGAGGAGGTTACATGTAGATCCTTATAATAGGTTCCCCCTTTCAATCCCACCCTCCCTCCACCCTCCCAGTATCATCACTCTCCCCACTGGTCCTGAAGGGATCATCCGTCCTGGATTCCCTATGTTTCCAATTCCTATCTGTACCAGTGTGTATTCTCTGGTCTAGCCAGATTTGTAAGGTAGAATTGGAATCATGGTAGTGGTGGGGTGGGGTGGGGGAAGCATTTAGGAACTAGAGGAAAGCTATATGTTTAATCGTGGCTACATTGCACCCTGTCTGGCTCATTTCCTCCCAGAGACCCTTCTGTAAGGTGATGTCCATGGCCTACAGATGGGCTTTGGGTCTCCACTCCATACTCCCCCCTTCATTTACAATGATGTTATTTTTTTGTTCTTTGATGCTTGATACCTAATCCCTTTGACACCTCGTGATCGCACAGGCTGGTGTGCTTCTTCCATGTGGGCTTTGTTGCTTCTGAGCTAGATGGCCGCTTGTTTATCTTCAAGCTTTTAAGACCACAGATGCTGTATCTTTTGATAGCCGGGCACCATCAACTTTCTTCGCCACATTTGCTTATGTACCCATTTGTCTTCAGCGGTCATATCAGGGAGGTGAGCACATAATGATATGATTTTTTTGTTCTTTGATGCCTGATACCTGATCCCTTCGACACCTCGTGATCACGCAGGCTGGTGTGCTTCTTCCATGTGGGCTTTGTTACTTCAAGCCTTTAAGACCCCAGACACTATATCTTTTGATAGCTGGGCACCACTAAGGATCACTTCCCTAGTACTTCTTCCAAGTCAGAGCTGTTCATTCTTCTGGCAGTCCATGGTGTGTTCAATAGTCTACACCTATGGAATTCAGAGCTATCAACTCTTCTCTGGTCTTCCTTACTCATGGCCAGGCTTGCGTGCATGTGCGGAGACTGGAAAGACCAGGGCCCGGCTCTGGTGCACCCGAACCTTCGACAGGAAATCTTTGAGGTTGTTTGCAGCAGATTTGCCCAAGGCAGTGCATCATTTGATTTCTTGACTGCTGCTTTCCTAGATGACCATGGTGGAGCTAATCCAAGTTATTTATTTGATCACACTGAGCCAGGCACTATATTACCCATTTTAAATATGAACGATTTCATTCACTGCTCCCCCAGCCCTTGGAAGTAGTTCCTATCATTTAGCTAAGTGAACAGATGCAGAACGGGAGGGGTAGAGACGTTGTGCAACTTGTCCTAAGCCACGAAAGAGGAGGGTCTGGAACTCAAGGTCGTGCCCGGCCACTGGGTCACATAGCCTTTCACGAGCTATGAGCACAGCGGTGGGATGTTAGTATCAACAGGGCCCTCTCTGTTGCTGGGTCATTCTAAGGCCAAATGGATGAATCGAGTGATGATTTTCTGTAGGAAGTTTCCACAAAAGATGCCTGCAGTGTCTCTTCCACCCCATAGACTCAGATGCATTAATTTACTTGTCCATTCCATTAACGATCCTTCAACAAACATGTATCAAGCCAAGCTCTGTTTCCACATATGTTAAAGGGCCGTGAATATAACAACAAGCAAACATGACCACTGTCTGTAAGGAACGCCATCATATTACCAATTCAATTCCACAAACAGATATTGGGAAGGGAAGGATGTGAACATTGATTATCTAGCATATGCAATAAAATTTACAAGGGTCTTATTTACTCCTTCCACCAACCCAGTGTGGTGACTGGGCCTGCCTCCATTACACACATGCAGAGAGCTTAAGGACATCACTCAAGACAGCACAGCTGATCAGCAGCAGATCTGGGTTCAAATCCAGGTCTCAGTTTCAGGAGAATTGACAATCCCCTCTCTCTAGTCCCACAGAATGACTGAGTCAGTTTCAGCTAGTATGTGAATTAAAACAAGCAAACAAACAAACACCCTAAATTTGGGGAATTACTTGGATTTAGAAGGATGTGTTTTCTGGGGGAGCCTTGGAAGCAAAGTGCAAGGAGAAGAGCGACCACTGACGAGAAATCACCCACTGAGCACTTTCGACCTACCACGTACACACTGGAGAAATATGGTAGTTGGAGGATTGTGTGTCTGCTAGACATTCCTAGTTAGAGGCGAGGTCAAATTTGTCAATCGAGGTTGATGACACTTCCTTGGGGGTGTGGTCTGTTGTATGAGAGTGAGGGTCTCTGGGAACAGCCTCTGTCTCTCTACCCCTCTGCCACCTTCCGCCTGCTGGAACTCTGTGTCTGCTTTCAGGGAGGGCCCAGGTGGGCTGCCTGACCCTGAGAGCTGTCAGCACCCTGACAAGTTCCTGCCGACCTTCAGTCCCCCAGCTGTGATCCTTTCTGCATTTCAGTTCTCCGTGCTGCGTCACCGGCGTGTGGCTATGTGAGCCTAAAGAGGGCTTCGGGACTAACTTCAGACTTAGGGACTTGAGTTGGACTGGGCTGGGATACCTTCTTAATATACAATTGCTTTTTGATATCAAGTTTTTTCTTAAAGAAATCCAGTGTCACTGGATTTGTTTCACTAGAAAACCTGGCTTAACACACGGAGATTCAAAATTTCGGCCAACATCTAGCAAAAAGGCTGAGGCCTTCAGTCATTCATTCTCAAAAAGGTTGTCAATTCTCCTGAAACCCTAAATGAGCCTGAAAGGCAATCCTTCCCTGGTCAGACAAGAGAGAAGACAGCAAGACAAGCCAGACCTTCATTGCAACCTTGGGAGGTCGTGAGCAGAAAGCCAGCTGGCGGTGCCCGTCGGGTTCTTGACTCACAGTCGCGGTGAGATAATGACTGTGTTCAGTTTTAGACAACTAAGTTTATCTTGCTGACTAATAGAAATGAATAAATCAGCTTTTCAGGAAAGAGGGAACTAGGCAGGAAAGTAGCATTCAGTGAACATTGGTTGGGTTTGCGCTTCAGCACTAAGGCGTAATCTAGGTATTTAATTCAAGAGAGTTAAAAACAAACACACAAAAAAACCCCACCAAGATGTGAGTGGCGATACAGGGAGGGTGGATGGAGGGTGGGTTGGAAAGGGGGAACCGATTATAAGAATCTACATGTGACCTCCTCCCTGGGGGACGGACTACAGAAAAGTAGGTGAAGGGAGATATCAGACAGGGCAAGATATAACAAAATAATAATTTATAAATTATCAAGGGTTCATGTGGGAGTGGGGAGCGGGGAGGGAGGGGATAAAATGAGGAGCGGATGCCAGGGGCTTAGGTAGGTGGAGAGTGGAGAGCAAATGTTTTGAGAATGATGAGGGCAATGGATATATAGATGTCTTTACACAATTGATGTCTGTATGAATTGTGATAAGAGTTGTATGAGCCCCTAATAAAAAGATTTTAAGAAACCCACTGCCACAGAGTCGATTGTAGATGCTTACGGGAGCTCTATAGCATCATTTTTTCCCTCAGTGTAGCTAGTGGGTTTCAACAGCCAGCCTTGTGGGTAGCAGCCTAGGGCCTAACCCACAGTGTTGCCAGGGTCCAATTTGAGAGACTGACCCAATCCACCTTCTTTATCATGTGTCACATGCCTATCTCCAGTCAGGCGTCATAGGGAAGGGAGTGGGATAGAATGGCTGTAATCTGAGCACCTGTGAGCACCACGGCTCCCCCCTACTTTGTGATCTCATAGAAATGAACCAATCTCTCTAAGGCTCAGTCTCCACATCTGGAAATTAAGCTTGATCAGACCAGTTTGGTACGGTTATGTAAAACGAGGCAAAGAAGTGGTCAGCTTAGTGCTTGGCACAAGTTCTGGGATCTCCAGCCACTGTTAAATCCTCCCGGACTTTCCCTGACTCTACGCAGAAGCCTGCTCTGGGGTTTTCCTGGATGGAATCTTGGGTAAAGAAGTCCTTATCTGATTCTAGCAGGTTTACTTTGCAGCTGAAATCCCAGGAAATTCTACTCAGCCTGTTCCAACGCCAGGGAGCTGCTAAGAGGTCAGACTCAATTCCCTGAAGCGATTTACTGCTTCCCCTTTACCAAACACCCCAGGAAGTGAGAGAGGCCTTAGACCCTCTAGGTGGCGATTTGTTTGGCAGTCGTATTACACACTCCTTAGGGTGTACTTACCACCCTGGTCATGCCCTCCCCCTCCCCCTGTGTGTCCCGTCTAGTCTCAGCATCTCTAGCATCAGTAAACAATAAGGCCCTTGCCAGATACCACCCCTGGGGGTGGGGGAGGTGGTGGGGAGGGCAGCAGCTAAGAAAACCACTCCAACACTTTTGTAGCAAAGTCTTTTCTTCCTATTGGGTTCTAAGAGCTTAAAGCTCTTATATTTGGCCAGCCCCCCTCCTTCAATACCATAGGAGGGAAGATGGCACAGCAATGCTTCCTTTGTATTAGGCATAGAGACTTCTAGCCCCTTTGTGTAATGCTACTGAGGTTTGAGTCCACCCAGAGGTCATTTAGAAGAAAGGTTTGACAATCAATTTCAGACAAACCAGCCTCACGGAAAGCTCTGTTCCCACACATGGGGTGGCCTTGAATCGGCATCAACAGCAAAGCAGTTAGCTATATTTTGTTTGCTTGATTGTCTAATATCTGATGTCTACTAAGGTGACTGGTGCCTAGTATGCTGTCACGCTCTCCTGAGTAAGTGAGTGAGTGAGTGTGTGTGTGTGTGTGTGTGTGTGTGTGTGTGTGTGACAGAGAGAGACTAGGATCTGATAATAGTATTATGCTTTAAGGCAGTGGTTCTCAATCTTCCTAATGCCGCAACCTTTTAATACAGTTCCTCATGTTGTGGTGACCCCCAGCCATAAAATCATTTTTGTTGCTACTTCATCACTGTAATTTTGCTCCTGTCATGAATCGGGCAACCCTTGTGAAAGGGTCTTTTGACCCCCAAAGGGGCTGCAACCCATGGCTGAGAACTGCTGCTTTAAGGGATGGTGTTTAGGTTATGAAGCTCAGAAAGATCTCAGGCTTAGAGATCACGATCACAATTTGTTCATGCTCCTGAAGAGGAACTAAGACTTGCAGAGGCAAAGTAACTTGGCAAAGACCTTCCCTGCCCCATGTGTGTCACTGTGCGGCTGCTCTCCCAGGTTTGATAAGTACATGGTGCTTATTTCCCTTTGGATCTAGTCTGACCCCTTGGGCTTCTTGTAAACAATCATTTCCTGCGAGGATTTGGGACCCTTCCTGAGGCAGCAACAAGAAGAGACCCTTGGTTTTCTTTGGCCTCTGCAGTCTGGTCAAGGCAGGGAGGATGAGCTGTTGAGAGTTTAGCCCTGTCACCCCAGGATCCAACTTCCTTCTTTGACTTCCTGCAGGCTTCACTCAGCCTCCACTGGGGAACGGGGTGGGGGGTGGGGACATTACAGCCTTTGCCAGCTGCTAGAAGCACTGTGATGTGGGAGGGGAGGTGGGAGGGAGACAAATAAGTCCCCTTCCTTGAGATTTAGGAAGTAGATAGTGGAAATAAAGGCTCACTGTGGGGATGAGACCATAAAAGAAGGAAATGTTTGCAAGGACTCTGCTCAACACCTTTGTTTATGCAATTAAATCTTACTTAATCCTTAGCGCAAGTTTCTGAGGTAATTTAAAGACAGGAAACTGAGGCTTTGCGAGTGAGGCAGAATGAGGATGTACGCAGGCACTGAGAAGCAGCTTTGACCAGTGGCTCTAATTCTTCAGAGAAAGCCCTGCATTTGTTGAGCACAAAGAGGGTCTGGCGCAGCACTAGATACCCCCGCCTGGGTTTCAAGGCCAAGAGCTCTTACCCAGTTTTCACAGAGCTCATTCTTACTGCCACGTGCACATTCCATGCTGAGCTCCCCTGGTAGGCCCAGGCAGAGGCGTGGCCGTGCCTGGATGTCAGGCTTCAGGCCCCATTCATGGATCCTCTGCTTCAGCCAGCTCACAAACTGCCCAGAAATGCCTGTGTTCAGTGTCCCCTTAGTAACAGGGTGAGGCTCCCTGTCATGTCTGGGCACAAAAAGGTTCCTGTCATTAGCTCCAAACCCCAGGACACAGGCAGTCAAATCACCTGTGAGTTAAAAAGAAGAAAGAAAACCACCATACAGATGAACATGAATTACTTATGCTAATGCAAGGTTTGCCTTCAGCCATGGCATTTAGCAAAGTGCTCTCTGGTTTTTGTCTTTTGAAGCAGAAATCCAGGCCTGAATGATGCCACCTTGCACTGCAGTGACACAGCCTAAGTTTACCGCTGCCCCTCATTCAGAAGGGGATCGTGAGGGTGTCACCACCCCACTGCCTCGCTACCCTTCCTCGGGTGGGAGGAGGCGACAGCTAAGGAGCTCCAGGCGGAGAACCACCTGTCATCATTCATGAGCATGAGGCAGGCTTGTCCCTGTGAAAGGGTTGCGAGAGGCTCTTCGGAGCTGGCTGGGCAAAGACAGACTGTCCTTCTGAATGGCCAACCCTTCTAGCGTCAGTTGTCCCTCTTCATAACTTGATTTTCATTTTCCATAAAGAAAAGAAGAGGAAAGTCTAGGAGGTTCAGGACTTTTCTATAGAAGGCTACAAATCAAACTGTTAGCTGGGTGATCTGAGACCTGTTTAAGGCTGAGCTGGGATATTGAGAGCCCAAGAGAGAAAGACACCCCTCCAACAAAAAAGAAAAGAAAACCCATTGCTGTTGCGTTGATTTAGACTCACCGCGACGCTACGTAAGTACGCCTTTGTAAGATGCACGGCTGTAGATCTTTGCAGAGGAAGACAGCTTTTCCCCAAGGAACAGTTGGTGGGTTTGAACTGCCGTCCTTGTGGCTAGCAGTCCAATGCTTACTAACGGTGCCACAGGGAGAGAGAGGGGGGAGATGCATAATCCTGGCGCTTATCTAGGAAATGGAATCCATGGGACTCTTCAGTTAGAGATGGCAGCGAGTATGAGTTCCATTACACATGGTGCTTAGCAGGAACACTAGTATGTGTATGCCAGTGTTCAAAAGTCAACGACCCAAGTGACCATGAAGAGATGAAAGGATAAACTAAATGTATTAGATCCATGAGGCGGACTACTACTCAGTCACAGAGAAATAGAAAGCTCTGATTCATGCCACGCCACGAATAGACCTTGAAAACATGATGCCGAGTTGAGGAAGATAAATCAGACACATAAGGAGAAATATCACATGATCCTATGCATGTGAAATACCTAGAAGTTACAAAGCGTTAGTTTGTTAATGACCTTGCTTTCAATAACCCTTTGGAATACTATGCTACTTTCCTTACGCTACTTGGCTTGGAGCCCGGGTGGTGCAGTGGTTATGTGTTCGGATGCGATCCTCAGGGTCAGAAGTTTGAAACCATCAGCTGTTTCTCAGGAGAAAGATGGGCTTTCTACTCCCATAAACAGTTACAGTCTCAGAAACTGACAGGGGCAGTTCTACCCTGTGTTATTGCATCACTCTGAGTTGGCATTGAGTTGGTGGCAGTGTGTTTTTGAGTTTACTTTGCTTGGCATAGTTAATCAAGCCATTACTCACAACTACAAGGAAATACATCTGTTAAAATAACACAATAAACAAGCGGCCATCTAGCTGAGAAGCATCAAAGCCCACATGGAAGAAGCACACCAGCCTGTCTGAGCACGAGGTGTAGAAGGGACCAGTTATCAGACATAAAAGAACTA
The DNA here is from genome assembly GCF_050624435.1 of Tenrec ecaudatus. Taxonomy (NCBI): domain Eukaryota; kingdom Metazoa; phylum Chordata; class Mammalia; order Afrosoricida; family Tenrecidae; genus Tenrec; species Tenrec ecaudatus. Next base: position 122,759,972 of record NC_134533.1, on the reverse strand, counting down.
AAAATCATATCAGTGGGTGCCCACCTCCCTGATACGATCACTGAAGACAAGCGTGTGCATAAGCAAATGTGGTGAAGAAAGCTGATGGTGCCTGGGTATCAAAAAACACAGTGTCTGGGGTCTTAAAGGCTTAGATAAACAAGCAGCCATCTAGCACAGAAACAACAAAGCCAGAATGGAAGAAGCACACCAGCCTGTGTGACCACGAGCTGTCGAAGGAATCAAGCATCAAAGAACAAAAAATCTTATCATTGTAAATGTGGGTGAGTGCAGAATGAAGACTCAAAGCCCATTGGTAGGCAACTGGACACCCCCTTACTGAAGGTTTGTGGGGAGGAAATGAGTCAGTCACAGTGCAGGGTAGCAATGATTGAAACATAAAACTTTCCTCTGGTTCTTAAATGCTTCCTCTCCGCCCGCGCCCCCCCCCCCCCCCGACACACTATCATGATCTGAATTCTACCCTGCAAGTCTGGCTAGACCAGAGGATGAACATTGGTACAGATGGCAACTGGAAACAGGGAATCCAGGACAGATGACTCCTTCAGGACCAGTGGTGAGAGTGGTGATGCCTGGAGGGTGGAGGGAGTGTGGAGTAGAAAGGGGGAAACAATTACAAGAATCTATGTATAGCCTCCTCCCTGGGGGATGGACAGCAGAGAAGAGGGTGGGGTGAGACATCAGACAGTGTAACATATGACAAAATAATAATAATTTATGAATTATGAAGGGTTCATGAGGGAGGGGGAGGGGGGAGAGAGGGGGAAAATGAGCAGTCAATATTAAGAGCTCAAGTAGAGGGCAAATGTTTTGAGAATGATGATGGCGACAAATGTACATATGTGCTTGACACAATGGATGTATATATGGATTGTGATAAGAATTGTACAAGCCCCCAATAAAATGATTAAAAAATAACACTATAATCAAGACCTTCCTCTCCAAAGACTGAAATGACTATGCTGACTTAAAGATCATAACCTTGCTCTGTCTTCTAGTATCTGATGCTATGACATGCTTAGGAAACTCCTCCTTCACGATTAGCAGCTAGGACCGCCCAGGCCCATCAGGCTGGACTTCACTGTTTCCACCCCTATCTTGCCACTTGGGGGTGAGAAGTCTTATTCTTTTGACAAATATGCCCCTGCCTCAGCCAGGTCCTTCCTTCTTTCACATCTCCAGATTGTACCAGACCCCTTGAGGTCACTCCATTTGGTTCCTGTGATGCTGGGTGCCCTTCTAGTCTTGCACATTGCAACCTACTCTCCCACAGGGGCTTGTTATCTGCTTGCTTCGTGTGTCTATCTCCTCAGCAACACTGGAGAACACTCAAAGAGAGCAAGGGTGCCTAGGCAGTGCTGGATACCTTCAGGATTCAGGTAAGGCTGGTGGAAAGGGGTGGAGCAAGGCGGCTGATGAAGGGTCTGTAGACTTAGACGAGGTCAGATGGGGAGGGAGACAAGGTGAGCCAGAAACAAATTAATTTTCCAAAGAAAGTGTCATTAGTTTTGTTCAGTTGGTCCATGCTTATCTGTCAATGGACCCCAGGCTTGAGAAATTTCCTATATCTTATGTCTATTGAGCAATAAGAATTCATTATCCTGTTTTGTTTTACAGTAGGTTGATATAAAGGAGGGTGGGTGGGGCAAGTGATTTGCCAGAAGCTGGTAACCAAAAGGTTGACAGTTCAAATCCAGCCAGTGGCTCAGAGCAAGAAAGGCTTGAAAATCTGTTTTTATAAACATGACATCCAAGAAAATACTGTGGAGAAACTCTACTGTGCAGCACATGGGCTTTGCCATGAGCTGGAGGCTGCCTGGATGGCAGCTAACAAGAGGGAGGACAAATTCCATCCCAATCACTGAAACATAACATTTTAGATAATGATGAGGCAATCCACAAAGTCTGCGGTTCAAAACCACCAGTCTCCGTGCAGGGGAAAGACGGGGCTTTCTACTCCTGTAAAGAGTTATCGTCCCGGAAACCCACAGGGGCAGTTCTGCTCTGTCCTATGGGTTCACTAGGAGTCGGCATCAACTCAATGGCAGTGAGTTTGGGTTTGTTTTTCAATGAAGCGCCATTCAATAGTGCCTCACAATAACAACAATGACCCTGAATCGTGTTGCTTGCAGCGACTGGTCTCCCCATGGATCACACCTCTGACTCCAACGATGCACTGCTCTCAGACGTCTCCCAGCAGAAGGAAACATTGCCTGTCCCGCACCATCCGCCTCATTGCTGCTCTGTTTGAGGAGCCATGTATGACCGCTGCTCTACATGTGCACAGCCACCGTGTCAATCGGCGTGTGGAGGCCCTTCCTCTTTTGCGCTGCCCCTCCTGCTCTACCAAGCACGATGTCCTTCTCCAGGGCTGCTTGCTCCTGATAGCAATGTGGCTGTGTTGTGCAGCACAGTAGGACACTAGTATTAGTTCTGCTCATCCGAGAAGATGGGCCCAGGCTCCCAACCCTCTGCACAGGACTGACGCTTCCTTCGAAAGAAACACTATCTTCTCAGGGGAGTGCAGGGCTGCCTCCAGGCAGACCGTGTGTGTGTGTGTGTGTGTGTGTGTGTGTGTGTGTGTGTGTGTGTTTGTCCTAAGCCAGCACAACACTGTTGGCTGGGTATAGAGAATCCAATTAAAGTGCCTGATTATAGAGCAGGCTGGAGCCAGGAGGAGGGGTTTGTTGGGGGTCCTGAAGCCAGCTGAAGGCCAGGCTGGTAGAATCTCCCAGACCAGTCCTAACTGGCTTCAGATTGGAAGGATCCTTATGCAGGTAGATGAACTAGAACAGTGTTTTCCAAAGTCGGTGGTACTGCTCCCAGGGTGGGGGTGGGGCGGAGGGATGCTTGGATTATCCAGGGGGCTGCAAATACTTCATATTTGACTACAGACTATAGTACAAAAGTTTTTAATTCCCAGGAGGGCGCTGAGCAATTATTTTTCTGAAAAGGGGGGCAATAGGCCAAATTGTTGGGGAGCCTACGGACTAGCAGGTTGGAGCGTAGAGAAGATGCTCTACAGGCAGGGAGACCACACCTCTGTTCTTATCCCCTGGGGCCATGCCAAGCTCGACAACTGCCTAGGTGATGGGGGAAGCAGCTTCTCCTTGCCAGGAAGGGATTGAATTTTGGCGAAACCCAACTGCTTCATTTGTAGAATGGAATAATATCTAATGCACAGTATTATGAAGAGATAAATCATGCCAAATGTAACTTAAAAGCATTTTGCCTTTGGCAATTGATTCTTATCTTTTTCAGAAAGCGAATGACAGAGAAGTGTTGTGAACAGCACGTTTAAATGGGGCACACACGAGGGTCTTCCATCAACCTGCAGGTACACATTGTCCTTGCCGGACACGTCCTGGAATATGAGGGTCAGTCAAAATGTATTGCAAAATCATAGAAACCTTTATTAAACATTAAATTGTGAACACAGTGTCTCTGTCCATACCCTCCATCTATCCTCCATGTGTCCATATCCTCCATCTAGTCCTATGCACCTTTGGAAGCAGTGTTTCAGTCTTGCTAACACTTCCTTGAAAAATTCAGTATCCTTTCATTAATGCCACTTCAAAACGATTGTTTGGGTAACTTTGAAAGACTCAAATCATGCTCCTTTTAAGTGTCCTTTGAGTTTGGGGACCAAAAAGAAGTCTGAAGGGGCAAGATCAGGGCTGCTGGGTAGAGAGGGGTAAGGCTTCCCAACCCCATTCCCATAGGATAGAGCTTGCTCCCTTCCAAAGTGAGCAGGTACACTGCTATGCTGGGGAAATCCTAGCTACAACCTTCCTGGCCTTTTTCTCACCAATGCAGTTTTCAAGTTTCTTAAAAGCTCTTTAGAATAAGCCCCTGTCAAAAAAATAAAAAAAGAATAAGCCCCTGTCAGCCTGGGGGGCATTGTGGGTGACGCGCTGGGCTGTGATTCACATGGTCACCAGTTTGAAACCACCAGGAGCTCCTTGGGAGGAAGATGGGGCTTTCTATTCCTGTAAACAATCCCAGTCCCCAACTCCCACAGGGGCTCGCTGTGAGTCAGCATTGACTCGAAGGCAGTGAGATATTGTCCACTGACCTTCAAAGAAACGCTCTCAAGGTGAGTCCCGTCTGAAGTGACTTCTCTGTCCAAACTCTTACGGGCCCAGCAGATCCGCTTGGTGGCCACTGTTTGACTAGACCCATTTTCTTAAGGGACCCTCACAAGATGAAGACAAGCGATGACAGAGAACACGTATCTGTAGCTGCCTGCTGACCGCAGAGACACATGTCAATGGATTTTGTTTGGAATAAACGCCCACAAAGACAAACTGGAACCCAAGTTGTAACACTTTTTGACTGTCCCTCACCCTGATATTTAAGTGTATTTCTATGAGTGTTTTCCATCCTTCTCTCAGAGATAATGATAATGCAAGAAAATTCTATGATGTCCCCCTAGAATCTGACAGTATGTATTATGAACTACATTGTGCCCCATCAATATAGGTGCTAGAAGCTGACTCTATACCTGTGGCGGTAATTCTGTTCGAAACTGAGGTGTGCTTGGTTGGAGTACCCTGGAGTAGGGCAGGTGTTAACCATGTCTGCCTTAGTAAAAGAGCTGATTGTGCACAGGCATCTGTGAGGATGGGGGAACAGACAAGGCGTGAAGATTGTCCACAAGCTAAGGAACCACGGAATGCCGGGACTACCTAGCAGGAAGGAAGCAACACAACCAAGACCCTGACTTGGACGTATAGCTTCCCAAACAGTGAGAAAATACATTTCTGTTCCTTCAAGTCATTGACACACATGCAGTATTCCCATTACATCTGCCCTAGGTAACTAAGATAGCATATTTCACAAAGTTATCCTGTGTGTGTGTGTGTGTGTGTGTGTGTGTGTGTGACTTGCCAAATAAATTGGCAACAGGAGTAAGTAAGCATTTGAAATCTTACTGGTGGAGAACAGGATATTCCACTGTCTCATCTATAGATCACCCAAGGAGAGAGGGGTACATCTTGGAGGAGGACCTTGAACCCTAAGCAGTGGGCCTATCTTCCTGAAGTCCACTAGGTGAGTCCCCAGTGCATTGCTGACCGTGTAGATTCTGGAGGTGGAGAAAACTAAGGTTACCAACCTCCAGGGGAATTTGGATGGAGCCTGGGTTCTAAGTTTCTCCACTGGGGAGAATGCTCATTCTTCTGTTTCTTTAAAAAGAAAGGTAGAAGTTGGTCCCTCATTTACGGCAGGTAACAAAATTAGCCAAGTGCCTTTATGTAGCAATGGCTAACCAGAAGTCTTTGTAGCTTTAGAGACTTGGGTGAAAAACACGACAACAAAGTTGTGTGGGGTTGAATGAGTGTGTGAGGAAGGGGGTTAAAGGTAATTCTGTGGAGTGCTCACCTTCCATTCATGATACCCTGGTTCAATTTCTTGCCAAATATACCTTATACACATCCACCACCCATGTGTCAGTGGTAGACTGCATGATGCTATGATGCTGAACAGGTTCCAGGAGAACTCTCAGACTGAGGAGGACTAGGAAGAAAGGTCTGGTGATCCTCTGAAAACCACCCAGTAAAAAACTCTATAGATCACAACATTCTGTTCTGCAACTGATAATGGGGACAAGAAAGTGTTTCATTCCACCGGGCATGAGGGCATGAGGTCACCATAAGTCAAGGACCAATGGACAGCGGCTAGCCACAACTAATGTCCATTGTGCTGGGAAATACCTTGCCCCTGCCAGCCAGGCTGAATAATATGCCAAGGGTGAAGTCTGGCTAGGCTCTTGGAATTCAAGCCCATCTCAACAATGGGCACCCAGCTCTGGCAGGCCTCCTGCTTCAGGAACCTGAGCATCTTGACTAGGGAGAACACTCATAAACACACTGCAGCTAAGTCAGGAGCCCGGCCTGAGAGCCCTGGCTCTGCTTCTTACTAACTGCAACGGAGGAGACGCCTTTTTGGGCACAGGAACCACACCAATCGAAGCGGAGGAGCTATGGCGACTCACCAAGTGATGACAGAGTTGAGCGACAGGGTGGTATAATGGTTACACCCTGGACTTGCGAATCAGATAGGCCTGGATTTGAATCTTGTTCTGCCCTCGGTAGTTGTGCAACTCTTGCACAATTTATGAAATATCGTTAACCCAGCCCTCTCATCGGAAATACAGAGAATGGCTACAGCACCAGGATGGGGAGCAACATTGGTGGGGAGCTCTTCACAGCGCACAGTGGGCGTTCCATAAAGCTTCTCTTTTACGAGTTCGGGTGCAGGGAGCAAGACACAATGCAAATGCCAACAATTGTGCTTATTTCCAGGGTTTGGGCACGTTTTGCTGATCCACGCAGAGCCTTGCGTATAGCTAATGCATAATAAGCATCCACTGCACATAATTATGGCATTGGTAGAAGCAGCCCTACTCTGGAATGGAGCTCAGAGATTAGTATCATTTGCAGTAACTACATTCCATGCTTCCAACTCCACAAGTCTGATTCTGACGAAAGACATGCAGTACATGTTTGAGCTGTGTCTCAGGGGAGGGTTGCTGGTGACAGTGAAAGCCACAAGGGATTCCACCTGTGTACTTTCGATGTGCTCTCAGGAGGCTCTTCTTTCTCATGCGGTGAGGGCAGACACCGCGCCAGCCATGTGTGATTCTGAGTGTGTGGCATGCAGGGTCTGCTCTGGACTGGAATGCACAGCTTCCTGGGCCGCATCCCGCAACAATGGCTTCTTCATGTAAGTGGAGACAAAGCTGAGCACACTCCTTTCCCTCTCCAGCCATGGCTTTCCTCACTCGAAGTCGGAAGTCGAGAGACTTGTTAAGTGGTTAATCATTATTCAGCACCAGAAAGCACTACAAGTGGGAGCCCTAGTGAGGCTGTGGGTTAGGCGTTGGCCAGCTAACTGGAAGGTCGGGGTTCAAACCCACCAGTCGGTCCTCAGGAGAAAGGTGAGGTTGTCTGCTTCCATAAAGATTTGGTCACCCAAAGGCCTTATTACTAAAATCTACAATACTTTGCAAGCTTACAATAAGAAAAAACAACAACTAACTGCCCTCTGAGGAGGTGTGCAAAAGATCTGAACAGAAGTGTCACAGGGGCAGAAATCCACATGGCCAACAAACATGAGGAAATGCTCTCAATCGTTAGTCATAGAGAAATGCAAATTAAAACAACTATGAGATACCACCCAATACCCTCACAGACAGCCCAATTCAAAGTCAGAATGGAACAAGTGTTGGAGGGGCTGTGGGGAAACAGGAACTGTCGTCCACTGCTGGTGGACCTGTAGGTATGTACAGCCACTATGGAAATTGATTTGGCAATTTCTAAAACAGATGGAAATTGAGCTACCATACGACCAGCAATCCCCCTAGTGGCATATACCCAGAAGAGGCAAAGCATCTGTTCTCCAGTGTTCATCACGGCACAGCTCACAATTTCAAGGAGTTGGAAACAACCCAAATTTCCAACAAAAGACAAATGGATCAAAAAGCTGTGGTACATACATACAACGGAGTACTACGCACACCTAAAAAGCAGCGATGAAGGCATGAAGCACACGGCCACATGGGAAGAACTGGAGGAAATCATGCTAAGTGAAGTAAGTCAAGCATAAAAGGACAAGTGCAACGTGAGTCCACTGAGGTAAGTTTAAAAACAAAACAGAAAACAGGGCATAGGGGAAAAACTACTATATACATACATCCCTGGGGTCATGTCCAGCAACTATGGCAGGGGCTAAACCCAATCCAGTGATACATATGGCAGCCAACTAAATAAGAGGGGGAAAGAAAGAGAAAAAAAAAACCCAGAAAAAAGACAAGGGTGGTGGTGGGGGAAGCAGGGCACTAATCTACTCATGGGGAGGGTATTAATTATATTTCCACCGGAGAAGGAGAGAGACCAAGCTCCAACCTAATTCACCAAGACCTGAATATAACATTGGCATGTACCAGGGAACTGATAGAGAGGTCTGTGGGGCCGGCCCCAATCCCGACTATGTTGACAACCCCCACCCCCCCACCCCCACTCACTTCAGAAGAATGCACTTCAGAGGACAACACTAGGGTCCCAGCTTGGTAGAGGGCCTCTCGGATTAGATAAGCACATGGAGAAATGCAAAGGGATGGAGAGGGAGGAGAGGACATCCTGGCCCACCAAGTCCCAAGGACGATGTTCTTGCTCAGAGAAGACAACACACGGGGAGGACCATAGGACCAGCTCCATCACAGGGCATGCCATCCCTCACTGAACCATGGCACTGCGGGGGACAGCACTGCAGGAATAGTGCACGGTCTGGCCCATCACACTGGGGCGAGGCAGAGGGCATGCAGCAGAACAGCAAGGGGAGCAGACTGAGGAATACCAAACCCCTGGGGAATACAAAAATTAGACTTTGGAGACAGACTGTGGCACCCAATCAGATTCGACTGGAAAACACTCCTAAAGGCCATCAAACAGACCTTGAACTATTTATTAGCTTTTCCATCTTTGTCAGTGGCTTTCTTTCTGTTAGTGTTATTTTGTGTTTGCTTTTAGCTGTTGTAATTATTTTGTTGATTTTGACTTCCTTTGTTGTTTTATTTGCCTTTGCCTGGTTTTTACACTTATTAATGCATCTGCATGTCTATCTAGATAAGATAGGTGGGATACATAATTCAGATGAAAAGAATGGGACCAATGGTTCTGCGGGGATATGGGAGAAGGGGAGGTAGGAGAAAGGAAATGGAGAGGGGTACCAACCCAGGGACAAGGGAACAACAAGGGAATTAAACTCAATGGAAGGAATGTCGTAGATGCCTAGTAGGGCTCAATCAAGGGGAATGTACCAGCGAGGAATTACTAAACCCGAATGAAGACCAAACATGATGGTGGACAAGAGGGAAGTAAAAAGGAAATAGAGGAAAGAACTAGGAGGCAAATGACATTTATAGAGGCCTAAATATAGGCATGTATAAATGTAAATATATATAATGAGAGGGGATTAGAACTATGTACTGATATCTATATGTTAAGAAGTAAGGTAGCAGATGGTCATTGGGCCTTGACTCAAGTACTCCCTCAATTCAAGAACACTTTGTTCTAACAATCTGCATTCCATGATGCTCATCTTCCCAACATGATGGCTGAAGACAAAATGGGTGCAAAAGCAAATGTTGTGAAGAAAGCTGATGGTGTCCGGCTATCAAAAGATATAGTGTCTGGAGTCTTAAAGGCTTGAAGATAAACAAGCGACCATCTAGCTGAGAAGCAACAAAACCCACATGGAAGAAGCACACCAGCCTGTGTGATCATGAGGTGTCAATGGGATCAGGTATCAGGCATCTAAGACCCAGAATAAAACCATACCCAATGTGACTGAGGGGGGTGGGGCACGGAGTGGAGACCCAATGCTCATCTGTAGACAATTGGACATGCCCTTACAAAGGGGTCACATGGAAGAGGTGAGCCAGTCAGGGTTTAGTATAGCACTGATGAAACACACAACTCTCCGCCAGTTCTTTGGTGCTTCCTTCACCCCACTATCATCACCTCAGTTCTACCTTACAAGTTGGATTAGACCAGAGCATGCACATTGTGACAGATGAGAGCCCAAAACACAGGGAATCCGGGTTAGATAAACCTGTCAGAACCAACAATGAGAGTAGAGATACCAGGAGGAGGGTGCGGGGAGAAATGGGGAATAGATCACAAGGATGAACCTATAACCCCCTCCCAGGGGGACAAATAACAGAAAAGTGGGTCAGGGGCCACAGAGGATGATGTAAGATATGGAAAAAATAATCTGTAACTTATCAAGAGTTCATGAGGGAGGGTGGGTGGGGGAGGGGAGGGAGAGGAAGAAATGGGAAGCTGATATCGTGCAATGATGCAATTGAGCCTGGCACATTGGAGGAATGCATGGATTGTGCAAATGAGACTGACACATTGGAGGAATATATGGATTGTGATAAGAGATGTAAGAGCCCCCAATAAATGTATTTTAAAAAAGAGATGTGGTCGCCAACATTCTACATAGGATCTCCTGGAGTCAGAATTGAGGCGATGGCAGTGGACTCTGTGCAAGTGGGAGACTGGGGGTGTAAATGGTTAATGTGCTCAGTCCTGAAAGGCTGGAACTCTGAGTACACCCAGAGGCTCCTTGGAAGAAAGGTCGGGTGATGTGCTTCTGAAAATGGTGCTGGTGCTGTGATTAGGTGCCACTGAGTCCGTTCTGACCCATAGCGATCCTGCCCTGTGCCATCCTCACCATTGTCCCTGTGCAGAGCTGATGGTGGCGGCCACTGTGTCAGTCCAGCTCCTTGAGGACCGTCTTCTAGATGCTGCTCCTCTACCTTAGCACGCATGACGTCCTTCTCCAGGACAATATGTCCAAAGCATGTCCTGACAATAATATGTCCAAAGTATGCGAGACAAAGCCTTCTATCCTTTTCTCAAGGAGCATTCTGGCTGTTTGTTTGTCCTTTCAGCAGTCGGTGGTATTTTCAATAGCAAGTGCTTTAAGTCCTCATTTTCAGCAAGCAGGGTTGTGTTATTTTTATATTGAAAGCTGTTAATAAGCCTTCCCCCCCATCCTGATCAATGATAGTCCTTGAAAACCTTTGGAGCCCAGCTCTATTCTGACACACACGGGCCATCAGTGGCAGCTGGTTATTGCCACTCGTGTGCAAATACATTAGAGGATATGATACAGCTCAGGGCTCCCAGGAACTTAGAATTGGGCTGGGCAGTAGGCTGTGCATTGAGCCTCACACCAGTAGTACCTGGTTTGACCCTTAAGATGCAATTCCATCTCTCTCTCTGGGTTCCAATACTACTGGACTTGGGACGAAATGGAAGTATTCAGAGAAAAATCAATGAGAATCAATAAAAATAGTAGGGAAAGCTTCCTGATAAAAGTTGAATAAACTTAAATTATTTAGTCTAATGAATAACACTTGAATAGAGAGTAAATGACACGTCAGAGGCCACTAGGAGTCGCCGTTGTCATTGTTCTTGTCAGATGCCATTGAGTCAGTTCCAACCCATAGTAACCCTGTGCACAACAGAATGAAACACTGCCCTGCCCTCTGCCTTCCTCATATTTGTTCCTGTGCCTGAACCCATCGTTGCAGCCACGGCATCAATCCAGCTCCTTGAGGGCCTTCGTCTTTTGCAGTGCCCGTGGTTAGGGCAAAAAGTTAACGCGCTGGACTATTAACCCAAAGGCTGAAGGGTTGAGTGCAATTGGGTGTCTTACAAGCCGGGCCTGCAATCAATTTGTGAACAACTAACCCCTGGACACGGCAGGGAGCACTGCTCTCCTCGGACATGCACGGGGCTGCGTGAGACGAGGCTCGATGCTGCGGTTGCTGCTCTTCGGTGCTGTGTACTTTCTGCAACTCCTAGAAACCCCGAGACTCCAGAGTGGAACGCGCCCATCCTGTGCCAGCCTCACAGTCCTCCTTGTGACGTTTGAGTCCATTGTAGCAGCCCTGGTGGCAATTCATCTCACGGAGGGTCTTCTTCTTTTTCAACGACATTCTGCTTCACCAACGGTACTTTCTACCAGGGACCTGTCTCTCCTACTAACATGCCCAAAGTAGGTCAGAAAAAAATCTGATCATTCTCACATGCAAGGAGCGAATATTCTGGCCGCACTTCTTCCGAGACCGACATGCTCATTTTCCTAGCAGCCCATAATATATTCAGTACTCGTCACCAGCACTGACATTCTAAGGCCTCACGTCCTCTTCAGCCTCGCTATTCACTGCCCAGCTTTCACACGCACCCGAGGCCCTTACAGACTCATGTGCACCCACCTCCAGCGCCATCGCTGCATTCTAACATTTTAAGCAGATCTTTCGCAGCAGATTTACCCAATGCAGTGCATAATTTTATTGCCTTGACCATTGCTTCTATGAGCATTCATTGTGAACTCAAGTAAAACAAAATCCTTGACAACCCAACATGCTCTGCGTTTATCAGGCTGCTGCTCTCTGAGCTAGTTGGAGGACTTTGTTTCTTTGCGTCGGGATGCAATCCATACTGAAGACTGCGGTCTTTGAACTTCATCACTGAAGTGCTTCTGGTCCTCTTTGTTTCAGCGAGCAGTGTGCTGTTAGCTACCTAGCCCACGGGGTTAACGAGCTTTCCTCCAACTCTCATGTTGCAGTCTCCTCCACATAGGCCACCTTCTGGGACTATTTGCTAGTCACATAGACTGAGTAAGTAGGGCAAACAAATAGAACCCCAACACACACCTTTCTGGATTTTAAAAGTAATTGCTTAAGAAATATACACCCAAACCCCAAACTCATGGTCGATGAGTTGATTTTGACACATCACAATTCTATGTCTCTGAGCAGAACCACCTCCAAAGCATTTCTTTCTTTCTTTTTAAAAATTATTACTAGTTGGGATTTAATATATATATCATTATATATTTCAGTCACATCAGGTAGAATTGTACAATTGCTACCACAATCAATTTCCGAACATTCTTTTTTCTACATGATCTCCTTGACATCATCTCCCTTTTACCCCCAACCCCCACATTCTACCGACCTCTGCCCTTATTCTATGTGCTGTTCCTATAGGTTAATCACTCCTGGCTTTCATCTACCAAAATATGGAAAAAGCATAACACACAGCTTCAAGAGGGTGGCCTCACTGACATGAAAGCTCTGAGATATATTCTAATATAAACAACAACAACAAAAACCAAACAAGACAATACAAACCAAAAATACAGGAAAAAATGGAAATCAGGTTCAGCCAGCATCATAGGGGGGATTTACTGACAAAGTTTTAACTGTTCAGGTCAGATTGATGCCTTTGATCTTCTCAACGCCTCTCTCCCAAGTACTCTGTTTAGTGACCACTTTCCTCCCATCCCTCAATTTTAGATGGGGGCGTTCTCTGGGGCTTATTTCCTATGCCGTTCTACAAATGAATCTTGAGACCCCACTGTCATGCACCGCTTTCTGCATACCAGATTCTCACAAGTTAGGCTCTGATACTGAGCCCGACTTCGGATTCTGTGGACTCCAATCCTTGGGTGACTGATGATGGTGCGCTTCTTCCATGTGGACTTAGTTGACATCTCACTTAGAAAGCTGCTCGTTTGAAGACAAGCCTTTCAGACTCCAGATGCTATTTTATCTGAGAGCCAGGCACCCTTTAAACTCATCACCACATTTTGCTTTAGCACCCATGTCTTCCCAAAGAATTTCTAAGGCTGTAAGTCTTTACGGAAGCAGACTCATTATCTTTCCTCCATCAAGTGGCTAGTGAGTTCAAAATGCTAACCTTTGGGTTGGCAGCTGACTGTTTTAACCACTGTGGTACCATCATGGTAATACATTTAGCCTTTGTTTCACAATTCAGTAGCTTGGATGCATTGCCCACTAAACTGCTCAGCATGTCTGCATGATCTTCGATTTCTTGCTGACCAGTTAGCTTGAATACACTCACTGCCCACTTGGAATAGGTCCTGGGCAACTGGTAAAAGTAAGTCTCCATTTCCACTGAAGAGCAAGCACAAAGAATTGGGCTGCCGTTTGCTGGCGCTGGGTGAGTGCTCAGACCCAAGGAAGCAGCAAGAATGAATGCCGATTGGCCATATGTTGAAATGATTGACTCTGGATGAGGACACATGGGGGTTCGTTATACCATTCTCTTTATTTCTGTGAATGTTTGATAATTTCCATAATCGGGAGCTCAAATAAAAGGGGCAGCTGCAACCCCAAGCCAGCCCATGGCTGGCTGAGAGGCCCATGCTGCCAGCACCATTTTTCTGAATGACAATTTTCATTAGTTTTGAACTGCTGCGTGCCTTCTTCTACCTCTTCTTATTCGCCACCAGCCTCTGTAAGTACATGGGGGGATTCTTGCTCTTACTTTGCAGGATGAGGAGACATGTTCAGACATCCTCTTGCTGGTTAATGATTTCATAACTAACGGCTAGCATGTATCGAAATGCTCACCAAGCATGATGTCAGGGGCCCGGGAAGGGTCGTGGTTGCACGGTGGGCTGGGGCCTACCAGGTCTGCAGTTCGAATGAGGACATTTCCTACTCTGGTAAAGAGGGACAGTCCTGGAACCCACGGGGTCCATCCTCCCCTGCCCTACATGGTCGCTATGAGTCAGAACCAACTCAATGGCAGGGAGCTGAGTACACATTATATCACTTAATCCTCATTTTTGTCATCCTGATATAAAAATGAAATGAGACTAAGAGGTGCTAAGTCACTTCTCCAAGGCAGCCGACGGGGCTGAAGCCACAGAGCCAGGATTTGAGCAACTCTCAACATCGATGTTCGAAAACCTAAGCTGGGCGTCTGTCCTTCTCTTCAGCTTTTGCTCCCTCCTGATGGGTTGCCTCTAATATTTCTATTGTGCCTCTAGCAGGAAAACCTCCCGGTCCTTTCTACACCATGGTGCCCTTCAATGGATAGGCTCCAGCTTTGGTTTTTATCTCTCAGTGTGCAGGAACCCAAGCCATCCAACATCATCTGCTGACCCTATTATTGCAGAGAGCTTAAAACAATATTATGACATTTTATTCTCACAGTCATCCCAGCTGGGACTTGGGCAGTTGTCCAAGGTCACAGAAACAAGTGACAGCCGTCGTTCAACCCAGGACTCGTGACTCTTGCTACTCCCCCTCCCCCCCTTCCTACCGAATGCTGCTTCTCTGTACCGACTGCAGCATTTTTTTCCAGAGAGTAGCTGCATGCAGAGAAAAAGAACTCTATGAGCAATCTCACATCCTAAGTGATCGATGTGCACTGGTGGTCCAGTGGCAGGGCCATTGCCTCCCATGCAAGAATCCTGGTTTCGTTCCTGGCCAATGTACGCCCGGTAGTGGAGGCCTGTGCATTGCTATAATGCCAAGCAGGCTTCAGAGAATCTTCCTGGCTAAGATGAACTAGGAAGAAAGGCTTGGCATTTTACTTCCAAAAAAATCAGTTAGCAAAACCCCATGATGCACTAGGATATGATCGATACCTGTTCGTGGCAATGGCACATGCAGGGTGATATTTGGTTCTGTGCCATGAGGTCACCATCCTGAAATGGGGTCCAATTTATCAGCAGCCAACAATGGCAGCATCAACAATCATTCTAGACCCATCTCCTTCATTCTCTTCTCCACACATCAGTTCTGGCTTGCCTGCTTTTAGGAGTTCTCTCTGCTGTTGGTTTTGCCCTCTTTTCCGTTCTCCAATTCCCAGTCCATCCTCTACCGAAGTCAGAAGAACCTACCTAAAATATTAACCATGGTCACGCCACTGCCCTACTGAAAATTCTTCAGCATGTCCCTAGGGCTCTGGCAGAGCCCATGTTACCTTCAACTGGTCTGGATGCCACTGTTGTGTGCTATTTCTGTTACAGCCACACTCAATAACTAAGAAGCCTAGGCCCAATCTTATCTATTGTTACAACCTCTCCCTTTGCTTGATTGCTATGCCTTGGTCTTTACCTCTCATCCAGAGCTGTGTACCCTTTATTACAGAATGATGGATGAAGGAGTGCCTATCTAACCGCCTATCATCCATCTGCCCACTCATCCATTTACATGCACTAAACAACTAAGAAGCACCAAGTTTCATTCCAGGCTCTGGGACACCAAGTGACAAAGACACAGTATCTGGCCTCAGGGAGCTAACTCATGGTTAAAACAGAAATCAGATTTGAACTGAAGACCACAGAGACGAAGGAAACGTTGGCCTGGGCGGAGAATCCAACATGAGGTCCAGGGACCGATGAGGACAACACTTTGGCGGGGCAGAGAACACATTCCAGCTGTTTAAGGTGATGATGGCTGCAGCAATAATGGGAGATCCGGTGCACGAGCTGGATCCTGACCACCCACTGAATGTAAGTGAGAGGGTTGCTGGACGACTGACAAATCAGACAGCAGAACTGAGAGCAGCTCACAAAGCAATTGAACAAGCAAGAAGTCAAAATATAGATAAACTCATCATTAAAACTGATAGCAGGGGAGGGAGGGGGAAAAAAACGAGGACCTGATGCAAGGGGCTTAAGTGGAGAGCAAATGCCTTGAGAATGATTGGGGCAGGGAATGTATGGATGTGCTTTATACAATTGATGTATGTATATGTATGGATGGTGATAAGAGTTGTATGAGTCCCTAATAAAATGTAAAAAAAGAAAAGAGAAAAAAATGATTAGGGCAAAGACTGTACAGATGTGCTTTATACAATTGATGTATATATATGTATGAATTGTGATAAGAACTGTATGAGCCCCAATAAATTGCTAAAAAAAAACTGATAGCAAGTTTGTCATCAAAGGTGCAACAGAGTGGGTTGATAAATGGAAGCAAAATGGATGCAAAACAGGAAGAGCCTTTGTAGACAGAAGTGATTTTGAGAAGATTGATCAAGCCTCCCAAGGCATGGACATTCAGTGGGAGTATGTTCCTGGCCATCAAGGCATCAAAGGCAACGAAGAAGCTAATCGATTGGCCGCAGAAGGAGCTAAAAAATAGACTTCATTTCCACCAGAGATTGCTAACCTTCGCTTTTGGAGTTACAACTGTTGATGTCAAATTCCAAACTTTCTCTTCCCTCTTTCTCACAGCGATGACTTTGTTTTTACTTTTTTTGTAACAATTGGTATTAACATCTTTCTAGATGAATAGAAACACACTCTCCCCTTTCAAGAACTGGTTTCATTCACATCTTACATGATTGAGGGTCAAGTGTAGAGATTTAATTCAGGTCTGCAGCTATTTTGTGCTTTAGAATTATGTTCAATCCAGTTGTTTTAAATTTTGAAGAAGAGACAAACTTTCACTTTGCAAAAAAAGAAAAAAAACAGAAATCAAACACAAGGTGAACAATTATAATGCCTGTCCTGCGCAAGTTCCCCTGGAAACGTCAAGTGTGGAGGTAGATGACCAATGAAGGACGGAGAGAGCAGGGTTGACGGATGAGTGGAAGTTTGCCTTCTAGACATGAAAAGTTAAGAGCGGTAGGAGCAATGAGGAAAAGAAGTGAGCAAGAGGCCAGCATTGCAGTGGGGGGGGGGGGTCATGGAAGGTGAGAGGCGTCTTACCTATTTATGCTTTCTTATATTCATCATTGGCAACCACCAACCAATATCCATTGCCAAATTTCTCCTCACAGATGCTCATGATTCCTACCCAGTGACTCACCCCTTTGCCTTTCTCTCCCACTACGGTGCCCACTAGCAAACTTGGGTCTCTACATTTACCTCTTCGAGATACTTCATGTACCTGGGATCACACAGTTGTCATTTGGGGACTGGCTGACTTCATCTGCATCGTTTTTCAAGGACCTGTATCCTCTCAGGAGGAGGACATTTTTATTTCCACAAAAGCATGGGCCTCTAGTATCATCTTCGCACACAAAGGACACATCCATAGCACTCTTTCCTCCACCAAAGCCAGGCGTTTCATTAAAAAAACAAACAAACAAGAAATGAGCCTTAAGAGAAATTCATTCTTTCCTCCAACCTTAGCGGCTCAGACATACTGATAGATGCATTCATTCGCAGTGATTTCCCCCAGTGACTTCACCTGATGGAGACTTTGTTATGACCGGTGTTGAGTCCCAAGAGCTTCAAAAGTCCTCAGTGGTTAGTAAACAAACAAAGGTATGCCGTTGAGTTGGTGCCACTTCACAGCAACCCTATAGGACAGGGCTGTGAGTTTCTGAGGCTGTAACTCTGTATGGGAGGAGAAAGCCCGGTCTTTTGCCTGTGGCGTGGCTAGGTTTCAAACCACTATGTCAGTGGTTCTCAGACTTCCTCATGCTGCGACCCTTTCACACAGTTCCTCATGTTGTGGTGACTCCCCCAACCATAACATTATTCTCGTTGCTGCTTCAAAAGTAATTTTGCTACTGTGATGAATCGTCAGGTCAATATCTGATCTGCAGGATGTATGTTCCTTGTTACAAAGCGAACATAATAATAGCATAGTGATCAAGCACAAACAATATGTAATCACATAGTGTGAGAGATTGATGTCTAATGACAAATAAATGAAATGTTGTCTTGAAGCATGGTGTACCATGGGTAACAGTCTTCATGCCTGGGTACTCGTATGTGGGTGAATATGCATGGGGGCGGACCCGCTTGGAAACGGATAGAGGAGCGGTGTCTGGGTCCCTAAGACCATCGGAAACATGGTCGACCATAATCGACCCACAGGCTGCGAAGCCCTGCACTAGGTGGCTTCAAACTGCTGACCTTTCTTGTCATTACCAGCCCGCCGTATAACCACGGTCCCACCAGGGCCCTTAACAAAGAACAAATAAAACCTTGCTTCACGAACTCACTTGACTCCTTCCACCTGCCAGAAACGGGATAAAGACGTGGACCAGAGACAGCCCCGCCTGCTTTAAAGCTAGCGGAAGTGGGGTGGGGTGGGGGAGGAGTCTGGTCTTTTATGTGATTCAGTTCTCAAGCAGTCACTTGGGAGTAGTGTGCATTTATTTTTGTTTTGGAGCTTGGAGAAAAACAAACAAGACCCCCCCCCACCTCTACAAGTTACGACGTTAGATATTTTGGAGATGACCGATCGGGGCCGGGGGCCACCTCCCCTGCGTGCTGCTGCTGACCCGATCTCCCTGGGAGGCAGGCTCACTCGAGGGCGCCGCGCCCCAGGCCCGTTTGTGGTCCCCACACAGGAGCAGACCCTCTGACTCACCGCTTCTCTGTCCCCCGCCCTCCCTCCTCCAGCCCGGCACCCGCGTGCATCGGTGTGCTCGAAGACACTCACACGACACACTCAGGCACTCACACACACCCAAACACGCTCAGACACAAAACACGCTCACCCACAACTACACGGATACATTCACGCCGACCACAGACATGCCCTCACACTCCAAGCACACAGACAACACGTATGCCCACTCACGTTTTCACATACACACCCACTCACACAATGCACGCTTTCACATACACACCCACTCACACAACGCACGCTCACACAGCGCGCGTGCACACACACATTCATGCTCACACACGTCGACCCAGCACGCACACGTTCCCGCTCAGACACACACTCACACATCCGCACAGTCCCTTCACACAGGGCACGCTCTCATACGCGCAGCCTCAGAGGTTCAAGCAGGAGCACTCACAGTTTCCATTGATTGGCGGTTTCAAAACAGGAAGCCAGACGGGGAGGGAAGGTGTTGGTGAATCAAAGGCTGTGGTAATGGGGCCCAGGTGCGTGCACTGAAGTCAAGCAGGACTTCTTGCTGGTGCCGAAGTCTCCTTTGCTGGCAGCAGGCCTGGGCTGCATGCGGTCCAACTTGGCCCAAGTCCCAACCCCAGGTAGGTGCTGCGATGGATTCTTGACAGCCTGTCTGCTGACCTTTCAGCCGACTGGGCAGAGGACAAGATGCAGGCCCCCTCCCCCAGATCAGACTGCATCTCTCCCAGAGCAGGGCCTTTACAAAAGGAACCCCGGATGCCTTCCTGTCTGCCCTGCTCTTTTGGAAACCAGGCCTTCCACAAATCTTCACTGCCAAGGCTGGCAGGCTTCAGGACTTCACCGCTCAGGTTCACACCTGCTCCTGCAGCTGTGTGCCCAGCCTCCTCTCCCAGCCCTAGGTGGGATGGAGCGGAGATCTCTTTTCTTTTTTTTATTAAATACTTTTATTGGGGGCTCTTACATCTCTTATCACAATCCATACATTCATCCATTGTATCAAGCACATTTGTACATATGTTGCCATCATCATTTCAAAGCATTTTCTTTCTACTGGAGCCCTTGGTATCAGCTCTTCATTTTCCCCCTCCCCCACCTCCCTTTTCTCCCTCATGAACCCTTGATAAGTTATAGATTATTATTTTCATCTTACATCATCCTCTGTCACCCTTCACC
Source organism: Tenrec ecaudatus (assembly GCF_050624435.1). Classification (NCBI taxonomy): domain Eukaryota; kingdom Metazoa; phylum Chordata; class Mammalia; order Afrosoricida; family Tenrecidae; genus Tenrec; species Tenrec ecaudatus. The sequence goes on along the minus strand of NC_134533.1, from coordinate 122,740,108 downwards.
CACTTTTTCTGTTGTTTGTCCCCTGAGAGGGGGTTATGTGTTGATCCTAATGATTGCTTTCCCCTTTCTCTCCCCACCTTCCTCTTATTCTCCTGGTAGCTCTATTCTCATTGTCGGCCATGAGGAGTTTATCTTTCCTGGATTCCCTGTGTTATGGGCTCTTATCTGTAGCAGTGTGCATGTTCTTGTCTAGTCCGTTTTGTAAAGTAGAATTGAGGTCATGATAGTGGTGGGGTGGGGGGCAGGAAGGAAGCATTAAAGAACCAGAGGAAAGTTGTATGTTTTATCGGTGCTAGACTGCACCCTGACTGGTTCATCTCTTCCCTGTGACCCTTCTGTAAGGGGATATCCAATTGTCTACAGATGGACTTGAGTCTCTACTCCATGTAACCCCCATTCACATTGGAATGATTTTGTTCTGTGTCTTAGATACATGATACCTGATCCCATCAACACCTCTTGATCACACCGGCTGGTGTGTTTCTTCCATGTGGGCTTTCTTGTTTCTCAGCTAGATAGCTGGTTGTTTATCTTTAAACCTTTAAGACCCCAGACATTATATCTTTTGATACCAGGGCACCATCAGCTTTCTTCACCACATTTGCTTATGCTTTGTCTTCAGCGATCATGTTGGGAAGGTGAGCATCACAGAATGCTAGATTATTAGAATAAAGTGTTCTTGTGTTGAGGGAGTACTTGACTCAAGACCCAATGTCCATCTGTTACCTCAATTCTTAACATGTAGATAAAAGTACATAGATCTATTTCCCTATAATTATATATAAATATATTTACATATGTACATGCCTATATTTAGACCTCTATAAATGTCATTTGCCTCCTGGTTCTTTCCTCTACATTCCTTTTACTTTCCTCTTGTCCCACCAACATGCTCAGCCTTCATTCAGGTTTAGTTATTCCTTGCTGTTACATTGCCCTTGATTAAGCGCCACTAGGCATCCTATGCCCTTCTCTCCGTTGATTTTAATTCACTTGTTGTTCCCTTGTCCTTGGGTTGGTTAACATCTCCCCCCTTTATCCTACCTCACCTTCTCCTGTGTCCCCCAGAACTGTCGGTCCCATTGTTTTGGTCTCCAAATTGTTTATCCCACCTATTTTATGAGATCAGCTTTCTTATGTTCCGGTCTTTGCAGCACAGAGGAGTCCTGGGTGGTGCAAATGGTTAAAGTGCTCAGCAGCAAACTGGAAGGTTGGAGGTTTGAGTCCATTCATAGGTGCTTACCAAGAAAGGCCTGGTGACCTACTCCTGAGAAATCAGTGATTAGTACCCCCTGGAGCACACACAAGTCTGACACACACACACACTCACACACACATGTCTGCCACACACAAGTCTGACACACACACAAGTCTGACACACACATAAGACTGCTATGAGTTGGAGTTAGCTCCACGGGAATTGATACGGCTGGTTTGTTGCCTGGATATTTTACAGAGTTTTAGCATATCCAGTACCCCCTTCGATCCTGAAGATAGTTCCATGAAGTGGTTAATAATATACCTTTCTTACAGATGAAGAAGCTGAGAACAAAGAGGTTAAGCTACAGGTTCTAGAGTCTGTTTCTGGAAACAGATCGTCTGTTTAAGACTGCCACATATTTAAGACCGCCACAACTGCCACCTCCATCGTGCTTGCATACAAGATGTGTGTAAGGTGGCCAAGTGTGTCAGGATCGCCAGAGCCGATGAGATGGGAGCAGAAAGGAGAGAGGTGGCTTAAGAGTAGAGCACGGCCACACGTTGGGGACATCTGGGCCCAGCATGGCCACAGATGAACTCACATACACACGTACACACACATGCACAAACAGCGGACTATACCGCACCTTCCCAGACACACACACACATGAATGATAATTCTCTCATACACATACACACACATCACACTACATATACCACACTTTCGCCCAAACACCACATTAAGCCACACATGTGAAAACACATAAGTGTTCATTCCCTCACATACATAGACTTATGCACACACACATTACTCATGCACACATATCATATCATGTCATGCATGCAACACCCCTCCCCACAACACACACAAATTCCCTCTAGCTCTCCTGGCTAGACGTCAGGTGGTGGGCTAGATTCACACATCCCCCAGTGACCCGAAAGAGCTGGCCCTCATTTGCACTGCCTATTGAGGGGAAGTCATCATGTGATGTTTCTGGAAATATGAATGACATTTCTGAAACTTCATTTTCTCTTTCCTTTTCTCTGAGAGAAGTGGTTCTGAACATCTTTCCTCCTCAGTGGCTGTGGTAATTATATAATTGCCAATTTGAGGATTAAGAGTGTAGGGGTGGAGTCTAACTTGTCAATCAGATCATAGCCAATGAGGCCTCTGTGTAGCATGGCCTTCTCCTGAGAATTCTGGGAAATCCAGTACTTCCTCCTTGGAGGCGGGAGACACTTCTCTCTCTGCCACTCCCTGGGAGACATTGCAGCTGACGAGACACATGGAACTACCATAGTACCCTGAGCCGGACAAGCCACATGGACGCAACCAGACCTCTGAAGCCAGAGAAGCCACGGAGAGACCGCTGCCAGCGCCAAGATGCTTACAATGCCACTGGACCCAAAGACTTTCTACCCACTGGCCTGTGATCTACAATCGGTGTCATTTCATGTGTTTAGTGATTCTCAAGAGGATTTTATAGATTGATATTGGAAATATGGGCTAATCTCGAACTTATGGACTTGATCTGGACTGGGCTGGGATGTTTTCTCAATGTTCAATTGCTCTTGTATATAAATTTCTCTCTTATACACATGTGTGTCCAGGGATTTGTTTCTCTGTCTACCCAGACTCACACATTAGTTCTTGCAAAGAAAAGCTCGAAGCTCAGAAGCCTGGAGGGAAGGTCCCACATGGCCCTTTTTGCTGCATTCGGGAGAGCAGCATGGGGGTGTCAGCCATTAGAATAAGGTCTAGTGAGATGCCAATATGGTGGCAAGGAGACAAAAAAAAGTCAAACCTACTGCCAACGGGTTGGTTCTGACTCATAGCAACCCTACGGAGAGTTTCCGAGACTGTTAACTTGTACAGGTGCAGGCAGCCTCATCTTTTTCCTGCAGAGTGACATCAGGTTTGAACCTCTGACCTTGTGGTCAGCAACCCAACACCTAACCCACAATGCAAACAAGTTCCTGGAAAGGAGACAAGAGAGAGGACCAAATGAGACCTGATAAGAATTTTCCATCAGACAAGCAATTCTCCTTGACAAACTGTGACCTCCTTTGCACAGCCTGACTGTAAAAATTGGACATCCAAGGTCAGAGGTCAAAGGACAAAGGGGAGGGTTAGACCCAAGGGAAGTCATGGAACTTCCTTTCCTGGAGATCTTGACAACTCAAATGAGACTCCCATGCTTCGAGAGTTTCACCACTCTTCTGTCTACAGTACGATTCAAAATGTTCTCTTTCTCTCCAATTTCCACCCTTTTCTTTAAAAGCCTCCCTTGATCGCTCTAATTCACTGAGGTCATAGACCCTGACCTGTAGAGGCTTGCTGACTGACAAGTGAGAAAGAATTGCTGGGAGGAAGTAGATGCCTGAGATGACCCTGGACCCCAATCAATTCCAGGGTGTCTCTTACCACTGCACTGTCCTGGCTGGGGGTGGGGAGGGAGCTCTCAAATTCCATGCCACCGTGGGACTGGCATGGCCAAGCTCCAGCTTGTAAGAGTGGAAAAAGTGCCCCAGGCTCCAGAAAAGATGTGGCAAAAGGAGAGGAACGAAGTCCTAGGGGAGGCGGACTTTTGGGTAGTGCGAAATTCCAAGTAATTGCTCAAGGCTCGTTTTGTGGGTCAGCACAAAGGTCCAGTAAGCCAAGCCCATGGGAGGGACAGGGAGGGAGGGAGAGAAGCCTTGGACTCCAGAAATGGGTCCAAAGCAACTTGGCCACCCACATTCAGGAAGTGGGAGCTGGCGGTAGCGTGCGCTTTAGAGGGCGAGAAACCGAGCAGTTTGATTCTTCATTCGGGGTGAGGAGGGCTCTTCTAAAGAAACCATCAGCAGGCCTCATCATACACAGGCTAGCATTCCTGCCATGAAACCACCAAGGGGGGGTTTTAATTTGAAGAGTCCAAGGCTCTATGAAGCCCCTGAGGACTGCGGAGATGAACAGCCACTGTGTTAACTGACTTAGCTAATGTGATTGGCTGCTCATGGAAGAGTTGGAGGTTCAAGCCTACCCAGGTCTGGAGATGTACGTCTAAAAGAGCAGTCCTGAGAAATCCGTGGTGCATAGTTCCACTCTGGCACACGGGGGGTTGCCACGAGCTCAACTGGACTTGACCACAACTGCCCCTGGAACTGACTTAGACCAGAGACTTGAAATAAAGCAACTATGATCTCTGGTTGTGTTCATTAGTTGAATGTGATGTGAACCTAAATATTCATTTATGCTTAAATAACCAACACAAGTGCACCGGGTTTGCTGTGGCTTTATATTTGTTTGTCTGGGTTTGTTTTTGCATTTGTGGCACTTCATGAATATCTTTGTTCTAGGAGTGATTGGACAATTTAAAAATTTTACTCTTAAATTTGTGAAAGTTTGTAAAAGTTCTATGCTTTAATCGTAGATTTAATTTTATCCTTTGTAAGGTCCTATAGAAAACAGAATCATGTCAGGGGAGGGAGGGGGAAAAAAAAAGAGGACCTGATGCAAGGGGCTTAAGTGGAGAGCAAATGCTTTGAGAATGATTGGGGCAGGGAATGTATGGATGTGCTTTATACAATTGATGTATGTATATGTATGGATTGTGATAAGAGTTGTATGAGTCCCTAATAAAATGTAAAAAAAAGAAACGAGGAGAAAAAAATGATTAGGGCAAAGACTGTACAGATATGCTTTATACAATTGATGTATGTATATGTATGAACTGTGATAAGAATTGTATGAGCCCCAATAAATTGTTAAAAAAAATCCTAAAAAAAAAAAAAGAAAAGAAAATAGAATCATGTCAAAATGTTAGTCATTGAACTAATGGGGAAATTAAAGTCAATCCGAATGACTGAATTTTTTTTAACGACTTAATTTTTAAATAGGAAATAATCCTTATTTTTAAGGTGCAAAGAGATAAACTTAGATATGCTTTTTACATTATTGGTATTTCAATATGTATTTTCAGGTAAGCAGTTTTTAGCGTATGAAAGAAATCCTAGTCTCAAATATAGATAAAGGAGAATGCTTATTAAATCTCAAGTGGGACAAACACATCACCTTTGTTGCCACATCTTTGATGACAGAGATCATTAACATGAGATCATAATGGCGTCCAGGGATTCACATTAGCAAAATAGGGTATGGAGCAAAATAAAGGATCACAAATTCATGATTGCTGGCAGATCAATACATCACAGTTATAGGTGGGACTACAGAAACAGGGACATGACCTTGATTGGGACACGCATATTATGTTAAATAGAAGATTGGTCTGGGGCCTTCCGATGAAGGCAGTCACGGCACAACTGATAAGGTATGACTCATGAATATTGGACGCCCAGAACTGTCCCCAGTACAGTGATCTCCACTAAGGATCCATCCAGGAAAGGCCCTAAGAGAGATTGCCTCTTCCTGGAGAGGGGTAGGACGTAATCCATTTTCCAAGGTGCATTCCCTGTTGCATAGACCTTCTATATCCTTGGACAGTGATCAGAAGGAGCTCAAAGGAGGCTTAATCTGTGAGGGGACTGTGCATGTGGATTTGGGGCTTTCACTGACATCCATCACCTTCTGCAAACGGGGTCCTCAGAATTTCAGCTGTAATACAGCTGAATCAGAAAAGCTGGATAGGGCATCAGGATAGGAGCGAGGCTGATTAACAATGTTTGCTCTGCAGTCGACACAACCTTGCTTGCTGAGAGGGAGAAGGATTTGGAGCACTTGCTGATGAAAGATCATGGATTGGAGCCTTCAGTATGGTTTACAACTCAATGTAAAGAAAACCCAAACTCTCACTACTGGACCAAAAGGTAACATCATGACAATGGAGAAAAGATTGAAGTTGTCAAGGATTTCATCCTGCTGAGATCCACAATCAGTGGTCATGAAAATAGCAGTCAAGAGATCAAAAGACACACTGTGTTGGGTAAATCTGATGCATGAGGCCTCTACAGAGTGTCGAAAAGCAGAGAGGTTACTTTGAGGGCTAAAATGCGCCTGATCCAAGTCATGGTATTTTTCTATTGCATCATATGCGTATGAAAGGTGAACATTGAATAAGGAGGACTGGAGATGAATCGATGTGCTTGAATTACGGTGCTGGTGAAGAATAGTAAAGTACTAAGGACGAACAAATCTGTCTTGGGGAAAGAATGCCCGAATGCTCCTTAGAGGCAAGAATGGAGAGAGTTCGTCTCATGTACTTTGAACATGTTTTCAGGTGAGACCAGCCCTAGGGAAGGACCACATGCTTGGTAAAGTGAAGGGGCAGCGAAAAAGAGGAGAGCCTCATGGAGATGGATTGATACGGTGGCCGTAAGAGTGGGCCCAAGCGCAGGAATAATTGTGAGGCTGGTGCAGGATGGGGCAGTGTTTCGTTCTGTTATGCACAGAGTTGCAACCAACTTGATGACATCGAACAACAAAAACAATTAACAGCTGGAATAAAAATCTGTAAGAACTATTTATTTTTCAATAAGATTATACAGCCGATTCCCTCGTCTCCTGCACATAATTATTATCTCTCACCAATGCAGGCCTCTATTGCAAGCTTGCTGCTAAACAATGTGGCTAAATAGTGAGCTCTAGTATGGAACATTATCAGAGCTGTAAGAGCCCCGAATAAAATGATTTTTTGAAAAAAATAATAGGCTCTACTTGACGGAAAAACAAAGAGAATACAATCATGTTGGTTACACAACACAACTGTCACTAACTGTTCATGTAAAATGGTTGAAATGACAAACGCTTTGGGATACAAGTTTAGATTTGGTATCAGGAAAGAATATAACTGTTGAAATTTCTATTAGCAATGAGTATTCAGAGCTCTCTAACAAGCTTACAGTGCTCAGTATCACAAACGGATATCTATCTACTTTTATCCCTTCAACTTGTGCCCTTACCTGAACAGACTCTCCTAGATTGCGGTGCTTTGGGAGCACAGGCTCTGGAAAAGGACTGCTTGTGTTTCAATAATGGCTTTGTCACTTTGGACAAGTGATAGAGCCACTCCAAGCATCAGCTGTTACCATCGTTGTGTGATGTCAAGTCAGTTTTGACTCAGTGTGACTCCATGTGACAGAGGACAACTATCCCATCAGGCTTTCTCAGATTTAATTATTACAGAAGCAGGTCTTTCTCTGGAAGGGCTGATGGCTGAGTTTGAACTGCCAATTCTTGGATGAACATCCAAGTGCATATCTATTGCACCCTCAGGACTCTTTAAGCATCAGTGACCTTCCATGTGAAATGGGCGTAATAACAGTGACACCCTCAGCCACTTGTTCTGAGAGGCTAATGAAGAGACCATAAAGCCTGTGCAGGGCATATACTGATTGTGGGACACTGAGGGATTCCCCATGCTTACATCACCCATCCTCTCTCATGCACATGGCATTGTATCCTTTCAGGAGAGTGCATCTCCTTTCCTTTGCCTGGTGAAGTCCAGCCCACACTGCCAGAGTCACTTCTAACGGCAGCTGTGTTGAACGTTCTGCTCACACCCCCTAGTTCTCACGACATCCCCTATTTCAACTAGCCACAATCTACTGAAACTATGCATTGAGGTCTTGCCTTTCCACCAAATATTGGGAGCACTTCAAATGCAAACCTAATACGATTCATCTTGGTAGCACAGATGCCAAGCACCAAGCCGACACTCAGTAAGTATTTCTTGGATGAATAAAACAAAGTGGAACCTAATGGTATCTGCACAGATACGGGGATATATGGAGCACATGGCTTTAAGGAAGTACAACTCGTGCTATATGCGCTCTAGAAATTAGGGGGGCTTGTTTTGTTTTTCTGGGTGGAAATAAATTTAACCAAGTCAGATGTCATGAAAGACAGAATAAAGAAGGTTGGAAGAGAAATGAGGGCAATGGCTATGGGATCTTGCCATCTGTCAAGGAAGGATGTGTTATGAATCTTGTAGGTATGTGCTTAAAAGCTAATGGGAAAATGAGATGCTCAAACATCTGACCAGTCTCCAACACAAAAACATTTGCATCAAGACAGCTTAGTGGACAACCAAGGAATGATGTAACTTTGCCAAACTGGACAGCAAGCAGGGATGACAATTTAGTCCCACTCTTTCAACTTTTCAGCAGACAAGATTTTTTTTTTAAGTAGAGAAAATTTTGGAGGTAAAGCTATGTGTTCTAAAAAAAAAATCAGAGGTGAGCCAGACATGTAGGTGGTAACAAGAGGGATGGCAGAGGGGGAGAAAGGAGAAGGAAATGGATTGAGCGAAGTATTGTCCTGTCTGTTAAGTAGCACTCCTTGTGCTGAAAGGGTCGAAGACTTGGAACACTTATTGCTGTGTATTACAGCTCAATGTAAAGAAAACAAAAATCTGCATAATTGAATTAATAGACATCATGCTACATGGAGAAAATATTGATATTGCCAAGGATGTAATTTTATTGGATCCACAGTCAACTCTCATGGTAGCTGCAGTCAAGAAACATTGTGTTGTATTGTATTGGACAAATCTGCTGCAAAAGGACTCTTAAAACTGCTAAAGAGGAAAGATGTTATTTTGACCTGATTGAAGCTTTAGTATTTTCAGTGGCCTGATACGCTCGTAGAAGCTAGATAGCGAAGAAGGAAGATCAAAAGAAGGCTGCAATTGAATTATGGTGGAGAAGATTAAATATACCACGAACTTCCAGAAGAATGAAAATTTGTCTTGGAAGAAGTATAGTTAGAATGATCCTTAGAGGCGAGACTGGTAAGATTTTGTCTCATTTACTTTGGATACAATATCCAGAAGGAATAGTTCCTACAGAAGAGCAAGCAAGGAGAAGACCATCATTAAGCTGGATCAACATTGTGGCTGCAACTGTGAGTTCAAATGTAGCGATGACTGTAAGAATGGCAGTGGGGCAGCAACGATGAAACATACAACTCTCCTCTAGTTCCTAAATGTCCCCCCCCCTCCACTATCAAGATCCAAATTCTACACTGCAAGTCTGGCTAGACCAGAGGATGTACACTGGTAGAAATAGGAATTGGAAACACAGGGAATCCAGGGCGGATGATCCCTTCAGGACCAGTGGTGTGAGTAGCGATACTGGGAGGGTAGAGGGAGAGTGGGTTTGAAAGAGAGAACCGATGACAAGGATCTACATGTGACCTCCTCTCTGGGGGACGGACAACAGAAAAGTGGGTGAAGGGAGACGTCGGGCAGGGCAAGATATGACAAAAAAATAATTTTTAAATTATCAAGGACTCATAAGGGAGGGGGGAGCGGGGAGGGAGGGGAAAAAAAGAGGATCTGATGCCAGGGGCTTAAGTGGAGAGCAAATGTTTTGAGAAGGATGAGGGCAATGAATGTACAAATGTGCTTTAAACAATTGATGTATGTACGGATTGTGATAGGAGTTGTATGAGCCCCTAATAAAAAGGGCTGCGGTGTTAGGTGGTGTCAGGTCATTTCTGACTCATGGGACAGTAGACCTGCCTTGTGGAATTACTGAGGCTGTGATCCTTACAGAAGAAGATACCAGGTCTTCTCCTCAAGATGTGCTTAATGGGTTTAACTATCAACCTTTGGTTTAGCACCCACATGTTTAACCTATGTCCCCAGAGCTCTTCTGAATAAAATGCAACACTCCGCCAACTCTCAGAAAACAAACAAACAAACATTTAACTCCTCAATGTATTGGTGAAAAAACTGAGTCTTGAAGAAGTTCGGTGACCTAGCCAACGTCAAATGCTTACCCGTGTGGAACTGTGCTCTCCAGCAGAATGATCCCACCAGCAGTCACAGTGAGCACAGCTGTAATCTTAATCTTTATCCTCTGTACTCTGTCCTGCTTTCTATTATTAGGTTTCCTAACACAAGTTAAATTTGCCACTTCTTTAAAACTGTCAGTGACTCCCTAACCTTCACAGAATAAAAATTCAAATACCCAAACTCATTAATATGGTATAGTGGGATATGTCAGTCTGGGAATTTTAGAGAAACAAATCCCCCAGAAACTCATGTATAAGAGGGAGTTTTATAAAAAGGTTAAGTGTGCATCAAGAAAACATCCCAACACAGTGCTTCCCAAACCCACAAGTTCAACATTAACCCATCAACCCATATGTCCAACACCAATCCACAAAGTCCTCCTCCATCTCACAAAACAGACGCAACGATGCCAACTGCAGGAGGAAAGCTGAGTCAGTGAACATGTAAGCATCTCATTGCTGGCAGCAGTCCCCACATGGGTGCTCCAGCAACTCAGGGCTGCATCCGGGTAGGTCCATGTGGCTTCTCCTCAGGGATGTCTTGCAGGAAGTGAGCCTTGCCAGCTGAAGCAGGGAACTGGCTAAGGCAGCTGCACCCTGGTCCGACCATCACAAAGCAAGAGAACTAGAAAGGCGAGGCTCACGGAGCCATTTATCCCTCTGCCCTTCAATTAACCTCACATGTGTTTATTGGCCAGTTGGCATAATAAACTAACTACCTCAGTAGTGTAGCTCACAAGTTGAGGTAGAGAACCAGCCGAGGCAGCCTCACCGCTGGTCCAATCACCAGAGAGCAAGAGACAAAAAAGACAAGGCTCGATGAACCATTTATCCCTCTGTCCTTCAAATTAACCCCACATGTGTTTATCAGCCAGGTGGGTACAATAAACTAACTACCTCATGGGGTAAGCTAAGGAGACTGGCAGTTCAAACTCTCCAGCTGCTCGGCAGAAGAAACATGAGGCTCGCTGTTCCCTGAAGACCTAGTCCTGGAGACCCTAAGGAGCAGTTCTAGAGCTGTCAGGAATTGGAATCAACTCCATTGCAGTGGCTTCCCTCGACAGGCTCAACTCCCACTGTATCTCTTCCTGCGTAGGTTCCTTTGTGACACTGGGCAGGTTCTTCAGCTCATGTCTAACTCTTCTTTTAGAAAGCTGGTTCACCTTGACCTTCTGTTTTTTCTCTCTGTGAACCTCGCCATATCCATCAACCTCACCCTCCCTTCAGTGAAAAGTCATTCTAAATAAGTGCCACTGTGACCACTGCCCTCAAGGACCCTGTTAATCATGTCACTGCCAAATAGTAGCTGATATTTTGATATTTACTGGACACATAGATGTTAAGAATCTCCCCAATTTATAAAGGAGACTGGAGTAAAGTTAAGAAATTGGTCTAGATCACTCAGTACACAACAATCAGACGTGAATTAAGACGCTCTATTCAATTTCTTTCTCTCTTGACCTAGCAAGAGTATTTCAATGACCCTTATGTAGGTTACTAAGGTCCAATCTACAAACAACTCCTCCTTGCCCTTTAATGTTATGTAAATTTGCCTCGACTTAGAAAGGAACAACAGAACCAACCTCTTCTCCAAAAAACCAAACTCACTGCCACAGGGTTGATTCCAGTTTAGAGTCATGCTAATGGACACAGTGGAACTGCCCTTTCGGATATCAGAGACTTTAAATCTGTAGAAGAGCAGACAACCTCATCTTTCTGCCTTGGGGCCACTTCTGGGTTTGTACTGCTAACCTTGGGGCTATCGGTGCAATATGTAACTCACTATGCCGCCAGGGTTTCTAGAACCCATGTTTTCAAAAAAGCAGAAACAAACCAAACTCACTGGTGTTGGAGTTGATTCTGACTCACAGCGACCCTAAACGACTGGGTAGACCAGCTTCTGTGAGTTTCTGAGATAGTAACTCTTAACAGAGTAGAAAGCCTCATCTTTTTTCCCTTGGAGTACCTGTTGGCTTCAAACTGCTGACTGAGGTTAGCAGTCTGAAGCATAACCCGCAAGAACCAGCAACCCACTACTTGCAACAAGTTCTTCATCACAATCACCTTCATTCCCTGCATGTGCTGCACTTAAATCACTGAAAAGGTTTCCAGCTTTTCTTGCGCTAAAGTGTGCACCCACCATTCTGATTTACCTACAAATCCCACTTGAAGACACAATTAGGGACCGATCTTGTTTGCAACCTGGGGACTGCTTGCCCTAACACTTCCTCTGCTCGCTACTCTTTAGTTCCCTGGCACTAGACCCTGTCGGGTTTTGTTTTTTATTAGTTATTTGCCCCTTCCTTTGTAAATTCCTATGCTCTACAGGCCCATTGCTGTTATTGTTGGCTGTCAGGTTGACGTAATTCCTGGTGACCTTGTGCAACAGGAAGACATTTCCTGGTCCAGCTCCAGCTCCATCTCTGTGAGCAGTTGCAGACTGAACCCTTGTGATCCATAGGACTTTTTTTAGAAGTAGCTCACTGGGCCTTTTTTCTAGTCTCTTGGTCCGGAAGCGCCTTTGAAACCTGTCCATCTTGATGGGTGGTGGGTGTGTACATGAAGTCCTTTGGCCAGGAATCTGACAGGGTTTCCCACAGGAAAGGCCTCCATTCTGCCAGAGAACCACTACTACTCCTCATAGGCATTTTGATCTGATATTTTTCAAGACTCTGGGTCCTTCTCTTCACATTCTGTTCACTCTCCCTAGAAACCCTTAGCCACCCCCTGACTTTATTTTCCACTTATATAAACTATCTGTCTTCTGTCCATTTATCACTCTTAGCTCTGGGGCTTTCATTCCTTACTACACATCTCCACTTGAATGCATGAAAAACAAAAATAAAACCCCAAACCCACTACCACAGACTACATATGATTCCTAATGAGCAGAGATAGGGTTTTGGAGACTGCAATTCTTGATAGGATCAGATCACCTCATATTTATGCCCGGTGGGTTTGGTTAGCAGCCCAACCCCTAATCTACAGTGCGACTAGAGATGGAACAGCTTGCTAGCATATGTTCAAAATTTCACCTTTGTCCTCCCCTAACTAGTTCTCCAGATTCTTCGGGTTGATAACACGCCCTCTGTACGGTTCCCAAGTGAGAAAGCTAAGACCCATCCTTCCCCCTTTTCCTCACCTCTCACATTCAATTAATCACCATGTCCTGTCCAAGCTTATCTCCTAAAAACTTACTTCTTCTTTTTGATGCACACCTTTCTCAATTTTATTTTTATTTATTTTTCTTGTTAAAATCATTTTATTGGGGGCTCATACAACTTTTATCACAATCTATACATACATCCATCGTGTCAAGGACATTTGTACATTTGTTGCCATCATCATTCTCAAAACATTTGCTTTCTACTTGAGTCCTCATTTTTACCCCACCCTACTATATGAACCCTTGATAATTTACAAATTATTGTTTTTTCATGTCTTACACTGTCTGACATCTCACTTCACCCACTTTTCTGTTGTCCATCCCCCAGGGAGGGGTTATATGTAGATCCTTATGATGGATTCCCCCTTTCTCCTCAACCTTCCTCTTCCCCTCCTGGTATTGACACTCTCATTATTAGTCCTGAGCGGTTTATCTGCCCTGGGTTCCCTTAAAAACTTACTTCTAAAAATGCAATAACCGCACCACTGTTCTACTTTAAGCCACATTTCCCTCTGAATAAAGCCTCAGACAACAACCTGGCTAACATCTATCTATGATAAATGTTCTGGTCCACCCCTGTCTTACTTTAGGCCACGCCCCTTCTCCACATGTTAAAACCACATTCAGTTTCTTTCCACTACTTGAGTACTTTGTGTTTTCTCACAACTGAGCAATTGAACATGCAGTTCTCTCACAGAATAACTCTTCTCCCTACCCCAATTTCTCTGTTCACTTTTTAATGTCTAGAATTTGGAATGAGTTTATGTCTCACAAGGACTCTAGAGATGAGTTATTCATTTTGGAAAAGAGATGGAACATGCCTGGGAAGAAGCAAGGGCAGTGTTCTGCCAGAAATGCAGTTACAGTTGTGTACTTCAAGAACTACCCGCTCCATTGAAAGAACTACCCATCTGGAACCAGTCTTGACTTCTCGACCTTCCTCATCCCGATCTTCTCTCACATCGCAACGCATCTGAAGTGTGGCCAGACCGTACTCCCTCTGTTTCATCAGCACCTCCCATGGTCTTGGGCCAGAAAGCTTCATCTCTCACCTACTAAATCTGGCCTTGCTTCCACTTATCTTTGTCCCTTTGTCACATTGCCATCAGAGCTATGATCTTACTTATTAATTTAATAAAAGATCATTTTAATGGTGCTCTTTTATTATTCCATACATCAATTGTGGTAAGCATATTTGTACATATGTTGTCATCAACTTCTAAACATTTACTTTCTATTTGAGCACCTCCTTTACTCCTCCCTCCCCCTCCCACCCTCATGAGCCTTTGATAACTTATAAATTACTTTTTGTTTTCATATCTTACATTGACCGCTGTTTCCCTACACATGTGTCTGTTGTTCACCGCCCCCCTGGGTGTTGGGGTGGGGGGGAGTAAGGGTATTGTGCGTTGATCATTGCAATCCATTTCCCCTTCCTCCCCTCCTCCTCCACCTTCTCCCTACCCTCCTGGTATTGCTACACCCAATTCTGTTCTTGAGGGGTTTATCTGACCTGGATTCCATGTGTCGTGAGCTCTTGTCTGTACCAGTGTACATGCTCCAGTCTAACCAGAACTGAAAGGCAGGACTGGGGTCATAATAGTGGGGGGTGAAGAAGCCTCAAAGAACCGGAGGAATATTGTGTGTTTCATCTGTGAAAGCTATTATTTTAGAAAGTTATATTTCTGTTTAAGCCTTCAAAACTCCGTGCCCGATAGGATAAAGTCCTTTGCACATGGTATCCTTAGTGCTCCACGAAGAAGCTCAAATTCATCTTTCTAGACTCAACCCCACTCATGTTTTTCTTGTGACTCAACAACCCTGCATTTATCCTACCTGAAAACGCTGCTTAATTACTTGTCTTTGCATATGTTGGGCCCCCTGGCTGGAGCAGTTTTCCCACTTCCATGCATGCATACCCTCTATATACGGTTCAACATGAAAAAGAAACAAATAAAACAAACCCAAACTCACTGCTATCAGGTGATGCTGACTCATAGCGAGCACCCTGTGGGCTTCTGAGGCTATAATTGTCTTTCTCTGGAGGAGCAGCTGGTGGCTTTGAACTGTCAACCATGCAGATCGCAGTCCACCTCATAACCACTATGCCATCAGGGCTCTTCTCCATTTCTATACAAGATAAAATAGTTTTCTGTGAAATATAACAGACTCAGTTGTTCCAATTAGGGACATGCAAATCTGTTTGGGCTTTTGTCAAACTGCATTTTTCTTTCTTAAAACCCAAAGAAGACAGGGCAAATCTTACACTTATTGGAATCTCTGGCATCTATCCCAAATTAGAGATGCTCAAGAAATGTTGAACAAATAAGGAAAATGCTAAGTCTCAGGGACAGATTAGTGGAATTAGTGGAACAGGCTGTCAGCCTAGTCTTTCATTTTGGTCTTAACTACAAACAATCCCAAACCAAACGCACTGTCATCGGGGAGATACCAAGTCACAGCAACCCTCTCCGAGGTTCTTGAGACCAGCAATATTTCTAGGAACAGATAGACTTAGCTTTCGTCCATGCGGTGGCTGGTGGATTTGAACTCCTGCACTTGCCATTAGCTGCCCAATCCCTAACCATAGTGCCACCAGGGCCTTTTAACCAGAGAACTGTGTATTTAGCTTTTCCTGTGATAGACTGTTGTGTTAGGGCAGAATTCTAGCACATTTAGCTCTGTTGCTCATCTATTGCTCTGACTCACTGTAAGTTGTATTGTCCAGCTACGACAGAGAGAGGAATTGGTAATGAAGACATTTAATGTGCTAAAAACAAGAGCTTATGTAGGTTCCGAAGATAAACAAACAAATGAAGGATATATCCTGTTGGAGATTGTCCGTGCCATTGCCCTGATGTCTTTTGCTGATCAGCTAGGCAGTTTCACTTCTCTACTCACCCCCACCAAGTACAAATAATTGAAGGATGTCGTCAAAGCAGTTCAAAGAGCTGTGACCTCCATGTGTACAGTGAAGAAGGGGCAGGAAAAAGGTCTGGTCTCCAAAAAAAGAGAGAAGTTCATTTCTGAATCACTTTGAGAAAGATACCAAATGAGTTTACATACAGCTTGATAGGAAACAGGACGTTTAAAAAGTTTACAGAAAGTTTGATAGGAAACAGGAAGTTTAAAAAGCCGGCGATAAGGACAGCCCTAAAGAGAAATGCTGACCCAGAAAAGAAGGATCTGCAAACACAGAGGGAAATGTCTTTGCACAGATGCAGGCCATTTCTCCGCGAGATTAAAAGGAAGACACAACAACCGAAGGACCTGCCAAGTAAGGATTGAACTCATCATCGTTCTGCAGGACAACCGTGGCTGAGGAGAGAAGGAAAATGATTATTCACTCTCTACAGGAACTGCTTTAATGGACTGCTCTTGATGAAAACTGCATCTTAAAATACTCACACAGAGATGAGGAGCTATTCCAAGATGTGAATCAAGCGGTGATTGCAGTGTGGTTTGCACCTGAAGCACACCATGTCTTCGGGAGGCAGCATGCTAAACAGTGCCTGGACTGTCCCTCTGGTCAGCCTGTCCCCATCCCAAGGGCACACCAGTAGCCACTGATGCCTTGAAAAGTCTGTGAGCACAACCCGAGTGGAAAGGTGGAGTCTGAGCCCAGGGGAAAAGGCTTCGGGCCCCTTTTATCCCACGATGGCTCTTCTCTTTGGAGTCCTTGGTGGGGTAGCGGTTACGTGTTGGTGCAATCTGCATGCTCAGCAGTTCAAAGCCATCAGCCACTCCTCAGCAGAAAGACTGGTCTTTCTCAGAAACACACAGGCTCAGTCCCAGAAACACACGGGAGTGGGGGGGAGGGGACGCCTGTCACAATGAATCAGCATGGACTCAATGGTAGTGAGTTTGGTTTGGGGTGAGTCTTGGAGTCCCTGAATGGTGCAAACAGTTAACACTCTCAACTTCTCACCCAAAGGCCGGAGATTTGAGTCCATCCAGAGACGGTTTTAAAGACGGGTCTGAGAAATCATCCGTTGAAAACTCGATAGCGTACACTTTTTCTCTGATGTGCACAAGGTTGTCAAGAATCCGAATCAACTCAGTGGCTACTGGTTTTTAACCCTCTATCTGCCAAGGTGATTAATGAAAAAGATCAAATCCAGGAAAGGTGAGTTAGTACATACCGCGACCTCTTTTCAGGGTTCCGCCTCTTCAGGGTCATGGTCAGCAGCCCCTTGCTGGAACACTGGGTCTCTAGCTCTCCCTGCCCCAATCTATTATTAATTGGGAGTCAATAATATATCATTCCATAGTTTAATCACATCAAGCAGAACTGAACAATCAAGGCACCATGAGTTGTGCAGTGTAAATGTTGAGAAGACATTATATTTTAATGGTCAAATTCAGCTGTCTCTTCTCCTGTATATCATTTAAGAATCAAGTTAAATACTACCTCCTCTACATCTCAACCAGCTCTCCTAGGCAGTAAGATACTATTTCTGAACGTATACAATTCTGTACATACCTCTATTATCATTAAAATAGAATACTCAGGATCTCTTTAATAATAATAATCTGCTTACAGGCACGTGAGTGCTATTCTGGCCATAACTGCTTTGTAATCAGTGTCCCTTCACACAGGCCAACACAGGGCTCAGTACATGTTTGTGGAATGCATGTATGAATGAATGCACTTCTAAAGAAAGGAGGATTATCAGAAGTAGGGTTTGTCTGTCAGCATTCATTAAGAGAGAGGAATCAAACACGTTGGCCTTCAGGAACTGTCTGTGCAAAACTTGGGTTGAGGTCGAGCTTTGGTGTAAGGTACCTGAGCCACATGAACGAGTGAACTGGCTGTCTGGGATCAGTTTCTAGGGATTTATCATTGACATATTTGTTGATGTTAAAACTCCCTTTTCCAAAGTCAATACCCTGAACCAGACACTGAAAGACATTTCCCCTGGAAGTGTTTACTAAACTGGGCACCAGGGAGTTCTAGAAAGCACTTTGCATTTGTAATCATTTGAATTTAAGTTTATCTGGCCTTTCAGACAGAGAGAGTGGGAGCCGTGAAAGTTTGTCTTTTCATCCAAAAGAACATGTTCTTGTTGTTCACCTAGTGGTCCCCCATCCGTCCTTCTCACATCTTCTCACAAAAACTTCTGGTTTTAAAAGATAGAAAAATCAATGATATAACTAATAAGACTTGCTGTCTTTTGTTCTACTTTCCCAACAGGACTTTAAAACTTTTCCCTTTGATCATAGGTGGATCCAGTGATGGGTAGTCTACAATAAGTCAAATTTTAAAATTATTCATGGAGATGAAAACATTTTATTGGAAAGAGGAGAGGAAGGTCTAGTTTGTGATACTATTTGACAAAAAGAGTCATTTTGGGAAAATGAATTTTTAAAAAACCCTCATTATTTTAGGTATTATGGCTAAGAAATATTGAGTAGAGGCTTGACCACTGCTGGCCCCTGTGAGTTAACATGAGTCACTTCAGGAAAAGTCTACCTTAAAGGTGAATTTAAATGAGCTTGTTCCTTTAAGTAAGTGAGGCTTGTATAGAATGGCAAATACGTAATTGCATCTACTTTATACACAAAGGAAATGAGTGGCGCTATGATAAAACACTTCAAGTTGTGTTTTACAAGTTTAGGACCTATCATAGGAAAACGCAATTTGACATTAAGAAGAATTGAAGCATTTTTAACCACACTGAAATTTCTGAGTCACACTGAGGGAATAGATACCTAAAATTTGTAGGACTTAGGTCAAGGTGTATGGCCTGGTGCTACAGTGCCTATGTACCTGCCTGCAAACCAAAAGATTGGCAGTTGGAATCCACCAGCCACTTCATGGAAGAAAGATGAGCCTGTCGGCTTCCATAAAGAGTTGTAATCTTGGAAATCCTATGGGACAATTCTACTCAGTCCTACAAGGTTGCTATGATTTGGAATTGCCTCAATGGCAGTGGGTGGATAATGGAGGCCATATACCAAATATCTACATATTTACAAATGGCAAATCAAGCTACCCTATCGCTGAATAAAATGTGCTGTATCCTCTTACCTTGAGACAAATCTATTTTGTAATGACCTTGTTGGTAGGTGCCATCAGTTTGGTTCTGATTCATAGCAACCCCACGTACAACAGAGTGAAACACTGCTCAGTCCCGTGCCTTCCTTACAATTGTTCTCGTGCGTGAGTCAATTGCTGCAGCTACTGGGCCGACCATCTCCCCGAGGGCCTTCATTCATCTCTTTCGCTGCTCCTCCACTTCACCAAGCATGACGTCCTTCTCCAAAGTCTACCGGCTGCTGGCTTTGCCCAATGCCATCTCTGGCACAGAATCACACGGATTTTGAACATGCTAAGAAGGCCATTCTGCCAGTTGTCTGTCAGTTTCCTATACTGTGGTGATGTATGTGTTGCTGTGATCCTGAAAGCTACATCACTGGTATTTCAAATAGCAGGGTCACTCAGAATAAACAGGTTTCGGCAGAGCTTCCAGGTTTCAAATAACCTGCAAAAATGGAATGAGCTGTCCGTGTCAGAGGAATTAGCCACTGAAAACCCTACGGACAGCCTAGAAACATTTTCAGGTACTGAAAACCCACTGAACAGAAGCAGAACATGAGAGCGCCAGAAGGTGAGCCCCTCGGGTTGGGAAGCTCTCACAGTAGGATGGAGCAGCAGCTGCCTTCTGCAAGTAGAGCCGTCCGCAGTGACGCCAGTGGAGGAAAGCTGGGGGAGGAAGGTCATTGGGCCCTTCATTTGCTGCTGGGGATGACTCAAAATGAGAAGAAATAACTACAAAAATCTTTTATTCTTTGGAATTGGAACTTGGAACATACGAAGCATCAATATAGACATATAGAAGTATTGGGAGTTATTACAAATGAAATGGAGCACATAAATATTAATATTCTAGAAATGATGATTGAAACATAGATACAAATGTGTTTGACACAATGAATGGATATATGGATGGTGATAAGAGCTCCCAATAAATGATTTTTTAAAAGAAAACAATTAATATTCTAGGTGCTAGTGTAGTGAAATGGACTAGAATTGGCCATTTTGAATCAGAAACTAATATGATTTACTAAGTCCAAGAATGACACAATCAAGAGGAATGGTGTTTGATTCATCAGCAAAAAAAGATATTTCAAGATTTCTCTTGAAGCACAATGCTGTTTGTGATAGAATCCTGTCTATGCACATCCAGGGAAAGCTAGTCAATACAACTATTATTCACATTTATGCACCAACCACTAGAGCTAGTGATGAAGACATTGAAGAATTCTACCAATGTCTTCAGTCTAAAATTGATCACACATGCAATCAAGATGCACTGGTAATTATTGGCCATTGGAATGCAAATGTTTGTAACAAAGAAGAAGAAATAATGATCTTGGTGATAGAAATGAAGCTTTAGATTGTATGATAGCATTTTGCAAGACCAACTTGGTCTTATGCAGAAGGTCCAACCTGAGAGCAGAGTGGTAAGGTGTTGGGCAGCTCTGAGAGAGAAAGACCGGGTGTTCTACTCCCATACAGAGTTACAATCTTGGAAACCTACAGGGGCAATTCTACCCTGTCCTTATAGGGTCACTAAAAATTGGAATACACTTGATGACTGCAAATGAACAACTTGTTCATAGCAAATACCTTTTTCCAACAACACAAAAGGGGCCTATA
The DNA here is from genome assembly GCF_050624435.1 of Tenrec ecaudatus. Taxonomy (NCBI): domain Eukaryota; kingdom Metazoa; phylum Chordata; class Mammalia; order Afrosoricida; family Tenrecidae; genus Tenrec; species Tenrec ecaudatus. The sequence continues at coordinate 122,719,345 of NC_134533.1, read as the reverse complement.
CCCATGGACTTCCCCAGATGGAATACACAGCAAGCAAGTTGACTACATCTGTGGAAAGACACAACGGAGAAGCTCAGTATCAGCAGCTAAAATCAGACTGTATAACAGGCCATCAATTGCTCATACACAAGTTCAGGTTGAACTTAAAGAATATGAAAACAAGTTTGCAACAGCCAAAGTACCACCTTGAACCAACTTGAATGAAAACATCTCAAGAACAGAATTGATGCATTAAAGATGACTGAGAGGAAACCTGATGAGCTGTGGAAGGACATCAAAAACATCATGTATGAAGAAAGAAAAAGGTCATTAAAAAGATAGGAAAGAAAGAAAAGGTCAAAATGGTGTCAGAAGAAACTCTAAAACTTGCTCTTAATCATAGAGTGGCGAAGGCAAATGGAAGTGATGAGGTCAAAGAGCTGAGTGGAAAATTTCAAGGGCTGCCCGAGAAGACAAAGTAAAACGTTCTAATGAAATGTGCTAAGACCTAGAATTAGAAAACCAAAGAGGAAGGACATGCTGAGCCTATTTTAAACTGAAAGAACTCAAGGAATGTTTCCAAGTGTGTTTCCTTGGGTCTAAGGACTCTTCACCATCTCTGGTGGGGATGAGGGTAAGTGTTCAAGTGCTTTGTGTGCTGAAGGGAACGGCGGCTATAGGAGAAGTGGAATGGGGCTCTTTAAAATATGAGTCCGTTGGTCTCGTCCAAGGGCAGGGTGGAGTGCAAAAGCCTCATGAATGGGGAAGACAAGAAAGTAAAATGTGAAAGGAGCTATTAATAGACAGAGGCGACAGTGACCACAGACTTTTCTGTAGGATGACCGGGGGTAGAGGCAGGGATGGCTTCCTCATTGGGTAGGGGAGGAGGAGGGGGTGCATACAGGCAGACGTAAGCTCACTTTTGGAGAGACACTCTGTTGTGAGGGGATGAGCAGTGGTGGAGGATCAGTTATGTAATGGAGCAGCAAAAAATCATCAAGGCAAAGGAAGACACTAGAGGGAGCACAAGGGTTAAAGGCCACCAAGGTAAAGATAATCAAATCAATAGCAGTAATACACAATCATGCAATAACAGTCATAAAAGTAATCAACAAGTGGATGCATAGATAGACAAGTAAGCTGGGCAGGAGCGGTCAGGCAAATGGTTCCACATCCATGAACACACCGGATGGGTGCTTTCCAAAGTTTATGGGAAAATTCCACTCTTTTGTTCCATTTTTTCCACAACCCCTAGAAGCGTGCGCACGCACGCACCCACACCCACACGTTTGTCAGAGGATAGTTCTATGTACGTGCTATAAATATAGTCAGGAGTATAGGACATCCAGGGGCAAAGCTACAACTTCTTAGCCATAACCAAACAACACGGGGGCGTGAGTCTTTGGTCAGGGATCTCGAGACATCAGTCAATTGGCATAATATAGTCCACCCAGAAAATGCTCTTTGTCCCACTTCAGTGAATAGTGACGGGGGCTTTCAAAACTTGTGAGTGGCCTTTCGTCTAGTTTAAGGGCAGGGTGTAGTTATTGGTCTCTCCGTGACTGGAGCAAAGAAGGCTGAGAAAAGATGGATGGGCACAACTAGCCCAAAGAAAGAATGGACCACGTGAACCCCAGGCTCCACAGTCCTAAGACCAGCCACTCTGAGAGAGATCACAATAGGAGGCCCGAGACTGAGTAGGAAAAAATGTAGAACAAAACTCAAAATCATAAAAAAGACTAGGCCCTGGGAGATGGACGGCAGAGAAGGGGGAGAAGGGAGACTCCGGAGAGGGCAAGATATGACAAAATAACAATCTATAAATTATCAAGGGCTCATGAGGGAGGGGGGAGCGGGGAGGGAGGGGAGAAAAAAAGGACCTGATGCAAAGGGCTTAAGTGGAGAGCAAATGCTTTGAAAATGATTAGGGAAGAGACTGTATGGATGTGCTTTATACAATTGATGTATGTATATGTATGGATTGTGATAAGAGTTGTATGAGCCCCTAATAAAATGGGAAAAAAAAAAAAAGACTAGGTGTACTGGCCTGCTAGAGACTGGCAGAACATCGACTATAGCCTGTAGACATTCTAATAGCCTGGATCTGGGGCTCGACTTTCAACCCACCAGTTGGCAGGCCCACGAGGTGAGCAGCAACACTGAGGAGGAGCGCGCTCCTTAGAACCACCAACTCCCAGGTCCCAAGGGCAGCATGCTCTCAGGGATGAAGCACAGGAGGCAGCAAGGGATAAGAAAGACAGATGGAAATGGTCAGTAAATGCACGGAGGAAGTGAGAGTGCTAGTACATTGTGGGGACTTGCAATTAATGTCATGAAGCAAAATGCGGGGGTTGAGTAGCAAACCAATTTACTTTGTGAACTGTCACCCGAATAACAATAACAAGTTCAAAGAGAGAGACTCTGGTTCATTTGTTGACTGATTTAGGATGGGTTCTCGTCCGGGTGAGTCGAGGAGGCTGGCATGAAAGGGGAGTGGGTAAGCTATGAAGGGAGATGTCAAGGCTGGCATGGGATTCTTCTAGCTGCATAGGAGGTCCTTTCCATGGGCATGTCAAGGATGAGATGGGATGTTTGTTACCCAGGCACTTGAACAAATGGCCTCACACCCATCCTAGTTTGTCCACCCCTTTTCTAAAATAGCCAGAGGCTTGAGTGAAGTCCTGGGAGCCTCCACAATTGCATCCTCACCTGGTTGGTAATTGCAGTGCAAGCCTCTAATCTGTTTGGGAGGACTGCACTGCCAGGGGAGAGGCCAGGGCCATGGCAAGAATCCTAGGCCCTAAGGACACTCTTTATTCTGGAATTTCCCAGACAGAAACAGAAGCAGAATAAATAGCACCCAAGCACCTGGCCTCGAACCCCCCAGCTTCAAGAATTACAACAATCAATGTTTCGGCAAAGTGTTTAATCTATTTTATAGCTTTTTTTTTTCCAGAGTAGTTTAAAGCAAAAGCCAGGCAGCATAAAATCTCACACCAAAACATGTGTGAAGAGGTCTTCTTTTCTTAGGGTGTTTTAAAACAACCTAGGCATCATTTCTCCTCCCTTCCCGATAAGGGTTGTTTTTATCGTTGACATAGTCACAGTGCAATGATCAGCGCTAACATGTGACATCATCCTCTATTATGATCTAATACCAAACCCACGTTCCCTTGGGATGGGGGTCTTATTTAGCACCATGGAAAGCCCTTCTATGAGGCCCTAAGACCAGGCGCTCTCCCACATCTTACCCTGAACCCAAGCTGCGCACACCCCACTTTCAAAAACAATGAGGCTTCAGCGTCCAGGAGCTCAGGGCCTCTTGAGTATGAAGTCCTGGCAGGAACTGCAGGCAGCTGGACCCCTGCTGTCTCCCCGTAAGCTTGCTCTACCATCCATGTCCTGCTTCTGCTGCCTGGGATGCAGGTCAACTGAGCTGCCACAGACATGCAATGAAAGCTCTTTTCTGGTACTGCCTCAGCTACTCAGGATTTCTTCGTTCTAATCAAAGGCCCCAAACAAACAGCATGTGGCACTGGAGGCCCCACCTAGTGTAGAAATGGCTGGACAGAGTTTGCTGTCTAGTTCTTTGTGGTGCCTCGTGCCACATTCGGAACATCCATTTCTTCACCTCTGCCTTCAGAAAGAGGCCCTTAGAATGCCTACAACCCTTCAGGATTCAGGATTCTAGGCTTGAAAGGCACCAAGTGAGCACTAGGCTCCTGGCACTGTGCTTGCTTCTGGGAACACACAGATGCCTCTTAGATTAGCATCATGGGGGGTTCAGCATCTTATCATGGTTCTATCATTGAACCAGACTTGGAACAGGCACGCAGTATATGCTAAAGAATGAAGCATCCATCCAACAAACATTTGATAGTTACGTGTGCCAGAAGAAAAATAAAAAAAAGTATCCCTAGTTTTGCACATTACACAAACCTACTTTAAAATGTATGGCTGAGAACCTGATGCAAAGGGCTTAAGTGGAGAGCAAATGATTTGAAAATGATTAGGGCAAAGAATGTACAGATGTGCTTTATACAATTGATGTATGTATATGTATGGATTGTGATAAGAGATGTATGAGCCCCTAATTAAAAGAAATAATGTATGGCTGTGTTAGGAGGAACTTGGGTACAAAGCTGGTGATCAAAATCGATGCATTACTTGCTTCTCAAGTTGAACTGAGGCCATCAGCTAGACTTAATTCCCAACTGTCCACTTGCTTCAATAGCAACACCAAAGAGAATCACCGCGGGACAAGGAAAACCCAACGGGCATCCTGTTCTAATTTACACCAGGATGGATGGGTCACCCCTGACTTTGGCTCAGATGAATGGTGCAGATTGATGAATGCCTCTAGGGCATCCTGTGGCCTCCAGAAAGCCAGAGCAGCTCCCCCCAGGCCAAGTGCGTATGCTGCTCCCCAGCAGCCAAACTACAGGCAGGCAGAAGATCACTGTCGTGGGGGATTCCTCTTGGGGAGGGCTGTGAGTCTCTCGCAGAGGGACTGCGCCTTGGTTGCTGTCTTACCTGGCTGTGTAGGCTAGGGAAGTGACTCTGTGAAGTGCTTGGATGGACAAAGGTTTCTTACACTCATAAAGTTGACGATCATGATTCCTAATTAAGCTCTCAGAGGGCCAATGACAATGAATACAATGCTTACTGAGATGCATTGAGTTAGAGTTGAAGCAATGGACTCAAGCATACCAGTGGTCACGAAGCCGGCCCAGGCCTGGACCATGCTTTGTTCCGTTAGACAGGAGGTCGGTGCGCGCGAAGCCGACTCGATGGGCATGAACAACAATCGCGAAGCCTGCGTCTGAGAGAAAATGGTTAGTGCTCTACCTAAGACCAAAGATCACTGGACTGCCGTGAGAAAAGATTTCTAAGAAGCTTGTCAGTAAAAAACAAACCCCCGGTTCCTTTCAGAGCATTAGCCAGGTCCTCTGTTTTTTGGACAACAGCAACATTGTCCTTTCTTCTCCCGAGTCTTGGGGTCCCCACGCCAACTGACCACTCGGCTTACTGCCTGCAATGACTAGCTCCTTATGTTGCGACAGGCGGCCTCAATGAAGATGCCGTTAAAGAGTAATTTTAGAACTGGAAGGATCTCGGAAATCATCTATGCCAGTCCCCTCCCCCACCTCACAGACGCTTCCTTCTTCTGAACCCCTTCAGCAGCCGGAGAGCATCAGAACCGTTCCCAGTGGGGGAAGATGGGAAGACACGCTGGCGTTAGGACCGGGAGGAGTTACCAATCGAGCTAGTTACAGCCCACCCGGGCTCACTGCTGCGCTGTGGGGTCTTGAAGGCTGCTGGGTGGATCCGCACATGTGGTGGAACAAACACAGACCTCTGCAACAGATCCTGCAAGGGGCACTCGAAGCCACATGTGTGCAGGCAGGAGTCTCCGGCAGGATGCTGCGTAAAATGAGAGACACATGGCCCCGCGAGGGACGGGGCTGCCAATTAAGGGCCCGATGGTTTGAGAGGAAAAGCTGGAGGGGCGGAAAAAGCAACAGATTGTTAACAATTAGCAGTCTCTATTCTTCTTTCTAAAAAGGAAACTATGTCCTGGGAGCAGCGAACAAAAGGAAAACATGTCACTGAGAAATCACCCCACTAGCATGATTGTGAGCAGGTCTTTCCCCCCCAAAGCTCAAAGTGGGTTTATGAATGTGAAATCACTTACAACTTCCCCACAGGGGAATCCGGACAAGCCGAATATTATCCGGATTGAACGGATGGAAGGCAGTCACAGCGAACCATCGGCTCTCCATTTCTTTCTAGACGCAGTTCACTAGACAGCGCAGAGCCCCCTTCCCAGTATCCCGGAGCCGGTTATCTAAGGAGCTTGTTTTGAAGAGCCCGAGGAAGGGTCGGGGCACTGCACATCCCCCATGACCATCCGTGCATAAGGCAGAGGGCACAATAAGAAACTACTCAGAGTAGTTTCCTGGGGCAGGGATGGCGCCCACACAGGGGCAGGCACACAGGGAGCAGCAAGCCTGCTCAAAGGATAATCTTTACTACTAATTTGCTTTGCGGGCCGCGGGATGCTGCCTCTTACAAAACAAAATGAAATGGAAACAAACTGTAAAAAATAAAGTGTTTCCCAACTTTTCCTTCTGAGTCGCCCTACTTCGCTCCTACATTTTAGGGGCATAGCATTCAGGGTCCCTCTCCTACACTAGATGAAGACGATTCTGCTGCTCCTGCTGTCAGGACTCAGGAGAGCAGGAGAGGGAGGATGCAATCCCCATGGAGACTACAGAACCACTGAGAACCCTGGACACATGAAGGGTCCTTCTGAAAGTCACCTTGAAAGTCATGGCTGGAACCAACACCAAATTTGCCACCTTCATGCATCTGGGCATGGTTGGTGTTTGGTCCTGTGATTAAATAAAATTTCTTAATAGGACTCTTCTACCCAGGGCCCCGTGACTCCCATCAAATGATTGTGCCACTCAAAATACTTGCTGCCATCAAGTCAATGTCAACTCATAGACCCTCTAGCACAGTGGTTCTCAACCTGTGGGTCACGACCCCTTTGGGGTCGAATGACCCTTTCACAGGGGTTGCCCAATTCACAACAGTAGCAAAATTACAGTTATGAAGTAACAACTAAAATCATCTTATGGTTGGGAGTCACCACAACATGAGGAACTGGATTAAAAGGGTTGAGGCATTAGGAAGGTTGAGAACCACTGCTCTAGCACAAGGTAGAACGGCCTCTGGGAGTTTCTGAGTCGGTAACTCTTTATGGGAGTAGAAAGCCTTGCCTTTGTCACTTACAGCAGCTGGTGGTTTCGACCTGCTGACCTTGCCAATACAGCCCAATGCATGGTCATTAATAGATTGGTCAGTTTTAGTTGCCACTCCATGGACAATAAGGGTTAGCCATCTCAGAAGCAGGAACCGAGAGAACTGCAAGGGAGAAACACCAGTACTCCCAACACACCTCCCTGTTTGAAATGGCAGAGACTGAGACTGGAGGAACCACAGGCCATGTCAGGCTGAGACCAGAGGCCAAGGCAAGGATGCGATGATACAGAACAGAGGAGCATGGAGGCCTATGGAGGCAGAGGCCAAAGGACTACATGGCTGAGAGGCTGCTGATTTGAGAGACTTAGCTGCTGGCTGAGGAGGGGTGTTGCTGTGGACCAGTGATTTTTCTCTTCCTATTTTCTGATCCTGACTTGTGGTACCCTGTTAACTCCCCTAGGAAACCCCTTAACCATGAGTATTGTTGTTAATTCTGTTTGCCATTACAACAGATTATTAAACCCAACAGAAAGGCCGAGTGTCAGGTGGGAATGGTCGGTGTCAGAGAGGTAGAGAAGGATGGAGGGGGAGACATGTCTGACCTCTGTCTCTTGGCAGCAGGCAAGCCAGAGGAAGGAAGTTAGATGCGGCCTGTGCGCTGTTTCGCAGGCCCTCTCTGAAGAAGTAGAGGATTTCATATTGTTGCTGGTGTTGGTAGTTGCTGTCGCGTGAGCTCCAACCCCTGGTCACCTTATCACCGGATGCAACAGTTCCCAGTTCTTCAGCATCTTCACAATTGTTGGTAGGTTGAAGTTCATTGGTTATTTGTCAATGGCACTTGGCTCTTGTGTCAACCATGACTTGGACCAGGATTAATGAGAGCAAGAGAATCCAGTCATTGGCTCACACTCCACAACCCCACTGCCCCTGGCCTTTTAATGTCTGTACTCATGGACACCCTGGGTGAGTGGTGTAAACAGTCAAGTGCTCAACTGCTAACTAAAATGTAGGTGGTTTGAATCTACCCAGGTGTGCCTGGGAAGACACGTGTGGAACATCACAGTTCCAAAAACCCTGTGATGCATGTGTCAGGGTCAAGTTGGCAGCAGCTAAGGATAACAACACTCCTCATGCCAACCAGTGTGATCGTCAGCTAGAAACCTGAGTTGTCACTCAGAATCTCCTGGGGGTTCCTCAATATCCTGCCTTTGGGCGAAGTCCAAATGCATTGGCATCTCCTGCCTTTACAATGGCCTCTCACCTCTTATTTTTAGTGTACCACAGTTCCACTTTACACTATGTCCTACACATGTCAGATTTTTCATACCTTCACATCTCTACCTAAGAGGCCCTTTCCCCATCTGATGAATTTCTATGGACCTTTAAAACCAAACGCCATCATCTTTCTGAAGGGTCCTCTAGCTCAGCCCGGCTCTGTGCCCTCCGTGTCCACAGAGCCAGTTTATTGCCTTTGCTCCTACAGTGATCAGAATGTCCTTCTCCCATGCTACTTCCTGCTATCAACTTTCCCTGAGTCGCAGTGCTTTGTCTCAGTGTCCCTCTCCCAGTCAACTGTGAACTTCTACTAGGTGGGGCCTGTAGTTGTTTTCCTTTGGGCTCCAAGGGCAGATAAAGGAATTGCTATTTGCTGAGCAATGGTAAAGGGTAGCACTTAGGTGGCATCTTCCCTGGGCAGGCCTCTGCTTCAGACCACAGTTAGCCACCCACATGGTAATCCTCCAAGCAGGCGTTGGTATAATCAATATTTTACAGATGGGGAAACTGAGGCATGGTGATATGAAATGACAAAGCTAGTAAAGGGCAAAACCAGATTATTAACCCAAGATGCCTGCCTCCAGGGTGGTACAGAAGGTTAAGTTCTGGGCTGCCAATTAAAAGTTATTGGTTCGAGTCCAGCCAGAGGCACCTCAGAAGAAAGCCCTTGCCTCACAAAAACTGCCCCATGGAGCACCATTCTACCATGGTACCCCCAAATTTACTATGAGTCAAAGTCGACCCCCTGGCATCTGTGAGTTTTGTTTTTGTTGTTGACTCTGCCTCCTTCAGAGCTTGTGATTATAACTATTGTATTACATCAAACTGATAAACCTGTGCTTATAACTATTGTGTTACAAGACACATGAGGGTAAAATGATTAGAAGGCAGCCCCCATTCCTTAAGCCCAAATTTCCAAATCCTCAAGAAGAGCAGGAAATTTGGGTTGAAGAAGAGCCCTCTATAGTCAATAGACAGCTTATCAGGCCCAGGAATTCCCAGTGGGAAAGGTCAGGCTGGAACCAAAAAGCACCCCTCTTGTTCCTTGTGCCACTGACGTCTCACCGAGTCAACCAAACCAAACTCGCTGCCAGAGTCAATGCTGACTCCAAGCGACCCCTGTGGGTTTCCCAGACTGTAACTGTTGACAGGGAGTAGAAAGCCCAGTTTTTCTCCTGAGGACATGCTGGTGGTCTCGAACTGCCGACCATGTGGATGGAAGCCAGGTTTCCCACACCTACCCACCGGGCCCCCACGAATCCTTCTTTGGCCAAAAGAATTTGAATTTTGAAGTTTCTAGCTCCGGAACACAATACACGTGGCAAGGAGAAAGTGACCCGCGGTGCCTGCTCTCCCCTCTTCTAACTCTTCCTTGAAGGGGGCTGAGGCTCACCGGCATCTCTGCACCCGCTCAATTGGCGATGGCTGTGTTTTCTCCATGATGCTAGAGATGCTGGCCTGCTAGCACAGGTAATGGAAATGGATGGGTAATGCAAAACACTTCTCCCTGAGCCTCTAGTTCCACCATGTGCTCCTAATAGAATCAGCTTCTCTCAAGGGGTCAGGGCTTTTGCTGGCAAGTAATAAGAGAAAGCAATATGCCAGGGTAACTGAAGAATGGTAGGGAGTGTCCTAGAGAGCCTGCAGGGCAAAGACACTCAGAGTTAGTGATCAAGGTTCTAGGGTGGTGACCTGGCTCTGCCACTCAGCAACTCAGAGATATCAAGTAATATATTCCCTGCATTTCAGCTGCATCTGCAAAAACAGCCATCTCATGGGTGGGAGAAACAAATCTAAGATTGTATACATAATACTGAGAATCATGGCCCAACCAACTTGACACAGATTTTTGAGCGACACGGTGCAGTCTAAAACAACGGTCTCCCTGCATTTCTGTTGTCATGTATCAAATGCGGACATCACTTGTCTACTTCAGGAAACTTCATGCGAGTCAAACGGAACAGCAGATGTGTGTAGGCCTCTGGGAGAGATTGCAAATAAAAAACAACCTGTTTTTTTCCTCTTAAAGCAGCCAGTCCTAGATATAAAAAATTCAAAAGCATGAACATTCTCCAAAGAATGAAGAGTCTGTGCAACTAGTTAAGTCAGTAGAGTTTCGCCCGTGATGGTCATTCGTTGACCGTCCAAGGGAAGCAAGCTTACCTCTCCTTCAACGAGAGGCGTGGCACAATGATAAATTTCATCTACTAACAATGAACCATGCCGAGGATGAAGTCAACTAAGGTTATATCAGGGGACATAAAAGAGAAGGGTTAAAAGTAAGCAAACTCACCAGGGTAAAGAGGGACGAGATCTTGGAAGAGTTTTTGAAACTATGAAGAAAGAAGTGCAGCTCCCACCTCCCACCCACACACTACCGGAAATAACTTGGGAGAAGGGGAGCAACGGCTGCATACAGGCAGTCTGGATTCCGGACTTTTACAGGGGCGCTATTATAACTAGAATCCTGTCCAGGAAACCATCTTGAACACAACTGAACTCTCGGGCAAGTTCAAATAGCATTCGGTAGACTTTGAGCTAAAGTTCAAATCCTGACAAGGCAAGGAGCATCACATAACAATTTATGCAAAAGGAAATCTGGTGGCCTCCCAGGCCACCAAGCATCTACTGTCATGGTTAATGGTGTTGTGGGAGATTTGCTACTCTAAACGGAACTGAATTCCACAACGTGCTTGTTGGCTGGTCATCCGGAATCTGTTGGAGTAATTGACCTGCTGACATTCATATTCTTAACAAACATCAATTGAGTACCTGCCATGTCCCAGATATTGTTCTGTCCCTGGGAACAAGACACGTAAACACTCTTCACTTTCCTGTGTTTGCATCATCGTGGGAGGGACGGACAATAAAGGATGGCTGGCATGTGGCAGACAACAACTAGGACCTCTGGAGAGTACGGCAGGCATGGGTGAAGAGGAAGCTCCTAGTTTGTACCGATAGCGAAGTCCGTTAAAAACCCCAACCAAACTCACTGCCATCGAGTCTATTTTGACGTAGCACAGGGTAGAACTGCCCTGTAAGCCGCTCTTTAAGGGAGTAGCAAACCCCATCTTGGTCCCATGGAGCGGCTGGTGGTTTTGAACAGAGCTGTCAGACATGATCATACGTGAATTAAGGAGGGAGCAGATCATGTGGATATTGACATTCCCAGCCGAGAGGCACATAAGTAAAAAAGACCTGAAGTCGTCGCGTGTCTAGTGTGTTCAAAGAAATACCGAAGGCCAAGTACAAAATACCCAGAGGAAGTAGCACATGTAGTGTATTCAAGGAATAATTAGTAGACTGTGGTTTGGGTTGAATGAGAAAGGAAGGGAGCGGTTAGGGGTAAAAGGTAAGAGGTGGGAGGGTCTTTGGGGCACGTAGAACCTTCGCTTTAACTTTGGAGCATCTTAGGCAGTGGGGAAATGCGTACCACGTGCCTTACCTTTGAAAAGCATCTCAGACGGCTTTGCTGAGCATGGACAGGAAGGCAAACTACAAACAAGGACTATGGAGACAATCACAGTCATCTAGGCAAGAGAAGCGTGCTTTGGACTAGTGTGGAAGCAGTGGCGTTGATGCGTTTGCTGATGAATTCCATCTGAGGAAAAAGTGAAGACCTGAGGGCGACGACAAGGTCATGGGCTTGACCATCTGGAAGAATAGTCACCGTGTCTGGAGACGGGAAAGCTGTAGGAGGAATTGGATGAGAGATGACTGCTTGACATCCCCGGTGAGATGCAGAGAATAGATTCTGGAATATAGAAGAGAGGACTGGGGAGGGTATTAGAGCTCAAATTCCGAGACTCCAGTTTGCAAAAGGCTATGGCTAGCGGTGACAGCCCAAAATCAATTTGCAGGATCCCCGATACACGAAGCCTCCATTGACTTCTTTCTGATCATCAACCTTGGATGTAGACAATCTTGCCCTCGGGCAGAGTGCTTTGGGAGGCTGATTATCTCTACCCCAGCCCAGCCAGCCCAGGGAGGGACAGCCTCTCTCTTAGAGCTTTGTCTGGGCGTGTCATTGATGGAGGTCGCCATGCTGGGGGTTGCATAGCAACGAGTCATGCCTTAATCAGTCTGGCTCTGACGGCTTTTGGTCAGAGCATTAATAATAAATGTTCTCCTTAAACAATTTCAACTTGGGGGTCTCTTTTGCACCCTAAAACAGCAGATAGAGAGGTGGCTATCCCCCCAAAAATACAACTCGCTCTGAGTTAGTACACCCCATAGCATTGCCTGGGAAGGTCCTCCCTGGTCACAGTGAATTTTTTCATAAAAGCAGTTTCGCTTGAACCTTGTTTTTTGTAATAGCCAACGTGAGAGAACAGTGTGCGGCTGTGACATTTTGTTTCCTGCATGGGAAAAATGCTGCAGAAACTCTTGTGATGTTGAACACAGCTTACAAGGACAGCGCTATGGAAAAAACTCAAGTATGTGCGTGGTTTTCTCATTTTAAGAAAGGTGAAATGTCAACTGAAGACAAACCTCGTTCTAGACATAGGTCAACTTCCTGAAGGGACGGAAGTGTGGACTCATAGTACATTTGAAGGTCATTCAACCAGGTCAGGTGTTCATCAAGCTTTTTATTGACTGGTTCTGAAAAGATAGTGTAACAGTGTGTGACACAAAAGGCCTGCTTTGTGGGCTGGTTTTGCCACCATGACAATGCACCGGCTCATGGCCATCTCCGTGCACCAATTTTTGGCTAAAAAACACATGGATTTCTGACTCACCTGACCTTGCTCTGTGCACCTTCTTTTTGTTTCCTCAAACGAGGAAAGACATGAACGAACAGTGATGACGTAGAAGAGGTGAAGGGAAAAACAAGAGAGGTGCTGTCAGTCATCTAAGTAGATGAGTCTGAAAAATGTTTTCAAGAATGGAATTGCAGATTTGACGAATGTATTAAGTGTAATGGAGAGTACTTTGAAGGTGATACGGTTGTTTTGTTAAAAAAAAAAAAAAGACAAACACATAGCTCTGGAGGGAAAAAATCCATTTGGTGGGGGGTGGGGATGCTGCCTCGTAAATGAGGAGGCATCAACAGATGGATAGCCAGAGTCTGGTAGACTACAGTGAGAGGGATTTTAGACAGAGACAAGAAGCACATGGCTTCAGGCTTTCGACACTCCAACATTTAGAAGGACTTCGAGATGAAGAGACAGGAAAGGAAGGTGAGCAGAGGTAGTCAACGAGATTGGAGGGAAATCGCGAGAAAAGTGGCTTCTGGAAACCAGGTGAAGTTGCCAGGGAGTTCTACGGAGGAGGGGTCATCTGCCTCCCGTGCCACTGCCGGGTCCCCGAAGGTGGAGCTGGACCACTGGGCATGGCGATGCAGGCCACTGGTGACATTGACAAGAGCACCTTTGGCAGATGTGGAGACGAAAGTCTGACGGAAATAAGTTCAAGAAAAAAGAGGATGGGAAGTGGCAGCAACTCTTTGAGAAACAGCTACTCAGGCGACGACACCCACTCCTTGCTGGGATAGGGACATGGTCCCAGTGAGCGAATAATGCCAACTTTAGCATTTTCCCTCTCCGATATTTCTTTCGAAGAGAAAAGAAAGAAAAGGAGAGGGCAGAGAAAGAAGGGGCACGAGAGAATGAAGCAATGTCTGAAGCATTTCAGGTCATTTAAAGTTTCCGAATCTGCTGCCTTCCATTACTAACACCAAGAAAGTAACATCCAAGTTCCCTCTCACTTCAGAAAGGTTCTCAGGGAACTCTAAGCAGATGGCGGGTGAATGTGCGCCTTGGAATGGGCATCCTCCGTGAACTAGGCCGACCCCCAGTGAAGAGACCGCTGCTCAGTTAGGAGCTTGACTTCTGGGTTGTCCCGATTCTTAGCTATCTGGTCTTTAACTTTTAAGCTCTCAAAATTTTAGTCGATCAATTAGTAAAACAGAGGTTATAAAAACACCTCGGGTTGCCGTAGGAAATAAAATAATCGTTATATGCAACATCCAGGACAAGGTCTGACAGATGGTAAATGCTCCAATATGGTGTTCTGTGATTTCTACTGCCCCATCACGTAGAGAATGCATGTCAGGCTGAGGAAGAGAGGAGATGGTTCCACCCGATGCACCTCCCCATTTACATAAGAGGTTCAATTTAAGTTTTAATCCCTGCCTTTCTCTTGTCCCCTAATTGTGCCAAAGTATTCTCTTTAATGCATTCTATTAATATTTATTAAGAAACCATTAATTCCTGTTTATTCCATATCATTAATATAACACAGTACTATTATTAAAGGTCTCTGTATTATTTGTTTTCTGTGGATATGTGAGGGAACTTCAAAAGTTCATGAAAATTCAATTTTTTAATTTAATTTCTCATTGTGATTTGGATGAACTTTTAACAGAGGGGATTAATTTTCCATTGGACTTACATATTTTGTCATTGATTGCAAACCCCATAAAAATTCCATTAACTTGTAAAATTCAATTTTTCCATGAACATTTTGAAAGTTCTTTGTATATCATCATACTTCTAAACCACAAACCAAACTCTCTGCCATTGAGTTGATTTAGACTCATTGTGAGCCTATTGGGCAAGGTAGAACTGCTCCTGTGGGTTTCTGAGATTCTTTCAGGAATAGAAAGCCTCCTCTTTCTTCCACTGAAAGGCTGGTGGTCTTGAACTGATGACCTTGAAGTTAGCAGCCCAGTGTATAACCTATTACCCCACCAGGGTTCCTGGATCATTATACTTAGTTCTCATGTACTTGTATTACGATGAAGGAAGATCATGATCTCACTGCTACAGATCAGGAAGCAGGGGCTCAAGGTCAAATAAGTTATCCAAGGTCACTGACTGGAGGTGGCAGAGTGGGTAAATACCCACGTCTGTCAGTCTCCTGGCTCTTGATTTTAGCACAATCCCATCCAGCACTTGAGGCTTATTGATCTGCTAGAAGCTCAAGTTTCTAGGATTGTATGTTAAGTAGTTTGGGAATAAGAAAAGAAGCTGAGCACTCTTTTGACCATTAGTGAGGTATTTATGCACCTACTTCCTCAGAGGTGTTTAACACGTGGTGGGACATACACTTGTATTCGTTGTCACCTCTCAAGGGTCGTTTTAGTACGAGGGGGCGGGGCTGTGGGAAGAGAGCAGGGGGACTATACTAGAGGCGAAAGAAACCCCAGATTCAAATGTGTCCTCCAAATATCCTTTTAGTAAGCCTTAACCAGGACAAAGACATCGAACATAAAAGCATAATCATCCGGATGAGGGAACCCATCAGAGTCTGCTGACCCCTGGTCACGGCTTTCATAGCTGCCACGGGGAACAGGGGAAACCATGCACTCTAGGCGGCAGGACGACTGACTCCGGGAGAGGACCATGCCGGGAACACAAGCTCCGGTTTAAAAAAAACAAAACAGGTAACGATTGAATCTGAGGTTTCTAAATGGGGGTTGGGGTCTATGACTCAAGATCATATGACCCTGAGTCACAGTCACCAGGCCCTCAACTTAAATTGGACACTATACCACTATTTTCATTAAGTCATATTGGACACACCTAGGCACATTTCCTTTTTTCGGTCTGTCCCTCTCTGCAGTTGCCAAAACAGAGCCATAGTGCTGGTTTGCTGGTTGGCAAGCAGTGGGGAAGTAATGCAAAGAATTTAAATAGTGTCTGAATGGATGTCAAATTCAAAGTGGAGCTAGCTCCCACTGCACATCACAGCCTTCCATAAGTGCAGGGCTTTGGTACCTAAGATCTAATGTACACAGGAACAGGAAGTCATTGGCTGGCGGTTGACCTGGCCCCCTGTAGCTTCTCATAGTCATCGGATTGTCACCAAGAGCCACAGCAGTTCTTGGAGAACAACAAGAAAGCTGAGGCCAGCCAGAAGGCACCTGTGGTGACATCAGAGGGTGCAATAGTGGAAAATATAAGATCTCTATGGGCTATTTCTCTTTTTGCAGAACACGAGGCGCTAGAGAAGCTAATTATAGCCACTATCTACCCAAGCCCCACGGAGGACAACTGACATTTCAAACACCCTGGTTGTTTGTAGTGCCTCTCCGCCCTCCACTGATCTGCAGCCACCCTTCTCTAAGGCAAGAGCACGCCTTCTACCTTAGCTGCCATTGCGTGACCTCATGTATAATGCAGCATCCTCAAGATCATTAGAATCTCCGGATCCATTGTTGAGGCGACCGGGTTAATCCTTCTCATTTAATTGAAGAGTTCTCTCGCTTTCACTGGCCCTCAGCGTCACCAGCAGGATAACCTCGCCTAAAAGTTGATCTTTCCTGATGACATTGCCAAAGTGAAATAGTTTCTCCATCCTTGCCTCCATTTTGGTTTTATTCATTTATTTGTAAGAATCCTCTGCTCTTTCTTGACATGGGTCCCTCCTGTGGTAACCTGCAACTGTGGGCGCATGAGACTGTGAGGCATCCCTGCCCCCGCCCCCCTTATGGCATCGGAACTGATGAGGGCGAAGTGGTGGGAGAGGCAGATGCAGAAGTTAAAACAAAAAAGGAGGAAGATGAGATCCATGTGTAGTATCTTCAAATAGATTAGCCATCTCTAGCTGCTGCCCTACAAATTCTGATATTTTCACCCCTTTAAAAAAGATTGTTCTTTTCTGTGTAAATATCTTTTCTCAATTGGTTTAGCTAAAAATAAAGCTATGAAAAGATGAAACAAAAAGAATCAACTGCTAAGAACAAAGGCTGGCTACTGGCAGGCAATTTCTTATACAACTACAGTTCTACTATGGGATTATCTGGTGGGACCATAAAACAGGATAACTTCCCTAGGGGCCATGGGCCACGCACGGAGCTGGCGCTCTCAGTAACTATCATTCTAGGCTGGAGCAGTCCTTGGAATAGGCCAGGAGGATTTGCAAGGTAGGCCCTAGATGGGAGAGGAGGAGAATCTCTCCCTATCTCTGAGCCTTGTTCATTTATGCTAAGAATCCAGGGATTCTGGCTGTAACTGATATCTTTATAGGCCTGGTGGGTAGAATGTATTGGTCACACAAGACAACCAGGCCAGGAAGAAGCCTTAAGGGGACTCCATGAGAATAGAATGGTTTAAGCATAGCCATGAGTCTAAGTGTTAAGCCCAGCCCCATCCAATTTGTTGTACTCTGGCCTCTGCTGCGCTGTGTAAAATTGCAGTCTGAATCTTTGTTACTACTTGGGTGGCAGGGTGAAAGGGGGAGACGAAGCTATAGTCAACATGACTTACTCTGTAACCTCCAAATTAAGAGGTGGCGGCCGGAAGTCTTACCCTGGGAGAAAAGTGGGTGGATGTTTCCTTCAACTGTCCTTCTGGCCAGCTGTGCCTGGGACTTCCCTCTCTAGCCTGCTCTGAGGTTCAAGACTCAGAGTGCTGGACAGTGCATAACCTGCTTGCAGACAGAGGGTGTGTAAAGCCAACCTCCTCATACAGCATCCCAGAGTGAAAATTTTGAGCAAGGCTTTGTAGGCAAACAGGCCGCAGAAGGTGAAGGTGCATCTTGATAGAGTCCTGCTGCAGGGCTTCATAGTCCCTGTGGTGACTCAGTGGTAGCATTCTTGCCTGCCATGTAGGGGAAACCTGGGTTCAATTCCTAGCCAAGGCATTTAATGGATAGCCATCACCCTGTCTGTTAGTCGAGGGCAGCGTGTTGCTGTCATGCTCAAATCAACAGATCTCAGCAGTACTTCCCGACTAAGATGGGCTTAAAAAGAAAGACTTGGCATTCTACTCCCACCAACAGCCCATGAAAGCGCTTGGTATCACAGTCGTCCAATCCTCGGCCAAGCGTGGGGACAGCACAGGACTGGGCAGTATTTCGCTTCATTGTGCTTGGGTCACTACGCATTGGGGCTGACTTGATGGCAGTTCATAACAACTCATGTCTCCAAGGCACTCCTGTTTCTCTGGTTCTCACCCATCCTGGCTGACAGCCTTTCCCATCTCGACACAGGGTCAAAGTAATCTGTTCAGAAAGTTGCACATTTGCTAACCCCAGGTCCACTCTCTACAGACACCACTATGTGGGACATCCACAAGGAAGGACGAGGGCCGAGATGACAAACGAGGGGAGAAAGAACTTGAAGCTCCATTCCTGGCCTGCTGTCAAAGGAGAGGGACACAGAATCATTTACTAACACCCAAGAGATTGAACTCTTGGATACCTTTCCCCTTTGAGGGAAGTGGGCTGTCTGTCAGCAAATAGTCCCAAAGGCAGAGGCAGCTTCGTGGTGGAGGGTAAAGACTTTTCTCTGTGTCGTTTGCCGAACCTGGCAAAGGCTGTGAAGCCATATGTTGTGTTCTGAGACTCAAACATAAACTTCTGCTGGATGTTTGGATTTGGGTTGTTTAATGATTCCTGGTTTGGGGTGGGGGAGAGATGGAGAGATGGAGAGAGGGGGTGGGAGTAGGGCACACAGAAAGAGAATAGAGTCATTCCATAGACTCTAGGAGCATTATTTCTCCAGCAAGTTGTGCTAGGGCTTCTGGAGATAAAGGAGTTGTATGGCCTTAAATGACACGAGCTCGGTTAAAGCGAGTCCAGGCGTGAGGGCCTATGATGCAGAGCTTCGGGGACGATCACTGTGGAAGCACACACATCACTCCTTGTACACGCTGCCAGCTGCGCCCGCTGGTTCTGGAAGAGGCAACACCGCCACCGACGGCAGCCCTGCAAAGTCCCTCCAGATCGAGCAGCCACACGCACAAGTGCAAATCCACACTACCGAGAGGTGTTCTTTCTGTAGTGCTGTGTGCCAAGCGCTATCAGGCATGAAGTATATTTACATCATCTCACCCTCAGCACAACGCGGTGAGCTCTGCAGTGTGGTTAGGGCCAGTTTACAAGTGAGCAAAGGGGCAGAAAGGCCTGGCGATCTACTTCTAAACCCCTCTGGATCCTAACACTGTGATCCATCATGACAGTCCAGGCCCGGCCAGCACTTTGTTCACTGGCCAGGGCCACCTCGATATCAGTTAACCACACCAAGGATGAGCAAAGGAAAGGTGAACTTGTACAAGGCTATGCAGACACCCCTGCTCGGAGTCACCGTCCAACCGTGCCTTGCTGGTTGGTCATCAGCCGACCCTGCTGCCCTGCAGGGCTCCAGCAGCTGGTGGTGCTTCTCTGTCATGCAAGGAGGAAGGGCATTCGCAAAGTACTAAGAGCCGAATCCCCACACCACCATCAGCTCTAATTTTACAGACGAGGAAACTGGGGGCGGGCTGGCTGTCACCAGTTGTTAGTTATGTAATTTGACGTCAGGTAAGCAGCACAGCCAGGACGGAGCCACGGCTGACTTCAGTCTCCGGCTTTCTCCATTTGATCATGGCTTCTCTTCTTCCAAGAGCCCTGGCGGGTGTGTGTTGGGCTGCTAACCACGAGGTCACCAGTCCCAAAGCACCAGCCATTCCTCGGAAGAGAGAAGAGGCTGTCAATAGTTACCATCTCGGAAACCCACAGGGACAGTTCTCCTCTGTCCTACAGGGTCGATATGGGTCAGAATTAATGGCAGTGATTTCCCCGCCCCCGCCCCCGCCCCCTCTTCTTCTGGAGGAAGAGATCAACCAGGAAGGACTAATGGGTAGCAATTTCAGGGAGGCATATTTAGGTTTCCTATGAAGAACTCTCTAGCAATCTGATAGTTCAAGGATAGAATAGAACACCTTATTAAGCTGTGAGCTCCCCAAGGACGGGGGAGTTCAAGTACAGGCTTGGACAATCGGTGGTGATGAACTATCGAGGGAACTTAATTTGTAGGTGGCCACGGTTATTTTGGCTGTACAGTATTTAAATACCTAAACTTAGAGGCCATCCCAATGTGGGTGGAAGGGGAGCCTCACTTCCCACCAAGGAAGATGCTGGAGCAGCTATTTTCCCCTTCAGGTTCCTGGTATGTAACGTGGTAAATGACTTAGCCTTAGCCAGTCAACTGCTCTGCTGTAGAACTTGGAGATCATAAGGGAATGACCTGAATCACGTGCATTGTATTGAGGGGCTGGTCTATCAGAGCATCCTTAGTTCCTGCCTGCTTTCAGAGCCTGATTACCTTGGTCCAGGACAGTCGTGAGCCACCTAAAATCTTTTGACTGCTCTAAGTTCATCCAAGTTAGTTTTTGACATGGGATCCAACCCACTGCCCTTCAGTCCATCCTGATTCAGCATCCCCAAAGGACAGAGCAGAATTGCCCCCAAAGGGTTTCCAAAGCTGCGGATCCTTACAGCGGGAGACTGCCATTCCATTTGGCTACCACTCTAGTGTTTTCACCCCTGTGTCATCAGGGATCCTTGGACCTGGGAACGGAGCATCACATGGGAATATGGAACAGATCAGAGGTCACCAACCTGACCACCCAGCCAAATGACTGGTGGTGCTCAGTAAACATGCAGGTTCCCAACTACACAGGCTCCTTCGGTGTGTTCAAAAGAAGCCGCAGGCTCGTTCTCTAACTCAGCTTTCTGAGTCAGAAGATGAAGAACACTCAGTCCAAGCTACTTCATGTAGTCTCCAGAAATCAGAGAGATCCAAGCAGAGCTGTGAGCACATCGCAATCTCTACTCTTTACAAAGACCCAGGAAGTCCCAATTTTAGAGAAGGAAGGTGAAAATTCAGACAACTTTCTGGAGTTCAACTTAGAAGTGGGCATCTCTGTACCACCGTTGATCATTCATCCTGGAGCAGAATTCTTTGTTTCTACTGGAAGGGACTGTTTTTGAAAAGTTACCGTGAGGCTATAGGAACTTTGTTCACTTCAGAATTTTAGGGTGTTTTTTTAAACTCCATAAATAGGAACCTGAACTAGCTTCCCTACGGGTACCAAGGTTCCACTATGCTCCAGAATCATTTCCAATGACTAATTTTTTTTGGAAATAGAATAGATCACCAGGATTTCTTTCTGAGATGGCTCTGAGTGGATTAGAACCTACAACTTTGTGATTAACAGCTAAGCACATTAGCAGTTTGCACAGAGTCCATTGACTACTCCCCTTGTCTCCCATCACTGAGACAGCCTTAATCGGGCACTTTCTGGGGTAGGACATTCCACGACCTCCCTTGGGAGTCCTCCTGGTACTCCACCCAGCTTGAGATGTAAGGGATAAAGAGCCTACAACCAACGGAACCCTGGCTGTGCCAAAGCATCACTTCAGGGACAGGAAGGGCCGAAGCACGAAAACCGCTGGGGTCCATGCAGTCTGTAGAGAAAGTGTCCCTCATATGGTGCCCTTTCTGGAGGAAGTGCACCCTGGCTTGCATCTTCCAAGGTAGCACCTTGGGATAGTGAACTGGCCTCCCAACTTCTCGCCCTAGAGCATCCTATCAGCCAGTACTCTCCAGAGGACTTTGAGGACAATTCAGCCATCTGTTTTGTGCACAATCTGCATCCGTATAGTGCACATAAATTTATCTTTCAGTGCCTTCAGAATGCACACAGCTGAATTCTACTGCTGACTTTGGCACTTGCTCCTGGTAGCTGAGAAAAGCAGATTCAATTAAAATGGAAGTAACAGATGCTGCAAATCACTCCCTCATTTCAGAGATCTCCCCCCCTCTCAATACCCTGAATTATTTGATGATGAACAGCAACACAGGGAGTGTGGGGGCTGGGGGGATGAGAAGGGGCTAGCACAACATTATATTTTTATTCACACCAAAGAGAACTAATGGCTTTTTCGTAGGTGACCTTTATAACCTGCCCCACTTTTTAGTCTGGTGTAGGTTTGTTGTATAGTGAACTTGGCTGAAGGGACAATGAACAAAGTGAGCTATGGCTTCTTCTTAGCTGAAACATGATTTTCTCTTAAGCACTTGTCCTTAGGATGTCCTTGTGGAAGGGTTGTCCTTGTAATGAGGGGTGCCTGGGGACAGGATTAAGATCGGCATTTCAGAGATGGAAGAATGAAGGCCTAAAGAGAGTAGGCGACTTGCTCACCTTGAGAAGAGGAAATCAATTCTGCCTGGGGGCCTCAGTGCTCCTCCCACATCAGAACCCTGCGGGGTCATGCAGAATGTCTTAACGATAAACCCGGGACAGGATGGAATGTTGACAGAGTATGCTCCAGAGACTTACAGGCATGTGTATTCTTGATCACTGTCTCCACAAAGCGCTTAAAGGATTGTCGCTGTGGGGCCTTCCTTGCCTCACATGCAGAGTTGCTTGCCAATTCCACATCCTGCCCGAGTCTTGCAGCTCTAGCTACATGAGCATCCATTCTGTCACCCATGACTTGGAATAAGGCCAGGATGGCAGGAGAGTGAGGGACAGAAAAGGGAAGATGGAGCTCAATTTCCAAATGGCATCTAATTAACCAGCTGCTGTTGACTCTAACTCGTGGCGACCCCATGCGGGCCAGAGCAGACGTGCGTGCCGCACACAGAGTTTTCAAGGGCTGGGTTTCAGCTGGAGGTCACGGGGATAGCCTTCCAAGGTGATTCTGAGTAGACTTGAACAGCCAACCTGTGCGCTAGCAGTGGAGCATGTCAACTTTGTGCACCATCAGGAACTCCACCCCCCGCCCCAAGCACTATGTATGATAAAGTGCGTGGGCCTGGACGGAGGATGCTGTCCTCCAAGAAATATCTGCTGCAAAGCTTTCTTTGTGCCTGGAATACAGGACTAAGGAGTGTCTCTGCCAGGGAGTCCACAGCAGATGGATCTCTCTCTCTCCCGCCTCTCTCTCTTTCCAGTAAGCCTCCAAGGGTTAGCCTCCACCCCTACTACCGATTCTGCTGGGACACCTTTGTTTTGCCATTTCTCATTTTGGCCTTAGAGGCTACCATTTCCCTGTAGCTTCCAGATCACATGCTTCTGGAGGCAGAGGTCAGGGAAATAAAACCAGATAGACTGAGGTTTGTGGACCGGCCCCGCCTCTTCCCCAATGAGGGTATCAGTACAGAGCTTACTGTCTCTGAGCCGTCGACTGGTACAACACGCAGCACGGTCACGAGAGTGTGTGAGACCATATAAACCGGATGCACAGCGCCGGACAAGCAGTAAGTCTGCATTATCATGGCACCATCCTCTTCCAAACTACCAACAGAACCAACACTGGCTCTTCTTCTGACTCGTGAATGCCTTTCCCTGACTCCATTTACCTCCTTCTAACTGTCCTTCTGCGAGTCTCATCCTTTTCCAGGGTAGACACCTAGAAGGCTCGGTTATATCTGGTTTCTTAAATCCATGAAATAAAATGCTCTTTTAATCCCAGACACGGAATGGATGGATGAGTGAATAAATGAAGGAAGGAAAGAATGAACACATAAACCAGGAGTGGCTTAGAGGATAGAGCTCTAGTTTCCGAGACCTCCGGATAATCTCTTCCAGGTGTCTAGGAGAAAGGACTGGGGGCGCGGGGCTCACACTCCCTGTTTGCAAAACATTGGGCTAGATCATTTCCCTGAGGATGTCAGGAGTGCTCGGTGATTTGGAACATTTCTGCAGATTGTAGACACACATCCGGAAAGAGTTAACAAGCAGCTGCTGGGTTTGTGCTCACTCTCTCTATTATGTGACTCAAAGGAGCAGAACACACATACACTGACGCTCTAGTCCCCTTCCTTCCGAACACCTGCACATGTCCCCCTTCTGATTTACAAAAAGTTCAAACTTATTACCACTGGACCAGCTTCTTTCAGGGCTGGCCTGTGTAAGCGACAAAACATAGGTTCTTCCCCCAAGCCTGCCTTCTGGAAACCCTGCCATTGTAAGCTTTTTGTGCGAGAGAGGGAGTGTGTGCTTCCTCTGCAGGCTCTCCCACAAGGCGTGGACAAGAAAGTAGAGGGGAAGCGTTTCAAGTCTCTCATGCCCTATTAGGATATGAGTTTATCATATTTAAGTTGGCTGGGTCTTGGAGAGTCATGCAGTGCACCCTACATTAAGGGGAAGTGACATATTCAACACATGTTCCATGCACCACTATGTGCATCTTCACCACAGTGATGAATGATTATTATTGTAGTGCAGCGAATTAGTTAATGTGACTCTTCTAGCCATCGTCTCCATGAACAACCCTTTCCTGATGGGTCTGAATAAGAAACGGGTGGGGAGAATGCAGGTAGGTTTCCCTTGTTAACAGGGTCAATTGAGTGGCATCCTGCTGAGGATAAAATGAACCATCGCTGGAGCATCTCACAACCGGCAGGTGGACCAGGCGTGGAGTGGACCTTTTGGATCCAAATCCTTGTGCATTGAGCCTCCTGGATTCAGGAGGCAGCATTGACACCAGAGGAACAGCTCAGGGCAGCAACGGCAGAGCCAGTAGCCAGCGTATGAGACGGTGGTGGACCTCCCAGTCTACAGAGCAAGCAAAGCGGAGTGCTTTGGAACAGGAGGCTGCCTTGCAGAATGGGTAATTCAGGGCACTTAACTGGGGGCACTGAGTTTGCTGACCCAGAGCGCTTCCGCTGAGTGCCTCTGGGCTGAGGCTTACGGCAGAGCGCTGTGCTCCTGCAGCTATTTATTGGCAGCCCCAGGAAGTCTTTGCAACACTGCATGAGCAGGGCAGGGGCTGGTTCAAGAGGCTGAGGTCCATACCTGTGGGCACGGCAGAGGAGAAACTGTCCTAACTGAACAATTGTGTCCTGAGCCTTTCCCACCTGAATTATAACCTCTAAACTTCCATAATGATGATCATCACCTGTGAGTTCTGTGTCGTCACTGCACTGAATTATAGACCCCAACAGAAAAGTGCAGTGCAGTAGAGTGTCATGAGAAGACTGAGAGTGTCATAAAAGTACAGTTAAGAAGGATGGAAGGGAGATGCCTGTCTAACCCCTGCCTTGTGACAATCAGTTTTGGGAGGCAGAGGAGATCAGATGCGGCCCCCACGCCAATTCTGCAATTACATATTCCGCCAATGACAAACCTTGCCACCCCAAAGGGGTCTTGTCCTGTGTCATGTTGCTTCTAGAAGACAGAGCAGTACTCACACCAGACAAACTTAAAGATGTCTCCCTGTAAAGCCTGTGTTGGCCTTTTGAGCGGTACAAGTGAATGGCGCTAGTTGGTAATACAATTTGTTATAAGAATGAGTGACAAACACTCAAAGTAAAAGTCATGTTCAAACTGATTAAGTGAAACTTCATGAAAAATGGTTGTCCATGGGCCCCCAAGGTTTCCTCTAGACAGGAAACAGACCCTAAAAAAAGAAAATGACTTGAAACAAAGTCAGAATTAGATTTCAGGTTTTCAGATCCCTGGATCAATGCTTTTCTATTGGAATTATTAGGATGTCCAAAGAAGAAATGGTAAAAAAAAAAAGCCTCCCTTGTAATATTCATACATAGCAAGGGTCATTATACCTGAGAACCACTGGTTACTTCCACTGAGAAAAACAAAGGAGACAAAAGGTTTTAACTAAATCTTGATTTTTTTCCCCCCACAAATATATGTACTGGGCACTGTGCTTATTAATGACCAAAAAGATAAAACGATAAGCTGCCAGGGTCCTCAAGTCTCAGTGCACAAGAAACTCATTAAAATAATGATCTTTTATCATGTCAAATGCTATCACAAAGCCTGGCCAATGTGCTGGGTAGCCCAGAGGAAGAAGGGACAAGTCAGTTCTCTTGAGAGGGTCACCTAAGGAGGGCAGCAATCAGAGATGGGACAGGTTAGATGGACAGTCATGACTCGTCTGGTCCAGGAGGAAAATATGAGAGAAAGCTACATAGTGAGTTAGAATCTACTGGTAGGGTCTGATGGTTTACAGGGGCTGATGGTTTACAGGGGCTGATGCTTTACAGGAGGAAGGTGCATAGATCTGTTGATCCCAGATATTTAGGTTTTCTGGGTCCATCTGTTTCAAAATGGGGGCTACCGGGTGGCTTTGGATTGTACAGTTTTGTTAACTTTTCATTTTCTCAGAGAAGTTCCTTAATCTAAACTTTCTACTATCAACTGTTACCTCTAGTTCATTAAACAATTGAATATTTAACAAGAAATCAGCATTCTCAGAACCAGGGACAATTCCTCTCAAGGAAGATTATCTGGTAACAGTTTACCAACATTCGTTTAACTTTCCTCGTTTCCCTGTGGCCTAATGAAAATGTGACGGAATTTACTTCCAGAGTCATCGTGAAAGAACGTAGCCCAGGAGCCTCTGCGGATGGCCTATTGAGCGACACAGTGACCAGACGTTTCGGTTTTCTTCTTTATATGCCTGGAGCAGTTTACAGGTTCGTGCAGTTACAATTCTAGATCTTATCGTCCTTTTTTCAGTGATGTGAACCAGTAAGTTATTTTTGTGCATACTTCAGTGACTTCTTGGCATTCCTTTTATACGTGCGTTTCTATAGTCATCCATCGCCACAGCCCTTCTGTAAACCTTCTACTCTTGTTTATGTGTTAACATCAGGAGAGCAACAGGCTGCAAACTCATTGTTTCCAAGGTTATCCCTGATCCTGAAGCCTTTCTTTTTCCTTCCTTCGGTTATGAGGAGTTAGACCCTAAGGGACTTCTGTATCCAAGGTACCCAGAGCAAAATGTAAAATGTACACTCTCTAACGAGACAACATGAATGGTTGGCAACAACACCACTTCTCCAGGCCTTTCCTGGAGAAACCTTCCCACAGCTGCCAGATGTGCAAACAAGACCTTGAAATGCTAACATCAGAGACGCTACCAAGAGAATATGTCTGAGGCAAGGATTCTCACATCTATTTTTTTCAGTCTTTGGGGAAAGAAATGGGATTCTCCCAAACCACCCACACTTCCCACAATCCCAGCTTCATGACTTGAACCTAGGATTGACATTAAATTCAATAACTTGGGAAAATAAGGAAGGAGTGTTTTTAAAATGTTCTTTCTTCAAAATGAACATTTATTTATAAAAATTAATTTTATTGGGGGCTCGTTCAACTCATCACAATCCACACATCCATTCATTGTGTCAAGCACATTTGTACATTTGTTGTCCTCATCATTCTCAAAACATTTGCATTCTACGTGAACCCTTGGTATCAGCTCCTCATGTTTAAAGGGCTAGCCACTAGGGCATTCGATGGCCTGAGTCCTACTCCCAGCCTGCCACGAAGCATATGTACCAAGCCCCTGGTGTGATTTGTGGATACTGATGCCACACTTGGAATAATCAGATTCTGGGCTGGAGGAATTTCGAACGAGAAGGATCTCAGCCTCTGATGACTGGTTCGACTTGAGATCAACTTCCCAATTGATGACATCAACTGGCACCGCTGCACCATTGAAGAAGAATTCATCTACGGGCAGTCAGAGCTCTTTGATCAACTAACCAGAGGTATCTCACCTGTCACCTATCTTTTCCTTCTAATCCTCATGATAACGAAAACATCAGAGGGTTGTCTTGTTCCATCACTGGCCCACTAGAAAGAAAGCTAAGAAGGAACGCGGAAATGAGTTTTCTCTCTGTTTCTTTTGTAATGCAGTCCAGTTTTCCACATTCGGGGAATCGCAGGGGTCAGCACATCCGGATTGCAATGGATGCGCCACGTCCTGGGAAAGCCACCTCCGTGGTCATGGCATCGCCCCTGCCAGGGAAGTATAGCTCGCTATTTCAAATATGTTCTTCTGATTGTTTCCTGGAGAGAGCTAGCCACGGTGCCTCTGGGGAAAAGGGCCCCTTTAATGCTCTGTCAGTCTTAGAATCAAGCAATTACTCTTATCTGCTGTCAAGGAAGTTCTTTTAGCCCCCTGTCCTCAGGCCAGCTAGAAACAATTATTGTCCTCCTGACCTTTCCCCAAGGCGATCATCAGCCAAAGGTGAAGAGTAGAGGGTATTTTCAAAGTTGAAAACTCTGACTATCTTCTGGTGCCTCTCAGGGGAAAAAGACACCAGGCAGCGATGGCTCAGATGCTCCACATTTTGTCCATTGAGACTGTTCATCGTGTCCCCCAAGCCAAAGACTGAGGCCCTCCATCAAGGTGGACCATCTTCATCGCCCCTGAGTGTTAACAAAGCCTTGCTGCTCTTGGCACAACGATGCTATGGTTTGGATGGGACCTGTGAGCCACAGGCCCCATGAGCAAGGCAGGCTGGTTTCTGAGCCAAAGTGATGCCCTGACTTTGGCATGTAGGGGGCAATTCTCCTCCCAGTCAAGAGATACTTTTGTCCATGGAGACAGGGAGCACAACCATTCCAAAGCTGGCCAGGCACATTCCAAGGATGTGAGATGTGTGACCAGAGCCCCAAGCCACTAGCTATCTCTCTTCTACTCTAGAAAATACGTGTTTCTCCAATGACTAACCCACTACTAAGTCACCTCAGTCTCCCATTAATTACATCAATGTGGCCCCAAACAGACATGAGTTTTCTGAGTTAAAGCCTGACGGTTCATCTACCTGCTTAATGCTTTATGTGTATTGTCCCCAAACTCTCAGCTCATTTTTGGTTCCTTGGATCCCTTGCAGTCTAGAATTCGCTGAAGTCTCCCATCTAACCCCACTCTCACTGTGAGTGGTGAAGGCAATGGGCCTTCTCATCTTCGAGGGTTGAGGTCCTATATGGAATAACGTCCTCTGTTTTCCTTCGAGGGCTTCCAGCAGATGCTTATTTTCGACACTGCAACCTGTCTCCTTGCTGCTGTCATTAGTCTCGGTGGGGGAGGGGGGGCTTTCTCTGCACATAACCGTGCTGCACCGGGGTTCAGGGCTAAAGGAAATAATTCTGTTTTTCAGGAACAAGTGGCCCAGTGACTCCTTGGGTATCGGCTGATGATGACTCTCATCGAGTGTACACGACAGTATTTGAAAACCACACGCCCGACCTGCAGAAGACACAAGGAAGAAAAAGACCGCTTCTGCTCTCAAGGGCATGGGGGGTCTCCTTTGAAGGCAAGGTGAAACCGCAAACAGTTAAGTTGAGGGAGGCGGCCGCTGTGTGTGCACTTACTCCCCAGGAGTTCAGAGCGGGAGACAGTTCAGTGGGTATAAGCTGTGCGGAGAGGATCTGAGACAGTGGCAGAGATAACAGGAAAGACAAAAGGAAATAATCTGTCCTGGCTTCAGCCCTCCATCCCGTCTCCACACTCTGAGCTCCTCGTGAGACTCGGTGGGCCAACATAGGGGTGCTGCAGTAGTGGATGTCGGCTTGAAGCACACCTCCGCGTCACCACGTAGGCTCGGGGCCATGCAATGGGTTTCAGAGGGAGTAACGGCCTCATTTGGAAGAGCCCTCAGATTTCAGAAACCGTGTTAACCAAGGAGAAGCTTGAAAGCTCCCGGCCCATTGAATGACCAACAGAGCTGTCTGAGGCAGCTAGCCTTTGCTCTGTCCTGAGAGCTGATTGTATTATTTCCATGCTACATGATTTCTCCCACTGACTTTTAGATGGGAGGCACTGGAGTTTTTGCACTCTGTGCTAATTACTCTGGGGGACTTCAAGCTCCTGTGCACAAGAATAAGATCAATTAGAACATCTCCCACTGTCTTTTTTGCTTCTTGGTGATTTAAATATCAATATTTTTGTCAGACTTTCCCAAGAAACAACTAGATCCATTTAATACTCTTAGATAAATTCAAAACACGTATCATAAAATCATAAAACTATGCAAATTATTTAAGTCCCGTGGGCTTGACAAGGGGTCCCTGGGTGTGCGAGAGAGGTTAGCACTCACTTCACAAAAGGTTGGTGGTTGGGACGAACCCAGCAGTGCTATGGAAGAAAGGCCTGGCAATCAGCTTCCCTAAAGATTACAGCCAAGAGAGCACTTTCAGAACAGACTGGGCCGCGATGGGTTTGTTTGGTTGTCTTCAAACTGGCTTGGCAGGAGCAGAATGTAGAAATGGAAGGTAGAATGGTGGTAGTGCTCTTCTTATTGCAACAGGACATGAGTCCGGTTAAGTGAGGGGCACAGAGTCTTCCTCTGCCAGCCTGAGCACACACCCATTCTGAGGCCTGACAATCTGGAGTGGTCAATAGGCTTCTCCAGGCGAAGCTGCCCTTGTTTGCCAGAGTCACATGCTTTCTCCCCAAAACACATCCCAAACTCTGAGCAGCAAGGTCAGAAGTAAATTAGGAGAATGGATAAGATGAACACATAGAAAGGTTAGCTGAAGAAACCATGCTGAGAATTCAAGTTGTCATAGTTAGAGGGGAAAAAAAGTTAGGTGTGCCTACTAAACTTTAAGGCAGAACAAAAAGTCCTGAACCTCAAGAAAGATTAGAACATACACAACCCACCCCCACCCCCGAGAAACAAAAACAAACCAACAAAAAGCAACCTAGTGCTCACCTTCGGATAACTCTAGCTGGGCCCAAAGCCACAAGAGACAAAGCTCTCCAAGTTAAACCACACTCCACTCAGCATTGAGGACTTGGCCCTAGGTTAAGACTGAGGAATTAGATCCCAAACCAGATCTCAAAGAATAACATCTGGATCTCTTCTAAATCACCAGGAACTAATCTCTTCTCAAATAAAGGGCAGGGCTGTTCCCTTGGGCCCAGCACCCACGGTCTCCGTTAGTGTCACACTGGATTCCTCACACCACACCACACCACAACACAACACACCACACCACACCACACTGCCTGCCCACCAGGTGCAGCAAGCAGGGCCAGGGCCAGGGCCGCCACTGAGAAGGGACCACTGATAACCAACTCTGCCTCTGGTTCCAACACAGGCCTGCAGCCCTCACTGCTCCCTCCCTGATTGGTTCCCAAATTTACATCCTAACATTATGCAGCATTTCATCACCAAATCTGTTTTAAAAGAATCTATCAGATGTTTCTCACAATAATTCTGAAGGTAGTTACTATTTTCTATAGTAGAGGAGGTGATGGGTCAGAAAGGTGGAAGGAAATGCCAAGAACATACAGCTGGGAGCCTGCTGGGCAGGTTTCAAACCCAAATCTGTGGCTCCAAATGTCACATTTTTTCAGACTGTGTGTTCTTTGAGATCAACGCTCATCCCTCCCTCCACCGCCACACCACCTCCCACCCCATGTCGAATGGTGACCGTTGGTGTCAAGTTAATTGTGACTCATGGTGACTGCATGTGGGTCAGAGTCGAGCTGTAATCCATAATAACAACGGGCCTTTTTGGCTGAGTACCTTTGGGTAGGAGCTGAGCTGAGCCATTTTGACCCCCTAAAGCCTCCTGTCGAAGGGACGTATCTGTTAGGCACATAGTAAA
Source organism: Tenrec ecaudatus (assembly GCF_050624435.1). Lineage (NCBI taxonomy): Eukaryota > Metazoa > Chordata > Mammalia > Afrosoricida > Tenrecidae > Tenrec > Tenrec ecaudatus. The sequence goes on along the minus strand of NC_134533.1, from coordinate 122,688,230 downwards.
GTGTGGGCTTTCTGGGCCCTGAGCCAAAGCTTGGTTCTGCCCTGGGCTCCGTCACCTGTCAGCCAGGCGTGCTTTACCAACCAGCTTCCCAACCAAGGTGAGTGTCTCTGTCTTTCCCTCTGGAGAATGGGCCGACCCCCAGCTCGTAGCACTGTTGAGGACTGAGTGAAATAATCTATGTGTAATAGCTCCAGACACAGAAACCCAGTAGATCGAGATTTAGCTTAAACGCATAACTTCCCGGGTAGCCCCTCTACCTCCCAAGTTCTTGAACCCCACCGGGGATCCAGTATGTGGTGTGCATGCACAACACATTATTTCGGATGAAAAGGAGCATCCGTGGAGGTCTGGCAGAGAAGTGGAGCATGTCCTAAAGGTGTGAGATAAGTATTAAGAGAGCGGTGGTCGGTGGGGAACGTTGGGGGCTGTGACTTTAGGTTCTGACCTTTGTGACCACACAGTGACCTTCCAACCTGGTACCCAGGGTGCTCTCAGGTCTACCTTCTGGTACCCTTGCACTGGTGACTTCCCAATCTTTACTACGCACCCCGAGCCCCACTCTCTCAAACTGCGGCTGCTGGCTTCATGTTTGTGCCATCCACCTTTGTCTCTATTGTAGCCTGTGCTTCCCAGTGTTCCTGCCGTCTCACTCCTGGGAAGCTCTGTCCTTTGTTCCATCATAGGCGACAGTGTAAAAATCAAATGGTCCCTTGGGGTTTTTAGCAGTTGTCAGAACCCAGATGAGCGATATCGAGGTTTCTGGAATGTGGAGAGAAGCAGGAGACAGAATCGGTGGCTGGTATAAAATATAACTCTGGGGCACAGATAGGCGAAAGAATCATCTGTAATCGTGGACACTTTTGATCTGGAAAGACTTACAGAATCCCAGCTCCAAGTGGCGAGGGTAGCCCAGTATACGGGGGAATGGGAGAGGGAGTGCCACTGGCTTTCTGCTGGACAGTCATTTGACCACTGTAGTTACCTCATCAGAAACTGTGGGGGATGGATTGGGCTGGCTTTGGAACCTCATAAACCGAGGTTTAGATTCAAGTTCCACCACTTATTATGCAACTTGGGGCAAGTTTCTTCACATCTGCAAGCTTCAGTGTGCACATCTGTCAGAGGGTGATGGGAAAATATCTCCACAGGCTGTTGGCGGGATGAATGTGCATCGAATATACCCATACCCTTGTGCAACACTACGTACCTGAAGCTCCCAGCATCGCACATAGCTTAATAACACACTCTAGTTGCCGTGGGCTTTACAATGCAATGCAATGCACCCAATTCCCAACTATCTTGGATGGCTACCCTGCCCTCCTTAGGCCTTCACGATCAAGGCACCAAGATGCTATGCATTGAAGTAATATGAACAATTCAAGTTGGACAAGAAGGCCCAAACACGTGTGAGTCAGGATGGTAAAGGGCAAAGGATCCAGAACTTGGAGGCTGTGGACCTGAGTGTCAAGTCTAACTCTCTCAACCCCAAGTTATACAATACACGGCCCTCTTAGAATGTTGAACATTTCTTAGCCCTAGTTCTCTTATCTGCAACATGACGCCCCTCCCTCTCGCTCTTCATGGATTATAGGGTACAGCTCTTATTTTAACTGCAAGCACAGGGCAGGGCAGGAGGAACCCCCACCCACGCTTGCTCTGAACAGAAAGTGTGCAGCCGCAGATGTGAAAACAAGATAAGGAGCCATTGCTGTCAACAGACTGGGGCCTTCCCCAGAGCTGGGCTGCTTTCTGTGCGCTGCAGGCACCTGGCACCCTCCTCCAGGGTGGCTGGATGTTCAGCCTAGCTTGTGCAGCTTACTTCTTCCCGGTTTTGCCGGCATTTTCTACAGCTCTTTAGTGACTTCATTCTTGGTAGAACTCAGCAGTAACGTGAAAGTGCCACCTTCTCAGCTGAGGCAGTTAAACCTTATTGGCCAATGGGCTCTAGTTTGAAACTCAGACTCCACCTGTCTGTTCAGTAATCCCTCAACATCTCCATCCTACGTGAAGTTCTAAGGGAGTTACCTGGAATCTTCATTTTAAACCCGGCTAGTGTGTCTGGGATAGAGGAACTGACAGACTGATGCAAAAGTGCTATCAGGCGATTCTGCTCCGGGTTCTCCTAGGCGCCAACAGACCTCCAGGCAAAGAGGCACAGAGTCACTGAGTGCTCAAAGGACATATTCGCGATGCTAAGATCATCGTCCTGCACAAATTCATACGACTCGTGGGGGAAGAGATTTCTTTATATAAAGAAGTGAGAACCAAATCACGAAGTCTCGTACGGAACTCCTGGAAGGAGGCCACGGAGGCAAGGTTAGTTTCAGAATCACATCTGCTGTCCAGTTGCCATTTCTCTGAGAATAAGGGAGAGAGGCTCTTAAGAACCAGGGTGAAGCAACATGGGCTGGGATCTGTATGGTCAGCACTTAGAAACTACCAGCAGCTCCACGGGAAAAAGACCGGGCTTCTGGGCTTTCTACTCCTGAACACAGTTAGTCTTGGAAACGTATTGGGTGGTGCTAGAAGTCACCACTGACTCGATGGCAGCGAGTGTTTTCTTAACCGTTTTGTTGGAGGCTAATACAGATATAATTCAATCACATTAAGCAGTATTATACAATTGCTACCACAGTCAGTTCTAAAACATCCTTTTCCTTCTTGACCTCCTTGGCATCAGTTCCCTTTTCTCAACCCTCCTCCCCACTGGGCCCCCCAGATATCCTTATTCTGCTTGCTGTCCCTATAGGTTCATCAATTCTGGGTTTCATATCCTGCAAAATAGAAAAACATATCATGAAAATTGAAGGGGATCACCCCCAATGAAAAAATACATCTGAGATAAACCACAATATGAACAAACAAAAAATTTTAAAATTACAGAAAATGTTGAAAACCAGATTAGGCCCAACAAGAATCCGAGGGAGAATCAACTGACACGGTGTTAACCGTTCCAGTCAGGTTTACCCTTTTGATCCTCTATAGTCATGTCTCCAATGCACTCTGTTTGGTAAGCAGTCTCTTCCCTTCCCTCTGTTATGGAGAGAGCTTGTTTCCTATGCTGACCTCACAGATGCATCTTGGGCTCTCACTGTCACCCATAGGCTAGAGCCTCCTGCAAACCAGATCCTCGTCGTTTAAGCTCTGCTACTACTCCTGCCTTCAGCTTCACAGTCTATGACTTCCAGTCCTTTGGTTACTGATGTTGGTGTGCGTCTTCCATATGGACGTAGTGGACATCTTACTTAGATGGCTGCTTGCTACAGTGAGTTCTTAAGGAAGAATTAGCTCTGAATTGAGAACCTCTCCTAATTAGAAACATGGAAACAGAATTCAAAAAGGAATCAATATTCACCATGAAGAATAGTGTGTTCTAATTATCATATCTGAAAGTCACTCAAATCACAATCTGTGGTCCATCGAAAACCAACTGTGTCTCAAGTCCACATTATGATTATTTACCCACCATTGCACCTCAAACCCTAGCACAGTGTGGAAGAATGTTGTAGGGACTCAGCATGGTTTTGTTGAATAAATGAATGAGTGAGCACATTCCTTAGGCACCAACATTCTTTATTCCAGTCTAATCTACAGGCTTATTTTTCTCCAAATGTCACCAGCCTACTCATACCTCCAAGCCTTGTTCACCATCTACCTTACATACCCTGTTTGTCCTTCCTCCACTGCCACTTTCCTTCCACTGGTTACCATCTGCACGTCTTGGGTTGTGTCACTTTTCCCTGAACGGTTTCCCTTCTCACTGCAGGCTGAGAATGGTGATCCTCTCCCAGGCCTGCTCCACAACTACTTTGATTACAGGGCTTCCCACACTGTAATCACTAAGTTCCTTGGTCTCTTGTCTTTCCCCGAAGGAAAGAACTATGCCTTCCATCTCTGTTTTTGGTATTTAGCCTTAGTCAATACTCTTTCAATACATGCTGAAAGAAAAGTTCTCCAGTTCCCCATATGTCCTTGCCATATTAAACAAACCCCACCGTTCCCGTCTGTGCGTCTTTGTGCATTCTGGGTCATTGCCTGAAATGTCCTTGACAGTATGCAAACTCTTTTTTTTTTTCTGCCCTGGGCAACCCTTCAGGACCCATTCACCATGCAGAGCATGGCATCCTGCCATCTCTTTCCCCGCAGTGTCCTTCTACTGTAGGATCTACAACAGAGTAGGGCAATGGTCGATTTCTATGCTTCTATGATGATTCTGTTTCATCTTTCAGTCAGTGTGTCATATTCTGGTGACTTGTGTGTTGCTCGGATGCTGGCAGCTATGACAACAGTACTTCAAATACAGCAGGGTCACCCAGTGACCATTGAAGGTTCCTTTGAAACTTTCAGACTGAGCAAACAAAGGAGAAAAGTCTAGTCATCTTCTGAAAATCAGCTAGTGAAAATGCTATGAATTGCAACAGAATACTGTGGGATGTAGTATTGGAAGATGATCTCCTAGGCTGGACATAACAGTCACAACAATGAACTCAAAAACATATCGGTGATCACAAAGTGGCATGGCACAGGACAGTGTTTTAGTCTATTACACAGAGGGCCATCGGGAGCTGGAGATGACTTGGTGGCAAGGAACAAAAGCAAAGGCAATATAATTCAGATCACTTTGAGGTTTTTTTTTGTTTTTGTCTAGCATGTAATGAGTAATCAATAAATATTTGTTGAAGAAATGAATTTCTAGAATAATATTATTTATGTGACTTTCTTCTTTTATCAATTTAAAAAATATCTGGTGTTGAGGTCAGTAAAAGCATAAAGTAAAAGCATTTACTACTGACATTCAACTAGTGCTTACTACCTGTCAGACATTGTGTGAACATAATTTCATTAAATTATGTTCATCGACTTGTGAGGGAACTAGTTCTAGTTGTGTCGAATTGCAGGTGAGGGAATTGAGTTTAGCGGGGCCAAGTTCCTATCAAAGGTGATAGAGAATGTACGTGGCAGAACCAGGATATGGGTCCAGGTCTGAAGAACTCCAGTGCTTACCTTCTTAGTCACCACTTTGGCCTGGATTGTGACGTGGTTCTGTCTGACCTACTGTCTCTCTTCGCTGCAATGAGAAGCAGAATCTGGGGTAGATATGGGTGCACTGATTGTGCTCTTCTAAGGAGTGCTTCAGCGGCATGAATGGCCATGCACTTGACCCCTAGCTGAAAGGCTGACAGTCGGGACCCATCCAGAGGTGCCTTGGAAGGCAGGACAAGCCTACAGAACAGTTCTACGCTGCACTCCTGGTGCCACCCTGAGTGGAATCCACTCCACAGCTACTACCAGCAGGACAACAAAAAGAGCAATTAAGTCGTAGAGCAGGCCCTACCCAAAGTACCCAAATCGAAAACCAAACCCACTGATACTGACTCACAAGACTCGGGTAACTGAGGCTGTAAGCGTTTTGTTTTCTTTTCCTTTTTAAAATAAATCATTTTATTGGGGGCTCTTATAATTCTTATAACAATCCATACATCAATTATATCAAGCACATTTGTACATCTGTTGCCATCATCGTTTTCAAAATATTTTCTTGCTAGCCCTTGGTATCAGCTCTTTTTTCCCTCCCTCACTCTCCCATCCTCATAAACCCTTGATAGATTATAAATTATTATTATTTTCATATCTTACACTGTCCACTGTCTCTCCTCACCCACATTTCTGTTGTTTCTCCACACCCCCTGCCCCTGGGGAGTGGGTGTTAATATGTTGATTATTGCGATTGTTCCTCCTTCCTCCCACTTCTCCCCCCACTTTCTTCCTACCCTCCTGGCAGTGATACTCCCATTACTGTTTCTGAGAGGCTGTAAGTTTTCATGGAAGTTGATAGCCTCCGGTTTCTTCTGTGAAGTGTCTGGTGGGCTGAACGGACAACCTTGAGGTTGGTGGTGTCACACCTACCCAACAGGACTACCAGGACTCCTTCCCTACAGTCCAAGACACTCCAATTGAGGACCATGAGGGTTCTGGCTTGAGCCATCGGATTGACTAGACCAGTGGTTCTCAACCTTCCGCATGCCGCGACCCTCTAATACAGTTCATGTTGTGGTGCCTCCCCAACCTTACAATTATTTTCATTTCTACTTCATAACTATATTTTGCTATTGTTATGAATCGGGCGACCCCTGTGAAAGGGTCCTTCGAGCCCCCAAAGAGGTCGCGACCCACAGGTTGAGAACCGCTGGACTAGACAGCCTCACCAGCTTCATCTTGACCCAGCAGGAAGGAAATCCTGGCAGCGGTTTCATTGATTCCATGCAATGCCTCTTTTTCATATGTTTAACACCCACAATTTGATCTTTTGGGATTTTCTTGCAATCGTTAGATAAGTATGACAATAGCAGGGAAAAAAAACCCCGCTAAATAGAAACACCTTTTAAATAAAGACTTTAAAACTTCAATTAACTGAGGAGCTAAGAAAGATCCCAGAAGAAAAAAAATATATCAGCACGGTTTTTATAACTGCATCTTCTGCATGCTGGCAAAGGCCCAAGTTCTCTCTCGTCACACCTGAGAACGCGAGACACGTGCTGCTGGCTGCAGAAATCTGTCAGGGAGAGTGCCATTACCTCACAAACAGCACCTTCCAATGTTGTCAGGAAGTTTGTAAGGGGAGAAAAGATTCAAAACCACCTTATATAAACGCTCCTGCATATTTCATGGCGAGGGTAACAGAATGTTCAGTGGGAAATCCCCTGCACTGTGGGCCACAGAACACACGGCATGTGCTTTCGGTGGACCAGGGAAGAATTTCCAGGAAGAAATTCAGGGTTGGAGAGGGAGGCAAGCACAGCCGGCTCGCAGCGTAGTCACAACGGCTAGTGTGGGGTTCTTTTTAGTCTACCGGACCGGAGCAGGGCCAGGAGGGAAACAGCATCCCAAGTGGGGGAAGAATCCCAAGGATCTGGGTTTAATTCTGGCTTTGCCACTTTGTTTCATAACCTCGGGCAAATTATTTAAATATCTAGCGTCAGCCTTTTGTGGAAAAAGTGAGATCAGGTCAAATTATCACCAAGTTTCCTTTCCGTGTGGAAGCTCTGGTAAAACCTGTTCAGTGGCACAGCAACAAGAGCCCAACAACAAGTCCCTCCTGACCCGTGGCTGTGCAGTAGGAGGATTGACTGGGTGAGGGAGTTGGTTTATCATCCCAGCCTGGCCGATAAACACAGGTGAGGTTAATTGAAGGGCGGAGGGATAAATGGTTCAGTGAGCCTTGCCTTTCGAGTTCTCGGGTCTCTTGCTTTGTGATGGTCGGACCAGGGTGCAGCTGCCTTAGCAGTTCCCTGCTTCAGCTGGCAAGGCTCACTTCCTGCAAGACATCCCCAAGGAGAAGCCACATGTACCTACCCCGATGCAGCCCTGGGTGCTGGAGCGGCCCTGTGGAGAACCCTGCCAGCGCTGAGATGCTCACACGCTCACCGATTTGGCTTTCCTCCTGCAGTTGGTGTCTGTGTGTGCTTTGTGAGATGGGGGACTTTGTGGATTGGTGTTGGACATATGGGTTAATGTTGGACTTGTGGGCTTGGGCAGCACTGGGTTGGGATGTTTTCTTGATGTGCACTTCCCCTCTATATAAAACTCTCTCTTACATATTTGAGTTTCTGTGGATTTGTTTCTCTAAAGTCCCCAGACGGACACACTGGGAAATGAACCCAAGTCTCACATAGACAAGGCAAGAATCTGCTCTTGGACTACCATTACTTCTCTATGGCAGTAGAAAGTCTACTATAGAGATCCGGATGGCACGTCAGAGCCACCCTCTCAGACATCATATCGCGAGGCTGATCTTCCTCTAGGAATACCTAAGATCACACTGATCAAAATACAACCCACTACAATAGTCATTCCTAAGCAACCAAAGCACAAATCTGTGAGGGAGACAAGAAAGAGTTGCAAAGGTATGGGACGATTTATGTGGTCCTCACTTGGTCTTACGGGAATGTGTTTAAGCTTTGCTAGCTGCTGGGTGTATGATACATCATTGAGTTTAGTGTTCAGGAAGGTACGGGTGGAGATAATTGTGATAGTGACAGTCAGACTGCTGTGACCGTATCTGTGTGTCACAGGCTGCCTTTATCTGGCTGGGCTCAAGCAATGGTTGAGCTCACATGTCACAGCGGCTTCCTGTTTTACCTGACAAACGCTTCTCTGACCTTCAGATAGACTGAAGCCATCAAACCCACATGCTACTCTCAAACTTTGACAATTGTACTTCATGGCACTTAATGTACAAGATCGGCGAGGAGGAAAGTAGGCTAATAAGAATCATCTAGCAGGTGTGGCACTCCCACAAAAGATAGAGAGTCGCTGTGCCCAAAAGAATGGGTCAGTATTCTACCACAAAAGATAGAGAGTCGCTGTGCCCAAAAGAATGGGTCAGTATTCAGCCATAGCTGGAAGTAGCATCTGATAAAGACCAAATGGACTAGAAGAAAGAAGTCCACGTTACACTGAAGCCACTGGTGGAAAGCAAGGCTCCAGAAACTGATAGAATACCAAATGAGCTATTTCAACAAAAAAGATTCCGTCCTGGAAGTGCTCAATTGTGTATGCCAACCAACTGGAAGAGAGCCATATCTGTGCCCATTCCAAAGAGAGCCCCAACAAAATATCATTAATATCACGTGCAAGCAAGATTTTGTTGGTGCTAATTTAAAAATAGTTTCGCAGCAGCACATACACAGGGAACTGCCAAAAACTCAAGTTAGATTTAGAAGAGGACATGGAATGGGGGGGGGGGCATTCATTCATTGCTGATGTCAGATAGATCGTTGCTGAAAGTAGAAAATACTATAGACTTGTTTTATTGACTTTGCAAAGGCACGTGACAGTGTGAATCATAGCAAATGATAGGTAATATTATGAAGAATACAAATAATAAGCACTTAATTGGAATGGGACAACAGGAGACTGTGTGGTTTAGAATCAGGAGAGGTAGGTGTCATGGCTGTAAATCCTTTCACTGTACTTATTCAGTCTGCATGCTGAGCGAATAACCTGAGAAGATGGATTGTATGCTTGGAGAAAGACTTGTTAACACCCAGAGATCAGTAGATCAAAGTGATATGCACCTTGCTGACTAAGGTGAGGAGGACTTGAAGCACCTGCTGATGAGGAGGATCAAAGACTGCAGTCTTCTAGTACAGATCACACATAAAAAGAAGTATAGATGAATCTAAAGAAAACAGAAATCCTTGCAATTGAACCAATAAACAACATCATGATCAACAGAGAGAATACTGACATTGCTGACGATTTCATTTTAATCCACAATCAACACTCATAGAAGCAGGAGTCAAGGATCAACTTGCACAAGACCTCGTGAACATGTTAAAAAGCCAAGGAGTCAATTTGAGGACCAAGGTGCACCTGAATGAAGCCAGCAGAATTTCTTTTTCTTTTTTAAAATCATTTTATTGGGGGCTCATACAACTCTTATCACAATCCATTCATCCATTCATTGTGTCAAGCACATTTGTAAATTTGTTGCCATCATCATTCTCAAAACATTTTATTTCTACTTGAGTCTTAGGTATTAGCTCCTCATTTCCCCCTCCTCGCCCTCCCCCACGAACCCTTGTTAATTTATAAATTATTGTTTTTTCATATCTTACACTGACCGTTGTCTCCCTTCACCCACTTTTCTGTTGTCTATCCCCCAAGAAGGGGGTTATAGGTAGATCATTGTTATTGGGTCCCCCTTTCTTCTCCAACCTTTCCCTTACCTTTTATCATTACTCTCAATATTGGTCCTGGGGAGTTTATCTGTCCTGGACTCCCTGTGTTTCCAGCTCTTATCCGGACCAGTGCCCATCCTCTGGTCTAGCCAGATTTGTAAGGTAGAATTGGGATCAATGGTAGTGGAGGGTGGGGGTGGAGGAAGCATTAAAGGGCTAGAGGAAAGTTGTATGTTTCATCGGTGCTATACTGCTCCCTGACTGGGCCGTATCCTCCCCATGACCCTTCTGGAAGAGGATACATAATTTCAACAGTTTCACATACATATAAAAACTGGACAATGAATAAGGAAGACCAAAGAAGATGTGGTGCTGGCAAGCAATCCTGATGAAGCCATCAATGGCAAGAAGGATGAGCAAAGCTGTTTGGAAGAAGGACAGCCAATAAACTTTTTATAAGTGAGGATGGTGGGCCTTCATCTTACTCACTTTGGACATGTCATCAGGAGGCACCAGTCCTTAGAGAAGGACATCAGGCTTGGCAAAGTACGTGGCCACCAGAAAAGAGGAAGCCCCTCAATCTGATGGATTGACACACTGGTGGCAACAATGAACCAAACCATAGGACTGACTGTGAGGAAATGCCAGAAACTTGGTGCAAGACTGGACAATGCTTCACTCCATTATACACAGGGGGGCTATAAGTCAGAGCCAACTCAATAGCTCAGAACAGTAACAAGCAGAAATAGAGAGCTATCTATATATAAGGCACTATGCTCAATTATTTTGTGTACATTATATGTATATAGTCCTCGCAGCAAAGCGTTGAAATGGATATCAGCATTTCTATTTTCCAAAAGATAAAACTACGGTTTTTAATCTCACTGTGCTTTTCAGGACACTAAATTTATGTGCAAGCATGTGCTTCCCCCCAAAGTGAGCTAATTTTCTAAAACTGAGGATTTATTAAATGGTATGTTCACACAAAGACATACTAAGAATAAATGAGAAACCATGTTAGGAGAATAGGTGATAATAGGTAAATGCTCACAATAAATTGCTCACAATCAATTATAATACCAACTTTGTTTAATTCATGTATGTCTATATAGCATATATAAGGTAGTATTTGTTTTTCTTTGCGTCTTTCTATATTTTCCAAAATTTGCACAATCAGCATACACAATGTTTTAAATTGTGAGGCAATTTAAAAGCACATAAAATAACCAACAGTTTTATGTTTAATGTTCTTCTGTATATGAAATCCAGGAGAGGTCAATATGTAGAGAGAGTAACTGGATTAATGGTTCCTTGGGGGTATGGCAGGGGGTTGGGGGGAAATGGGGAGCTAATCATGATGAGTATAGGAATGAGGAAAATGTTCTAGACTGATTGTGTTGATGACTGTACAAACCCTTCTGATGTGACTGAAGTATTGAATCAGATGATATGTGAAGTAAATCTATTGAAAAACAATAATCAGCAGCCCAGCCCCACTCCTTTCGGATTCTGGACCCCAAAGGAAGAAAGCTAAAAGACTCAAGTGTACACAGCAGCCATCTCCCCAATTAGAGCACATCCGCCTTTTATTTCTAAGGCGCATGGGGAGCAGGGAAGGGGCAAGTGTGACTTTAAGACAAGTCTTCTCTAAGTTCACCCCCACTGCCATGCCCACTGGCCAAAACCTCTATTCGCTAAAGAAGTTGAGCAGAGAACCCAAAATATAACTACCTAATAAAGCAAAACAAAACTCATAAAATTTCCATCTTTGTTCAATTATTATTATTATTTATTTAAATGATGCATTTGTGGCAGAATTGGGAGAAGAGACCGTCAGAATTGGCTTCATGACTTGGGTATTCCTTTTAGTTTAGACACAGGGAACACAGGAAGGATATGGTCATGGGGCGGTGGTGAGATCATGAGGTGTGGGACCAAGAACTTTACTGTGCTCTCAGGTAGACCTGAGTTAGGATCCAAATCCCCTTTACTAAATGACCAACTTGGGGAAATTCTTAACTCTCTTATATTTATCAATAGCTCTTCTTCAAGGGACTAGACAAGTATAACGATACTATATATATGGGCTACATTCATATAGGAACATGCAATAGATGCTTAATATCTTTCTCCCAGTCCGGCCTCATCCTTTCTTCCCCCAAGCCAGCACAATCTGTTCTCGGTCATCCTTCAGGTCTAAAATCTCCCCCCTTGCAAGGGAGGAGCATAGAATCATCCGCTTAAAGCTGAGTGTTGTGAGAGTCCAACTAAGTGGTGCGTTTGAATTACAGTGCCAAGCCATATAATCGGTTATCACTGCCAGGGGAAAATCAAGCGGAATCACACAAAGGTGGAAAATTGCTGTCGTTCCATACTAGAAGGTGCTGTGGCCTTTCTAGATTTATTAGACACTTCAAAACTGACTAAAGGATCATCAGTTGCACTGTGGGCTGCTAACCACAAGCTTGGTGGGTCAAATCCACTAGCTACTCCGAGGGAAAAAGATGAGGCTGTCTGCTCCTATAAAAACGTACAGTCTTGGAAACCCTAAGAGAGATATATTCTGTCCTATCTAGGGTTGTTATGAGTTGGAATTTACTCCGTGGAAATGAGTTAAAATGTCTAATGTAATAGTCATAAAAACCATCTACCACTTGTGTGGCTCATGATAAACTTTCAGGATTTTTTCTTAATAATTTTTTTTTAAGTTTTTGCATCTCACCTCACTGCAGGTAAAGTAAAAGAATGGGAATCACCTCATTCTTATTAGGGAAAAAGAGAACTCAGGGAGACTGATTAGTCTGAGATGGATGGTTTGTGAGAGTGGAGGTGGGGGAAGTTAAGAGGAAGGAGAAAGGCTGGACTCAACTGTATTCACACACCTGGGTGGCCTGTCTTCTCTTGCACATCATGGCCCAAAGTCTTAGGCAGCCCATACAGATCTCAGCCCCCAAGGAAGCCTGAGCATTGAAGAGCAATTCAACATCAATGTGACCTTCTTTATGAAGCGGTCCCTCCACAGCCAGTCTGATCCTTATGTTCCAGCAAGGGAAATGGTGGCTACCAACTCAGAGCCAAGCCAGACCCAGCGATGCTTTCCTTGAATGGTTTTCCTTCATGGGCATTCCTCTCTTACAGGACATGACTCAGCTCATCAGAGACAAACTCGGCTTCTCCTGGGTAGGTCTTGCTCAGCATACTTTCTGCTTAGTACATAAGCAATCTACCATTCCATTACACCATTTGGATCTCAGTTCATACAAAAGAGTATTTTTTAAGTATTTATAAGGCAATTGGGGCTATATAGTCACTGACTAGCTACTTGATGATATTAAGTATTTATTTATATTTCTGGTGTGTTAATGATCCTGTGGTTATATTAACAAGGAGCTCTAATTTTTTTCAGAAACATTCTGAAATATTTGTAGATGAAGTAACAAGATCTCTAGTGTTTAATTTGGAAAATTTACATGGACATAATAAAAAATTAAGTATTGGATATTTAAAAATATAATAACTGACACAATTGCTACACAATAAACTATAATTTCTAATCCTGAAATGCGGTAAGACTAGACAACATTTCAATCTACTACACATAAGATCATCATAAGGTGGCGCTCACTTGATTACTACTAACAACAACATAGCCAAGAACTACCGAGATGAGATCTTACATGGAAGCAAGAGGTCTTGTGGTGGCGTAGATCAAAGAATCGGGGCTCTGAAGTACCATCCACACATCAAGTACTAAATAAATAAAAATTATTAGAAAAAGCCATTTGTCCAAATCCTCAGAGTGAGTCAACTTAAGAGGAGACTCCCCACAATGCTGCCCTCCTCACTAATCCTCTGAGCCACACAAGAGGCCCTATGTGGGCCAATGAGTCACAAACAGACAGTTCCTTCACAGGGCAGGGAAGAGGCAAAGGAGGGCATGAACAATCTTATTCTGACAGCTCTTTCCCCCCACCCCCACCCCCCGCCATGGCCGTGATAAGTCAGCTCCCAAGGCTTGCCAATGCAAGATAGATCGTTGTGGGTTCCAAGCATTTCTGGTGTGATGACAATAGATGACTCTTTGCTCTCATTGCCCTATGGCCCTCAGTGACCACACGGGCTTCCTCTAGCCTCCAAAGACCCAAAACGCCTCCCCTCAACGCTGTAGGGCTCATGAGAGTAAAAGGAACGTATGTACTTGTTTGTGTGTGCATATGAACTTACATGGCTCAGCTATGCTGTGGGAGAAGGACTGGGATAAGAGTTACAGTGTCAGAAACTCACAGGGGCGGTTCTCCCGGGCCCTGTAGGGTCTCAATGAGTTGACATCAGCTCAGTGGCAGTGAGTTGGGGTTTTCTGGTTTATGAACCTACATCTAGGAGCACAAGGGACAGGACACCCAACCAATGGAGGATCAAGTTTCTACTTCCTACAACCTTGCTTTATTGAGAGGGATAGCTATCTACTCTGTACTGACTTGCGTCCCCCTCAAGTTATGTGCTGGAGTTTTAGTCCCAATGCAATGAATCCGTTGAGGTTGTACCCAGTGTAGCGTGAACTGAAGCCTAATCACGTGGGAGTTTAGACAAGGAGCTGGGAAGAGACAGCACACAAATGGGATCATCTACCAGGCAAGTCACCAAAGAATCCCAGGACTACCGACAAGGAAGGAATCACATGGCCAAGACCCTAATTGGGGTTTTTAGCTTCTGGGACTGTGAGCAAATGGATTTCTGTTCTCTAGAGTCACCCCGTGTGTATTCCTCCTACAGAGAGAGCATTAGGCAACCAACACACTAGATAATTCAGAGTTTGGTCTATCCAGAACCTATCTTCTAGATAAAGATATGGTCTTGAAGGATGTGGAATTTTCGGTGTTTTGCTTTGTTTTGACCACTACTAAATCTTGGGCTTTGACTTTAAACAGAATCACTTAAGACTCTGCACACGCGTTCACCCCATTTTGGAGGCGACAAGAAAGGGTACACACTTGATGTACCGCATTCTGTGACACATCGAAGTACCTAGCGCAAATGCACTCCTCATTAATGACCTTGAACAAGTAAGGTTTAAATGAAGGCAAATACTTATAAATTAACTGACTTCTTACCAAATATCACTGTTAGGGAGCAGGACCTACTTTAACTTTTGTCTTCTTATTTCGATTAATTAAAATTTTTCTTAAACTTTCTTACAAAATATCTTACAATTGTGTGTGTTGAAAAGCCGTTGGTCTTGATCTGCATAATACATTTCCCCAAGACAGGCTGCTTACCGCATTTTGCCTTAGACTTTGTCAAAGCAGCTTAGCCGTGAAGACGGCCTTAGGTAATTATTTGTAGCTTATCAGAAGGAAAACAATCATTTGCATTCTAGGCATTCCTTATTCTGCTTCAGTAACAGAAGAAAAAGTTAGCGCCTTAGTCCTCCTTTCAAACTGCTACACGTGAAGCGGAATCCCAGCACTTGCTTCCAAGTAGTGTTTAATAGGGAGCCCGGTGCTTAATGTCTAATTATTCCCTCACCAGAGGCAATACTTTGGGCAACTCCTTTTCCTACCTGGCCCTTCATTTTCTCACTTGCAAAACAAAGGCTTGGTTTGGATGTCATTTTAGCTCATTTGATTTTCCCACTAACTCTCTGAAGCATAGTGGGCCGAAAGTGATATCTGAAACACACAATCTATGATCCTGTAGGTCAGCAAAATGAGCCAACTCTAGCCCAACGCTTGCTTTATAAATAGTTCTTTACACTTTAAAAATGATTGGGCAGATGAAATCAAAGTAACACTTTGAGGCACATACAAATTATATGAAATTCAGCTTGTCAGCATCTATTGAAATGTTTACATGTATTCTGTAGATGTATGAGTTTGTGGGACGAGTTGAGTAGTCATCATGGAAACCATAAAGCCTAGAAAGCTTAAGCACTCTCCAATTCTTTACACACATTCTTTGTTGACCCTTACTACACTTCAGTGAGTCTGGAAGCTTAATAGACATACAAATCACGGGACCATCTTATTAAAATACCAATTCTAAATCAGTATGTCTGACACTATGCATTTCCAGCCAGCTGCTGATCTGGGAACCACATTCTGAGAGTCAGGACTAGGCTTCAGCAACCTAGTTCTATCATGAACTTGCTCAATGCATGTCCGTAACCTCCAAAATAAACTCAGATTCCTCTAAGCTCACCACTGTGTAACCTGCAGCTTCCCTCCATGCATCTGTTTCTTTCCTGTTCACCCAAACACATTCACCTGTGACGTTACTCTGATGTGCCCTGCCACCTCATCTGCATCCCTATGCACACACTGACCTCGTTACGAGAATATTCCGACCCCACCTTGCCCACACTTCCACCCTCAAAATGTCCAATTGTCCAAATGGTACCTTCTTTGAAAGATGCCTTGCCTAGAAGACCCAAAACAAACAATCATATCGAGGCGAACCAGGGGAGTGTGGCGTGGAGATCCAAAGCCCATATGTAGACAATTGGACATCATCCCCTCACAGAAGGGTCACAGGAAGGTATGAGCCAGCCAGGGTGCAGTGTAGAACTGACAAAACACACAACATTCCTCTAGTTCTGTAACGCTTCCTTGCCCCCACTATCATGAACCTAGTTCTACTTTAAAAATCCAACTAGACCAGAGCATACACACTGGTACATATAAGAGCTCTCAACACAGGGAATCCAAGACAGATACGGCCCCCCCCCTCCCCCAGGAATTGTAACGGGAATAGCAGTGATACCATGAAGGTAGGAGGGAGAAGGGGAAAAAGGGCAAACCAATTGAAATGAGCGACGTATTAGCCACCCCCGTGGGGGATGGGGGACGAACAACAGAAATGTGGGTGAAGGGAGATAGCAGACGGTGTAAGATATGAAAATAGTAATTTATAACTTATCACAGGCTCACAAGGGTGGTAGGGTGATGGAGAGAGAAAAAAAGAGGAGCTGATACCAAGGACTCAGATAGAAAGAACATGTTTTGAAAATGATGATGGCAACATATGTACAAATGTGCTTGATACAATTGCTGTATGGATTGTTATAAGAGCTGTAAGAGCCCCCAATAAAAAGATTTATTAAAAAAAAGAAAGAAAGACACTTTGCCGGATTCCCCAAGGCAGGATGAAATTTCCCTTTAGTGAAGTCCCTTATTACCTCATGTCCCTCTTTGTAGCCTGACTTTAATGGCTATGATACTGAGGTTTATTGTTAATCCTCTATACCTACCTGCCAAACACAATTCTTTGCACAGTTTAAGGGTATGACCCATGCAATTTGGAATGGAACAAATGAATCATCTAGGGTCACTGAGCAAATTGATGAAAAGGGGAAACCAGTATCATACTTTCACACCTTACTGTGTGGTTTGCATTCACTAAGCTACGCCGCAGAAATGGGTACTTTCTGTCCTTTCTGTTTAAGGAGTGCGAACAAGTAGCTAATGTGCTTGACTACTAACTGGAGGTTGGTGGTTTGAATCTACCCAGAGGCAACTTAAAAGAAAGGTTTGGGGAAATCTATTTCGGGAAAAATCAGCCAGTGAAAACAACAGATCACCTATGGTACCGACACATACAGGTAGTCATGGATCAGCGTCAACACAACATCACTTAGTTTGGCTGGTCTTGGCTGATGGAAAAATTCATTCAATAGCATTCAAACAGGGGAATTCAGGGCAGGCAGGACTTTGAAACTCCTTGAGTGACAGTTTGGGATAACTGTTCCTCCCCTCTGCTGACTCCTCTATGGAGCAAGGAGGACTTCCTGGCCCAGGAATCAGCTCCTCAATGATGAGGGAGTCTCTTTCAGTCTCGTTCAGCGAATTCAGGGGATGGGTGGCAGCAATGCTGGCAGGGTCAGCACCCAGAGTGTCCAGTCATCGGGGAGTGACTTGGCGAAGTGTTGCTAAGTGGTTAGTGAGAAGCCCTGGGGAAAAGCTTTAGCCGTCACCACCTTCTCTCTGTGGGGCTGCAGGCACTGTCCTTCTCATTTCTTGTGGCTTCTATTTCCTCCTTGATCACTTAGATGCAGAAGAATGTGGATCAGCAAGACAGATCTTGGTCAAGAGCAGCCACCATGGAAAGAAGGAGGTCACAAACCACAGGCTGAACTCTGGGCCCGCTCGTTGAGAGGGTTGGGCAAGACCAAGTCAGCCGGGTGGAAGGGTGCAGAGGACAGAGGGTGGCATCGCCTTCTTAGATCTAAACCCCAGGTCCATGATAGACCACTTCTCCTCCCCCCACTATACACCCTCGTCCCAAACATCCACCCTCAAATTCATCAGGCAATTTTTACAGGTTAGTCTATCAGTTTTAATTTATTCCAACTAATATTTATTATGACCAGCTGTCAGTTTGTTGTTCTGTGGCAGTTTGACTGTTGCTGTGACCGGAAGCTATGTCACTGGGATTTCAAAAACCAGCAGATCACCCATGGCAGGCAGTTTTCAGTGTAAAGCTAAAGACTGGCTACGCAGAAAGGCCTGGCAATCTACCTCTAAAAATGAGCCAATGAAGAAGCCTATGGATCATTAAAGACTATTACCAGATGTAGCACTGAACTACAAGCCTCTGAGGTTGCAAGGCCACCATAGCCTCACAGAGCAGAACGACCCTGCATTCCGTTGGACATGTTATTGTTGGAGGTCACCGAGTGGAATCCGGCTCACAGAGCCTCCATGTGACAGAGCCGAACTACCCGCAGGGTCTTCTTTATGGTGACAGAGCACCAGATTTTCTCCCCTGGAGCTCCTGGATCGGTTCAAACCACCAACCACTGGGTTCCCAGCCAAGTGCTTAACTGTTTGCACTGCCAAGTTTCATGAGGTTGTCATAATGGGAGTTGATCTGGGGACAGCTAACAGCCACTACATTAGGTACATAAGGACAGAAGCAATCTTGCTTTGTTTATCATTGTCTCCTTCCTCCTTAGCACAGGGCAGATTACTAATAATAAATGTTTGCTGAACTAGGTGTTGCCACCACACAATATGCTAGGGAAATAGAAAAGATGAAGACAGATCACTCTAGGAGTCCTGGTTTAGTCTGGGAGACGATGCAAACTGACTGTGATAATGAAATATACAAAGTGCTCTGCAGAGACATGACGCATACGCCAGAGAACGTGCTGAAGGAGTGCTTGTATGCATACACACATGCACACACATGTGTGTTTGTACACACATAGATTGGGCATCCAGATGGGAATCTGAGGCATTTTCTCAGAGATCGTATCTGAAAAGGATGTACACAATTTCACTTAGAGAAGAACGCACCCAGAAAGGTGGCATACAGTGATGCATTAACACATTTGAGCAAGACCTAGAGGAGCTGAGAATTCAGGGCCTTAGGCAGTAGAAGACAGCTGAGGGGCACATGGAACGGTAGAGAAGAGGGGCAGAGAGACAGTAAGAAGACACCAGACTGCGATGAACTCCTGATTGACAGTGAACTCTGCAAACTCAAAGAAAGGAGCCTAACGGAAAGAGACAGAAGACATGGCAGTGGGGGAGGAATTGAAGTGTCTGAAGTTTTCAAATGAAATCTCTATCGGCCTGTTAGAGTGAGGTGGAAAAGCAGAAGGCTCTGAGGCCAAACTAATATGGGCCTATTGGCACACCTTCACTTAGGACCTTGGACAAAACCTTTCATTTATCTCTGTTGGGTTTGTCTCATTTATTAAATGGGAATGGCATTGTTACCTACTGTTGAAGTTGGCCTCGGATTCATGGCAACCTCATGCAAGAGGAAAGGAAACACTGCGCAGCCCTCACCTATCTGCAGCCCTCACCTATCTGCAGCCCTCAGCTATCTGCAGCCCTCACCTATCTGCAGCCCTCACCTATCAGCAGCCCTCACCTATCTGCAGCCCTCACCTATCTATCGCATGATTGGTTGTGGAGCAGACCAGTGGTTGGTTTTTGAAAGTTGATCTCCAGTCCATTCTTCCTAATCCTTCTTAGTCTAGAACCTCTGCTGAAATCTGTACAGAATCAAAGCAAGATGCATTGGCAGATGGCTGCTGACTGCTCATGAGGTAACCTGGCTGGAAATTAGTCTCCCTCTTGTATGTCAATAGCGCTACCATAGACCCATCAATAGCTACCTAATTATGCTCATTAAAATAGGCCATAGTCAGCTCACAACAAAAAGAACTGTTTCTAAATCACTGAGGTTCCAAAGGCCCTGCTGCTATTTTCGTCCAGTCGATTACAACTTTCCGTGACTCTACAGAGTACAAGTGCCTCATAAGTCATAAGGCAGCAGTTAGACATTGGACCTCTACCCAAGTCCTCCCTCAATGCAAGAACATTTCATTCTAGTAACCTGGCATTCCATGATGCTCACCTTCCTGACACTATAGCTGAAGCCAAAATCATAAGAAAATGTAGTGAAGAAAGCTGATGGTGCCAGGCTAACAAAAGATATAGCATCTGGGATCCTAAAGGCTTGAAGATAAATAAGTAGCCATTTAGCTGAGAAGCAACAAAATCTACATGGGAGAAGCACACCAGCCTGTGTGGTCATGAGCTGTCAATGGGATCAGGTATCAGGCATCAAAGACTCAGAACAAAAAATCATATCAATGTGAATGAGCGGGAGTTCAGAGTGGAGACCTAAGCCCTTCTGTAAGGACATCCCCTTACAGAAGGGTCACAGGAAGAGATGAGCCAATCAGGATGCAGTATAGCACCATTGAAACTTTCAACTTTTCTCTAGTTCTTTAATGCTTCCTCCCTTTATGACCCCAATTCTATTTTATAAATCCGGCTAGACCAGAGCATGTACACGGGTACAGATAAGAGCTGGAAACACAGGGAATCCAGTGTTGAGAGTAGTGATACCAGGAGGGGAAGGGAAAGTTGGGGAGAGAAAGGTGCACTGATCACAATGATCTACATATAACCCCCTCCCCGGGAGATGGACAACAGAAAAGTGGGTGAAGGGAGACATCGGTCAGGGTAAGATATGAAAAAATAATAATTTATAAATTATCAAAGGTTCATGGGGGAGGGAGGAAAAAAATGAGAAGCTGATACCAAGGGCTCAAGTAGAAAGAAAACATTTTGAAAATGATGATGGCAACAAATTTACAAATGTGCTTGACACAATAGATGGAAGTATGGATTGTGATAAGAGATGTATAAGCCCCATAAAATGATTTTTTTAAAAAAGGTTCATAGCCTGTAAATCTTCACAGCAACAGATTGCCAGGCCTTTTCTCCATCTGCTGCCCTTTTGGTTAGCATCCAAATGTTTAACCACTTCACTACTGGGGCTGCTGAAACACCCTGCCATTCCCTGGAAAAGTGGAGGGAAAATTACAGCTGCTCCAGCATATATTTTAATTTAGTGATGATCCTCCGCTGCCACAACCATTCCCTTTGTAAGTTCAAAGCATCACAGGCTCCAGAAAGACATCTGTTGATCGCTATGGCCCAGGCATCTACATGGTGCAGTGTCTTGCTCATCAAAGGCATTCCTTGAAGAACTAATTTGCACAGATGGGCAAAGCGGACGTAAACCATCTTACCCAAAGGCCCAGGACAGAGGAGCAGCTGAGCTAGTTCTAGAACTTTGACCTCACAGTCCATTGATTTCTTGAGAACACAGTTTGATGCCAAGCAGAACAAAGGCTCTGATCTTACCCAGTGATCCAGATTCCTCCCCAAATTCCTGCCAAACGGGAGCTCCCACTGAACACCGAGCATCCCCTGTTCCCTTTCTGCCCCTTCTCAGATGCAGCTTCTATACGCTTACATCAAGAAGCAAGTACAACTCTGGAAACAACTCTGAAAACTCTTTCCTGCCATGTGGCCTATAAACACAGGAAATCGCAGCTGACTGCTTTGTCAGTAACATTTATTTGCCAGTCAGGGTGTGAGAGCTCTGTGTGTGCCTGTAAAGCTGTGATCCAGGAACCAAAATAAACCAGCAGAGCGCAGCAACTGAGGCACCTCGACTAGAAGTCAGCTGAAAAGACCTTTCAAGCCAGAAGAATTCGTGCTAGTGGCCCTGCCCTGCCCTTGTTCGGGGTGTTGAGTCCAACAGAAGAAAGCGCTGCCCACTCCTGCTCCATCTTCCACACGGCTCCTCTTTGAGCCATTGTCGCCTCGCCGGCACTATGCCAATCGGCCTTGTGGAGGCGCTTCCTCTTTTTCACTGAGCCCGCTCCTTCACCAGCCATGATGCCCTGCACTAGGGACTGGCACTTCCTGTTAACTTGTCCAAAGTCCGTGAGACTCAGTATCCTCACGTCAAAGCAGCATTATTCTGGCAGTACTTCCAAAACTGATGGAGCTTCTGCTTCTCATTTAAGAGGTTTGCTGGTATAGTGGGTACACACTGGGCTGTGATCCCCAGGGCTGGCAGTTCAAAACCACCAGCAGCTCCTCAGGACAAAGATGGGGCTTTCTACTCCCATACACAGTCACGGTCTTGGAAACCCACAGGAGGTCACTATGAGTCAGCATCGGCTCGATGGCAGACAGCACGGGTGCCTCTTTTGGCATTTCTCATTTGGGTTTATTACAGCTAACTGTCTAAGGGTCATGGAGAAGATGAACTGATTTCGTGTTTGTATGAGACGGAGGCTAGTGGCCGGCACATAAAAGATAGTTAAAAATGGTTATTTCCATCAGCACCTTTGCGGACCTAGTCTGAATTCACAGAACAACATCCACGTCAATGCGGGGACGGAGGATCCCCAAGCAGAGTGCTGGGCTAGCTTTGGAGTAATCAATCTCCATAGCACCCCTTCCTGGGTGGAGTGCGTGCAAGGGGCAATGCAGTGATATGTGCCTGTCTTCATACCAAACTTGTAGCACCAGAGGCCAAGCCCGGTGCATATTTATTTCTCTTGATTCTTGAATGATACCAATCCAATAAATGTGTGTTGGGGAAACACACACACACACACACACACACACACACTTTGGTCAGGAAAGGGTTAGAAGGCTTTCAGAATCCTTCATCTGCAGCTCTGCAATGATACTCCAGTCTGTTGGCAGGGGTCCAGCAGTAGACTGGGAAAGGCTGAAGAAACGTAATCGAGTACTTCCTTCTTCAACGCGCTCTTCTTCTTTTTCTCTGAAAGGAGAACACTCCCTCCTTACAAAAAGCAATTCCGGTGCAAACAGGGCCCAAAAAGGAAATGGCCTTGGACTCTAAAGCAAAAAGTGTTGCAATATACATTTTCTCCATCATAGAAATTGCGGTGACAGCAGAAAGAACACTGGTCCTTCTGGAATTTCCTATTGTAAGGAGTTAAAAGCTGACCTAAGTCTATTCTTCTCATTGTGGAAAATTTCAGCCTGCTAAAGCCAAAATCCATTATAATCCCCAACCTTTCCTCACAAGCCTCCAGTGCCAGCATTCCATTTCTCACTAGTTTTAACTCTTCTTTTCCACCCGAAAAGACCTTGGAAGAAAGACCTGGGGATCTAGCTGGACTCCACCCCTACACTCTTAATCCTCAAATTGACCAATGATTATATATCTACCACACTTCCCATTCTTTCAGCCCTCAGGTCTGGATTATCCATTCTTAATGGTGGGACCATCCCAGAAGGTGATGCCTGGGAATTCGGGGTTCAGGAAATCCTAGAGATGGGGCACTAAGACACTAGAGGAATAGCTCCGGAGGAAAGAAAGGACACAGCCCTTACTCTTGTATTTCTTCGGGAGCCGTTCCTACATCTAGGCCATTCAATACCTGAGCAGAGCGAGTGAGATACTGTTACCGGTTCAATTTGTGGCCCTAGCACTCGGTGACGGCCTGGGTGTACTGTGTAGTGCTCTGTGGGTCCTTTCACCTCTGCGTGATCTCCTAAATGGGAAATTGCTTTTCTGTCAGAACTTTAATGGGAATCCTGGGCAAAGAAGCACTAGCCTCCATGCATGAGGGCGGTCCCCAGCGCCATCTCCTTCCCTGCAGGCCCGAGACCCCAGGCGTCAGTTGTGAACCTGTGGAGCCTTCTGAGAAGACCTAGAAGAAAGCTTACCTGGGGGAAGGGAGGGAAAAGGGAGCCGATACCAAGGGCTTACGTAGAAAGAAAATGTTTTGAAAATGATTATGGTAACATATATACAAATGTGCTTGATATAATTGATGTATGGGTTGTTATAAGAGATGTAAGAGCCCCATTAAAATGATTTTTAAGTGCTCCAAAAAAAAAGAAGGCTTACCTGTGTCCATTCTTTTTTATTTAATCATTTTACTGGGGGCTCGTACAACTCTTATCACAATCCATCCATCCATCCATTGTGTCAAGTACATTTGTACATTTGTTGCCCTCATCATTTTCAAAACATCCTGGGTCCATTCTGAACCAGAAGGAGAACCTCTACAGCAAGAGACAGAGAATACTATAACGGGGCCACTGGTTTCCAAAATTGCTTCTCTTAGTGAACTGAAATTTCACCCAAAGCAGTGACAGTCATTCATCGAAGTCTGCAAACAATCACTTTTCATGTGACAGCACGCACCACCCCCCCTGCAAATTAGAAGGAAAAGAGTCTTCCTCCTGCATCTCATCACATTTTACCAAGGTCACCTGGCTTCTTCTCCAGAAGGCTGGGGGCTCCCTGTGGTCACATTTGTACCTCGTGTTCTAAGAAGATAGTTTAGTACCGTCACTTCCTAAATGTCTGTGGAACTAAAAGTACTATCTTTCTGCCTGCCTCAACATTTTCCCTCCCCCTTCAAGTCTTCTCCAGATCAAATCCAATTAGCTCTACTACCTGTTTCCTGGGTCACTTCAAAAAAGCAGTAACTAGTTGCCCAGACTAACTGCCTAACAAGGGAAGGGGAAATTAAAAACAAACAAAGATAACGTGGAGATTTCTCCTCTCATTCTCTGTGTCCTCCCGAGTCAGATACCTAGCGAACAGCAGCCTCCCGTTCACAGTCACAATAAAGCCCATCTTGCTGATGCTGTCATACCTGTGTCCAATCCCTCTCCCTCCACAAGCCCGTCTCTCGGTCCCCTGTCTGTGGGGCTGGCAGCCAGGGGCCATATAAAGACAGCCACACTCACCAGCCTCTGCCAAGGGTTCAGTGGATGATGTAAGACCCAGATACCTGCAAAGCCTGAAGCAGACAGATAACAAAGCACATGGCTGTCTGCTCAGTCTTACATTTGGTGGAAGATAAGTGCTTCAGCATCCCCGGCTTCCTGTGACGCAAAAGTTGCTGCAGGCCTGAGGTCTGATGCTCCCATGAGGCTCATTTTGATTGATCAGTTGAATTTCATGATGTCTGGTAAGTTGACTTCTACATGGCCCCTTGCCATTATCAGGCACGTGGCCGAACACACCTCAGTCATGGTTCCTCTTGTGAGGCCAGGCAGAGGGTAGCAACACTGTTGTTAAAATTCTGTACTGACAGACTTCAGGTCTCTTTTAAAGGCCTCCCTAAACAAGAACACTTTGTTCTAATAACCTGGCACTCTTTGATACTCACCTTCCCAATATGATCGCTGGGGACACAATGGGTGCATAAGCAAATGTTGTGAAGAAAGAGGATGGTGCCTGGCAATCAAAAGATATAGCATCTGGGCTTTTACAGATTTGAAGTCAAACAAGTGTTCATTTAGCAGGGAAGCAACAAAACCCACATGGAAGAAGCACACCAGCCTGTGTGATCATGAGGTGTCAACGGGATCACACATCAGGTATCAAAAGATCCCAAACAAATAATGACATCTATATCAAACAATCTCAAACAAACAATATTGATGCAAATGAGGTGTGTGTGGGTGGGTCTGAGTGGAGACCCAAAGCCCATCTGTAGATAATTGTGAGGACATCACCTCACAGAAGGGTCACAAGGAAGGGAAGATTCAATTAGGGTGCAGTATAGCACTCATGAGAAACACAACATTCCTCTAGTTCCTGAATACTTCCTATCCAACACTATCATGACTCAGTTCTACCTTATAAATCTGACTAGACCAAAGTACACACATTGATACAGATAAGAGCTCTTGACCCATGGAATCCAGGACAGATAAACCCCTCAGAAACAGTAGTGGGAGTAGCGATATCATAAGGGGAAAAGGGAGGGGGAGGAAGGGAGAACCAATCACAAGGTTGAATATATATAATACTTCACTCCACCACCCCAAGGGGGACAAATAACAGAAATGTGGTTGAAAGGAGACAATGGACAGTGTAAGATATGAATTAGCAATAATAATAAAACATAATTGATCAAGGATTTATGAGGGCAGGAGGATGGGGGAGGGAGGGGGGAAAAGAGGACCTGATACCAAAGGCTCAAGTAGAAAGAAAATGTTAAGGAAATGATGGTAACATATGTACAAGTGTGCTTAATATAACTGAATGATGGATTGTTATAAGATTTGTAAGAGCCCCATCCCCATAAAATGATCAATAGATAAATAAAATAAAATTCTGCATTGGGAAGAGAGCTGTTACAGATTAAACCGTGCCCAAAACGTGGGCTGGAATCCTAATCCTCGGTGAAGGGATCCTCTTTGGAAATAAGGATTTTCTTAGTCATGTTAATTAGCTCATACTCAGGTAGAAAACCAAAATATCAAACTCATGGTTATCCAGTCAATTCCAACATATAGTGAGCCTGTGTGGGATTTCCCAGACACAGATCTGTTTTAAAAAAATCATTTTATTGGGGGCTCATACAACTCTTATCACAATCCATCCATCCATCCATTGTGTCAAGCACATTTGTGCATTTGTTGCCATCATCATTCTCAAAACATTTGCTTTCTACATGAGCCCTTGGTATCAGTTCCTCATTTCCCCCCTCCCTCCCTGCCCCCACACCATGAACTCTGGATAACTTATAAATTACTATTATTTTGTCAAGTCTTACACTGTCTGGCGGCTCCATTCACCCGCGTTTCTGTTTTCCATCCCCCAGAGAGGGGGTTATATGTAGATCCTTGTAATTGGTTCCCCCTTTCTACCCCACCTTCCCTCCACCCTCCTGGTATCACTACTCTCACCACTGGTCCTAAGGGATTCATCTGTCCTGGATTCCCTGTGTTCCCAGTTCCTATCTGTACCAGTGTACATCCTCTGATCTAGCTGGATTTGTGAGGTAGAATTGGGATCATGATAGTGGGAGGTGAGGAAGGATTTAAGAACTAGAGGAAAGTAGTGTGTTTCATCAGTGCTATACTGCACCCTGACTGGCTCATCTCCTCCCTGTGACCAGTTTGTCCACAGATGGGCTTTGGGTCCCCACTCTGCACTCCCCTATTCACAATGATACGATTTTTTGATGCCTGGTGTCTGATTCTATTGACACCTCGTGATCGCAGAGGTTGGTGTGCTTCTTCCATGTGGGCTTTGTTGCTTCTCAGCTAGATGGCCGCTTGTTTATCTTCAAGCCTTTAAAGCCCCAGATACTATGTCTTTTGATAGCTGGGCACCATCAGCTTTCTTCACCACATTTGCTTATGCACCCACTTTCAGACTGCAGATCTTTTTTGGAGCAAGCCTATGGGATGGCTGATAGATTTGAACCATCGACCTTGTGGCTAGCAGCCCAACATCTAACTCACAGCACCATCAGCACTCTTTATATTCAGGTAGGATTCGAAAACTAATCACTTCAGAGTTCTAAAGGAGCAGATTAAACACCTTGGGGGAAGACAGATGCCTTGTCAAGACCATTTAGAGCTCCTGATAAGAAAAATGTCAATATGATCAAGAGCCCGATTTGGATGGAATCTTAGCCTAAAATAAAGTTCTATTCTTTGAAAGCCACCCACGTTAGGTGTTTCTATAATGGCAGCACTAGGCAACCAAGAGCCATTGCACATCCCTAAACCAGGTGTCCTCATCTCTTGGACCCCGTCTGTCACTGAATGCTCCTTAAATTATTCCTAGGCCACAGGATTGAAAAATGTTGTGGAGGGAATTTAGAAACACACTCTTCAAAGACTTGGCATGGTTTATTAACTTATGCATCTCTCCCAATTCTGTGATTCCAAAGCCAGCCAGTGATCTCCCCCAACACATCTCCATGAGGCATTTTGTACGTATTATCGCATTTACTCCTTTTAATAATTCCCTGTGGTTGATATCATTACCACCATTGGGAACACTGAGGCTACCAGGGATTTAGCAACATGTCGAAAGCAGAGTTAGAATTCAAATGCCCATCAGTGTGATCATACACTTGTTCTAGAGAACACTTCATGGAGGCCCCCAAATTGAGGCGGGCTTTCTATTTCTGTTGTGGAGGTTCAATCTGTAGCAGCAAGTGGTAGTTGGATAGATGGTTGAGAGAGACTTCGTATTCTGTAACTCTTGAATACAGCTGCTGTGCTGATCTTCTCATAGCTTGGAGCTGAGGTAGCTACACATACACAGAGGAGTGGGGACGTGTGGGGAGAACACCAGGGCGCATCACTAGCCAGCCAACCACCATCAGCTGAGAACTAGTAACATCCTAAGCCAAGAGGCAGCCCAGGCTGCCCTTTTGACCCCGGTTCTGTGTAATCTCAGGACATTAGGACATTTATTTGGGCCCCAAGGTCCTTCCTTCTGCAATTCATACTTTGGGTGCTGGTTAGCTTTACTGGATACCAGCTACATATCCTCACTCTGGGTGCTGGTCAAGAATTCTAACTCTGAAGTTAGACTACCTGGGTTTTGCATTGGGTTCTACCATGTATCTGTCCTGTGATCTTAGGTAAAGTCTCTGTTTTGTGCATCAGGTTTTTGTTTAATTTAAAATTTTTTATTATTATTAAATATTTGGGGGGGGGGGCTCTTACATCTCTTATCACAACCCATATATTCATCCAATGTATCAAGCACATTTGCACATATTTTTCAAAGCATTCATAATTTTCAAAGCATTCTCTTCCCACTTGAGCCCCTGATACCAGCTCCCCATTTCTTCCCCTCTCTCCCTCGCCCTCCCTCCCTCATGAACCCTTGTTAAGTTATAGATTATTATTTTCATATCTTATACTGTCCTCCATCACCCCTCACCCATTTTCCATTGTTCGTCCCCCTGAGAGGGGGTTATAGGTTGATCCTTGTACAGAAGACAAAATAAATCTCTACTCTGTGGACTAAAGAGAAATGCAGACTAATTGAACACACACAATGTGGTAGATACAATAATAAATCTTCAAATGTGTCCATGTTCCAATCTCTAGAACTTTATGGTATCTTAGAGAGCAAAAGGAACTTTGTAGATGTATTTAAACTAAGGATCTTGCGCTAGCAGACATAAACACACGATTTCTCATAAAAAGCATGGAGTGAGGAAGAGAGTCAGAAACTGAGAGGAGATATGGTGATGGAAGAAGTTGCAGGGATGAGCTGTGAAGTTAGAGGAGGGGGCTGCTGGCCGCGGAAGGTGGGCTCTAGAGCTCCCAAGGATCCATCCGTGGCAGCATCTTGATCAATTTAAGAAAATTGATTGATCAATTTAAGAGATCAAATTAAGAGCTCATGATCAATTTAAGAGAATAAATTTGAGTTGTTTCAAACTACTAAATGAGTAAAAATTTGTTACGACAGAAATAGAAAATGTAACACACAGCCTCTGGTCACATTTGCTGTATTTTAGAAAAGCTCTTCTACTTCACAAAAGCTACTTGCTAAGTCATTATGACTCATGTTACCTCTCCCCCAAAGGGGCAAAGTGAAAAGTGAAGCTTCCAGAGGAAGTGCTCTCCTTGCTGGAACTGGCTTCTTATCCCCTGATCTCGACAGAATTAGCCTCCCTGGAACAATGGGGGCTGACTAGCCCACCAGATGCCTCTTGGGAACAGCAGGTCACCGACTTTCTGTTTAAGAGTCTCACAGTGCCAAGCTCTAATAACAAATGATAGTATCACTTTCCACGTGGTTTTAATTACTTTTACATACACTGCTTCTTTTTGATTCATCCAAATTATTAAAATAATTTGCTCAAAACCACATCCTCAGCAAGTGACAAGTCTAGGCCTTGAATCCAGAGTTTGGGCTCTAAGCCAATCTTCTTTCCCCTGTAGCAGAACATAACTCGTTCTTACTTTCAGGGGTTCCAACGGCTACTTTATCATGTTGTGACTCTTCCTCACTCATCCATCCCACCCTCCTTCCCTGAGGTAATCATTTCAATTGGGGTCTGGACCTGCAATTCGATCGGCTGAGATAAAAAAAAGTAAAATAAAATTAAAAGCTGCTGGACTTAGCAGGGGAGCGAGGGAAAAGAAGAGACAGACAATAGATCAAGTCATTCCTCCAGAAAACAGCTAAAACCTTGTGAGGGATCTATTTCTTGGAGGTAGAGCTAGGACTCTGGGTAGTCACCTGATAGGAGAAAAAGACACCACGGGCTGCATTTCGAACCGTTCTGTCCGAGGACTACCTGCTGCTTCTGGGGAAAGTCACTTCATTTGCTTGGCTCATTTTTCTTCTGTGTAGAACGAAGAAGTAGGACCAATAAGCTCTACTATGAATTCTAACTGTATATTGCTGAGATTCTATCTCTAGAGATGTTTTCCCAAGCAAGAATACTCTACTTCCATTGGGAGACTTGGGTGCTTGGAAGAAACTCTTGAGGTTCTACTTCTGAAACAATCAGCCATTGGAACCCCAGGGGACAGAAGTGAATCTGGCTCACAGTGGATCGCCACGAGTTGGGATTGACTTAATGGCAATTGGTGATGTGGTGGGATTCTAGGCAGGAAACGCTTAGGAACTTCTTCACCCTAAAGAAACACCTATCTTCTTTCATACATGATTTTGAGCCCCGGGGTAATTAAATCATAAAATTAAATATTGTGAAGAATCTAGGAGATAAATGGTAATGAGCATTTCTGGAGCATTGATTTTCCTTACTCAGTTCTCTGAGCTATGGCTTTCACAGAGGCATTGTTCTGCCTCAATCTCCTGACAACTCAGGAAGAATTATCATGTATCGACTGGCTTAAATTTAAAACTTCATAGCCATGCTTACATTTTGGTGTTGTGGGTTGCGCATGGGGCTGCTAACCGCAAGTAACAGTTGAAAACCACCAGACACTCTGTGAGGGGAGCCGTGGGGCCCTCTGATCCTTTACGCAGTCACAGTCTCAGAACCCCGTGGGGCCGTTCTACCCTGTCCTAGAGGGTTGCCCTGCGTCAGAATGGACTCTATGGGAATGAGCTTGCTTCTTTGTTTTTAAACCAACTCTTAAACATTCAAGTCCCACAAAATATTTAACACATTATGTAAAGTACAATTTTCCTTTTCTGGGTTTGAATTGTTCTTTCTCTAACCTTGAAACAGGTACTCATGATTCAGGTCTTCTGGTTGTTTCCTTCTACAGCTGGTTATTTTTCCACCCAGTAAACCCAACATCCGTCCATATTCCACACTTGTCTCCAGGCTGTAGGTGAATGCAGACACACTCAAGTGTGAAGGACACCTTGGATTTCCCTACAAAGACATGGGTGACTGAAGTATATCTTCTATCAGAGGAGCAGATGCCAGTCCAGCCCCGGCCACCCCATGAACCGTGGTGCTGTTTCTGATAGGAGAGGTGGGGATCAGGGCTTCAGGATGAAGGGAAATTACAGAAAATGAGTCTAGTGCTTGGAAGGCTTCCTTGTTGTGTCAGTCTGGGTACTTCAGAGAAACAAATCCACAGAAACTCTTATGTATAAGAGAGAGTTTTATATAAAGGGTAAGTGCACATCAAGGAACCATCCCAACCCAGTGCTGCCCAAGCCCACAAGTCCAACATTAACCCATATGTCTGACATCAATCCACAAAGTCCTCCTCCATCTCACAAAACACAGACAATGATGCCGACTGCAGGAGGAAAGCCGAATCAGTGAACGTGTAAGCATCTCAGTGCCGGCGGGGTTCTCCACACAGCTGCTCCAGCATCCCGGGGCTGCATCAGGGTAGGTCCATGCAGCTTCTCCTCAGGGATGTCTTGCAGGAAGTGAGCCTTGCCAGCTGAAGCAGGGGACTGGCTAAGGCAGCTGCACCCTGGTCTGACCATTACAAAGCAAGATACTCGAGATCTAGAAAGGCAAGGCTGACCGAGCCATTTATCCCTCTGCCCTTCAATTAACCCCACATGTGTTTATTGGCCAGGTTGGCCCAATAAACTAACTACCTCACTTATAAACAACCGGAGACCAAAGGAGGGAAGAACTAAGCTTTTTCGCCATTTTACTCACTTGTGCCGAGATTAGCACATGGTGAATGATGAGGACAGATTTGCTGCAATAATAAAATTAACGAAAATCCAACTAGGAAGGACAACGAGGTGACCTTGGTATGCTCTCTCCTGGTGAGGAGAGAGAGGCTCATTTGTTATAAATGAGTTAGGTAGAGCTGGAGGGAAGGTAAAATCTGCAAGTAGACTTTAGCAGTTGGAGATTTCTAAAGGGCAGGTGATTATTATATCAGAGGTTCTAGGTAATTTGCCCATTCCTGGCTAGATCTGTGTCACTAACTAGTCTGAGTTTCAGGCAACAAATTCCAGCTCATTGGAAAGAGAGGTGTCAAACAGCAAGGAGGCGGGATCAAAAGGTCTTGGGCTTCGGCCAACGGGGGGCACTAAAGCGAATTACCGGAAACTGCACAGGGCCTTTAGAATCCTCCTCCTCCGGGAACAGCCGGGACTGCCTTCACAACAAAGGATAGTGCACATTGGACAAATGCAAAAGAGAGCTTCTCCCTGTTTTCTTCTGTACTACATCTCAGTTGGTGCTTCTTCTGCCTCGCCACTCCCCTCAGTTTCTTTCAGTCATTCTTTCCGCTCTACCCACAAGTTTGTTTCCTGGGACCCTGTCTGTGGTGATGGCTTCTCTCCTCCTCCTTGACACTCGGCCTGGTTAATGGTATTTCCTTAAATGGCTTCTACTATTGGCTGTTGATTTGGTTTCATGCCGTTGGGTCAATTTCAACTCATAGCAACTGCATGAGATGGAGCCAATTTTCTTGTCTGCAGTTCTTTATGGAAATAGAGGATCAGGTCTTTCTCTTGTGGAGGATCTGGGTGGGTTTCAACCATCAACCTTTTAACCCAAAGTGTTAACTATTTGCACCACCAGACCACCTTTATTTCTACTACTATCAGTCCTTCCATCTATGGTTCCAGCCCTAGCGTCTCCTATGAGCTCCATGTAACTATTTCTGACCGTATCTTTAACACATGTGACACGGCACCTAAAACACACCTCAAGTCCTAACCATGGCTGCATCCTTAAAATCTCCCATCTCTGCATCTCCCACAGTGGTCAAAAACGTCTCTACCTTTCTAGTTTCCCAAGTCAGAAACCTAGAATGACCTTTTTGTTCCCTTACCCTTCACATTCTCTACAAAAATCATGTCAATTCAATCTCAAGAATGTCAATAGACTCTGGCTCTCTTGATCTTTTTTTGTTTTTCCATTTCAACATTTTATACATGCAAAATTCAGTGACATTGATTATGTGCATCATATTATACAACCACCAACACAATCCATTTCCTAATTCTTCTATCACCCTTACCAGAAGCTCAGCACCCCCTGAAGAATGACTCCTTCTCTCCTTCTCCCTCCCACATTAGGTGACCACACTTTGGCTCTGTACATTTACCTATCCTCGATATTGCATCTAAGTGGGTTAATACCATATTTACCCTTGTGTGCCTGACTTGTTTCAGTTAGCATGTTGTAGACTTTATTCGGAATTTGTTTCTCTTTATGGCACAGTGAATATCCCACTATATAATATATGCATCACATTTGCTTACCTGTTCATCCACCGATGGGCTTTTAGATTGTTTCCGTCTTTTGGGTAGAGTGAATATTGTTGCAGTGAATGTTAGAATCCATGTATCTGCTGTTTTTCTCGAATTTCTCTGTTCCTGGGACTATTACAACGACTGCGAAACTAGCTTCCACACTCACTTTTTCTCTGCTCCTGTCCACTCTTTATTTTGATAATTTGGATGTGTCATTTCTGTTCTAAGAAGCTTTATTCCCCATAACTTCTGGGAGATAGCCTGGCCCCACTTACCCTCTCTGTTCTCGTCTCCCACTATTTCCCTCCTGTCTTCTCACTCACCCCCACTCCTATGCCCAGTCCCTTAAAGTGAAGATTACTGCTCCCATCTTATTTTCACTTTGCATTTTATCTCCATTTTCTGTCTCTGTTTCCACAATATGGTCATGTCCCTGAGAGCAGAGAGAATCATCGTTGTACTCCAGCTCTGTTAGTCAATAATAATCAGTTGCTATGGAGTAGATTCCGACTCATGAAGACTCATGCGTGTCAGAGTATAACTGTGCTCTATAAAGTTTTCCAGCGAATGACCTTTAGGAAATGGATTGCCAGGCCTTTCTTCAGAGTTACCTCTGGGTTGACTTGAGCAGCCCACCTTGTGATCAGCAGCCGAGTGAGTGATACACAAGGTTTGTCATTCAAGGACTTCCCAGTCTACAATCAAACCAAAGCCTCTCAGTCAATTCCAACTCCCATTGACCCTAGAGAGGGTTTCCGAGGCTGTAAATCTTTATAGGAGCAGACAGCCTCATTCACCCATGGAGCAGCTGGTGGGTTGGAACCAGAGACTTTGCAGTCAGCAGCCCAACATCTAACCCACACTGCCACCAGGGCTCCTTCTAGCCTTAGAACACTCAGTTATAAGGAATTGAGGAAGTAGTCAAGGCAAAAAGGCAAGCACCACACTGCTTTATCTGATCTTGCTACTGAGAATTTGTAGTTGTCAAATTGAGATGGTCCTAATGAGGCAAGGCCATTCTGGGAGGAAGTGGCTCAGAAGCACGGGCAATGCGTTTGTACATGACCTGCTTGCTCGCGAGGTGAGATTTAACAAGGCTCAAAAGAGACGACGTGAGCAAAGAGGACACGTGGGGAGAGGAAGGAAGAAGAAAGGAAAACTGTGGAGAAAGGAGAGATGGGCAACGGAATGCATCCGGTTTGAACTAATCCTCCAAGATGGCTCACATCTGATTCAGCAAAGAGGAGAACGGGTGGGCAGGAGGCGATGCAAGGGTAGCTTGATTAAGAAGCAGGACAGCAGATGCCACGGCCCGGGACTCCACCTAGCATGTGTCTCTGTGTGTTTAAACAGCCCCCACACAAGCAGCCATTGATGGCAGATTTCATTCTTGCTCTCGCAGGACTTTCTACCCAAGATAAAAGAATAAAGAGTCAGCGAACAAATGCTTTCAGTAAAGATTTTTGACTGGGGCTGAACCCCCACACGGAAGACGAATTTTAAACAATCCGCTACCTGACTCACGGAGAAGCTTTACCCAACAAAACCTGAAAGGCATGGGAACCGTTCGGCTGCCTCTGGCCATCTGTGTTGGCAGCTTCCCCTTGGCATTTTCTGGGCTGCTGTGAGCTGCTACGGAGGTATTTCTTCCAGCTCCTCACTTTGGGGCAGCAGCCCTGGTCCTAGTGGGGTTCCCTGTACAAGAATATTGATGCTTCCACGGGGGCAATAGAACACAGTGGGAAGTGCTCACAGACAGCACGTGACTCCACAGAAGGGAAGATGCCCCTTTAATTAAAAAGGTGCCTAGGAGCAACTTATTTCCTCCAGATGTTGGACTCAAGACACTAACCTCCTCATTCATCTCACCAGCACTCTGGCTGTATTACAGAGAAAAGTACTTCACGTACCAATTTGAAAATTATACTAATGTATACCAGTTAAATGACTCCCCGTCATTGTCATCACTTCCTATCGTTCGTTCTTTCTGTTTATTTACTCTCTAGAATATCAACAGTCCTGGAGAGTTTTCTTTAAAGAGAGAAGAATTTGAGAAGAGACCACTGGAGGCAAAAAAAGAACGAAAAGAAATAAAAATCCAGGAACTCCGAGCAGAAGAAAGTGCCTGGAGCAGTGAAAACATCCGTGGGTTGTACAAACAACAACAGCCAACTTGATCGTGTCACCCCTGAGCCTCCAAACACCAAGGTGATTGGCCACTACTCCTTTTACAGGTGCAAACACTGGAGCCCCGGAAGCAAAGGGATTTGTGTCAGTCCACAAACCCGTACAGGAGCCGACAGAGAGCTCCAAGCCAGAGTCGGGATGCAAAGGTGCAGCAGTGTGCTTTCATTGTGGTGCTGCCAGTGGACTCCCTGCAGAGTGCGGGCAGAGTCTGGAGCCTTTGTGCTGCTCTGTTCACACAGGCCGCGCCTGCTTTGAGGATCTCTGTGGAGCACCCGCAGCCAGCAGAGGGAGGGGCTGACTTCAGACTGCCAAACATGCATCGTTCCTCGCAAGAACCACATGCACTCTATACTATGCTATGCGCAACCCAGTGAAAGCTCCTGCACCTTCTAGATGTTCTTCTGTGACCGATGCACCGCAGAGCTACAAATACCAGGTAGCAAAGAGCATGGCTGCAAAGTCAGGAGAGAATGGGGACATTAGCCAAATGGAGCAGTAGCCAACACCCAACATTATGGGGTCAATAATCACCCACAATGAATCCACTGGCAGAGGGTCCAGAGGACTCAGGCCACGGTGGCATCTATCAGAAAAGAGAAACCTCAGATTCTCCCATAAGCTTCTAGGCAAATGCACTGGCCTCTCTGGGAACCCCCAGTGTCTGGGACAGTGCTTCAGTCCTGATGAGGCCCCAGGCCCGGCATTCTTCTCACAGTGACTGACCTGTTGGGGCCTGTGCCCACCACGGTACAGAGAGGGTCCACCCATTCTGGGCGCGCTTGGGCCTGTATCTCTAGGGCTTGAGGCTGATTCCATTTCAGACTAATCAGAAGACAGCCATATGGTTCCCCTTTGAATTCCGACTCTGACCATTTCGTAGTCGAAAGCGTGGGCAGCGCTGTCTCTGCCCTGACCCTGCCTCTGCTCCGCCCAGCACCGTTCAGAGCCCCCTCCACACAGAGACACATGTGAGTGAGGGAAGCGCCCAGGGAGAAGAAGCCATCTGTCAGACTCTGCCCCACATGCACTACTCGGTTCAGCGAGGGCTGGGGAAATCAGACTGTGGAGGGAAATCTCTGACCAGGCCTGGCCTGCACAGCGAAGAGGAGAACAAAGGGAACCTTTTGGAACAATAACCTAACTTGAGCGGCTGGAAGACCTCAGGACCTACTCTGAGGCGGATAAGGGTTCTGCAGAACTTCCAGTCTGAGTTGGACTAGGATAAAAAGGTCAGGAGATTGACTTCCAAAAAATAAGCCAGCAACTGGTTATGGGTGGCAGAGGAGTGGGCAGCATTTCGTCTACTACCGTATATACTCGAATATAAGCCCACCCGAGTATAAGCCGAGGTACCTAATTATTGCCTGGGAAACCAGAAAAACTGATTGACTCGAGTACAAGCCTAGGGTGGGAAATGCAGAAGCTATTGGTGAGTTTCAATAATCAAAAGAAATGAAAATAAAATTACTAAAAATTGAGACATCAGTGGCAATGTATTTAAATATCTATTTTCAATAAAAACATAAATAAAAGGACAACAACTCATTTAAACATTAGTAAACCAGCACAGCAAGTGGCTTCAGCTCTTCACTATCTAGACAGCTTAGATAAAGTGCTTACTCATTTTCATACAAAGCGCAGACTTCGCTGCCATCCACAGCATTACTAATACTACATTTCTGGAAGGCACGTGGCACCGTGTCTTCTGGAATGTCTTCCCATGCATCTCGAACCCACTTTGCTATGAACTCTATGTCAGGCTTCATGAGATTTCCTCCTTTTGTTACTCGGGCTTGACCAGATGACATCCATTCATGGATGTCACATACTTCGCACATGGCCTTTAAAAGGCTTATTCAAAGAGATACGTCATAGGACGTCTCTGATTGGTTAGAAGTGAGTAAACAAGCATTCAAAGTCCTGCAGTGTCAGCGGGACTCTGAATGAACAGAGGAAAAAGGCAATCACCTGTGAGATAACTGGCGCTCATCCTGTTACCTGGGGGGGGGGGGGCGCCCAGCGAGTTGTTACACCTCGCTAGGGTACCACTGACCCGTGTATAAGCCGAACCCCAGTTTTTTCAGCACATTTTTTGTGCTGAAAAACTCGGCTTACACACGAGTATATACGGTATATTTCATTTGTGGCCCTTGAGGTCACTATGAGTCAGGGCCAGCTCTGCAGCAACCAACAATAGGAACTCTTACAACTTACAACCATTTTTTTGAGTCAAGTATGGTCATTTTCACCCTTTATCAAGAGTCCTTGGATAGTGCACAGGTTAGCGTGCTCTAGAGCTGGCTACAAGTTTGGAGTTTAGTATGTCTAGAAGTGTCCTGAAGGCCTGGTAATCTACTTCCAAAAAGCCAGCCATTGGAAACTCTACAGGTCTATTCTGATACATGTGGGCCCCTTAACTTGGAGTCCACTTGAGAGCAACCAGGACTGGTACTGGTGACAGACAGAAGAACAGACTAGTCGCCCATGTCACCGAAGTAGTAAGAGGGAGAGCTGGGATTTAAACACAGGCTGTCCAAACCGAATGCCACAGACTCAGACTTCTCTGGCCCAGGGGCAAGGGAAGTAGCGGGAGAGAATTAGATCCTTGGTGCTACAAATAGCAGATGCATGTGATGGTGGTGGTGCTTGACAGTGGCCATTGTGCCTGCCTATGTTCGGTGGAAGCAAACCCTACAGGAGACATGTGGTTCCCTGAGTTTGTTGCCTTTCTGCCAAGCCAAGTTTTTAGCTTGGGCAATTACTACAAACTCGGTGAAAGGCAGCTGAAGTGTAGGAGGTGGGGTGGTGACAAAAGTCACAGGATCGGGCCACCCTGCCAGACTCGCTTCAGCTCTTCACTATCTAGACAGCTTAGATAAAGTGCTTACTCATCAGAGCCTCAGTTTCTTCATGAAATTGCCAATGCCTGCAGGTTGGTAGTGATTATGTAGACAAGTCTACATTGTAATCTCTAAGGTACTCTAAAAATCTGAGATATGGGCAGAATTTAAAGGTGTAGCAGGGGATTTTCATAAAGGCTGAGGGGTTATAATGATATAAAGAGTACCCAGTTATGCAAAAGGGTAAACTACTGAGAAATGCAATATCATGAATGGATTTTTAAAAACATATGGTTGAAAGAAGCCAGTCGCAAGATACGGTTCCCTTCTGAGCAAGTCTTTAAAAAAAGCAAATTCGTCTAGAGTGACAGGAAGGAGATTGGTTGTTCCAGGGATGGAGGGGTTATTGATGAAAATGGGCACAAGGGAACTTGTAAGGGACCAGTTGCTGACTGAGCAGGTGATGACACGTATGTGCCATATTTCTACATAAATAACATACATTTGCCTTCTCAGTTTGCAAAAGATGCTGCTGTCGGAACATTTGCACGGCACACGGAGACAAATCCCCTGGGCAGCGAAGGAGTGGCTGGCAAGCAAATATGCATGGCTCACGTGATTTGTGTAAAAGTACACTATTTCTTTTTAGCTTTTTATTGCGTTTTAGGTAAGGTTTACAGAGCAGAATAGAAGTCTGTTGTTTAACTTACATACATTTTAAATATATACCTATTGTTTCATCCCATCTGTGTCAAGGCCCTCTATGGACCATTTACCCCACTTGCCACTGTGTTTTCTGTTTCTCCTTCCTTCTTAAGCTTCTGTCCTTGGGTAAATGCTGCTCTTTTGTTCTTAATGGGGTGAGTGGAGCTCCAAACCCAAAGGGTTACTAAGGCCATATGGTCTTGGGGGAGGGTCTCCCTAATCTCAATCCAACCAGTAAGCCTGTTCTTTTATTATTTTGAGGCCTGTTCCACAGTTGTCCCCATCCTATGCAAGACCTTGGAATGGGACCCTTTTTAGGAACAGTTGGTAGTGGTAGTGGGACGCCATCCAGTTTCCCAGGTCTCAGGGTCATAGGGACTGATGTTTTCATGGTCCATTAGTCCATAGGACTAATTGCTTCCAGGTGTGGTTTAATTTTGTAATTCCTATTTCCTCCAGAGAAGGAGAAACCAATCATTGCTCCTTAGATGGCTGCTCATGAGTTTTTCAGACCCCAGACTCATCGAAGGAGAAGGCAGAACGTTGTTTTGGGAACTACGTTATGCCAATTGACCTTGATGGCAGCCCAAGAGGATGATCCAGAGCCCCCAGGCCCAGGGACTCATTCCTTCAAGGTGTCTGGTTATGTCTCAGACATTTTTCGTCACTTTGCCCCCTATAGGGCTCCCCCACACTCATGAATATATTAGTATCAATATTTAAATAGGTTTAATTTATTGTACATAAATCATACCTCAATACAGCTCAAGGGGAAGCACGACACGGTCTTTCCTTCCAAAGCAGTGCCTCCATGTGGACGGAAAAGTCCATTGAACTTTTGCTGATTGAGGTGTGGGCTCCTAAGCTGACACCGCTCCTATGTTCTGAATGTATGGGGTGGCCAGTGGTGACTATTGGCAAGTCTCCAGACTCCTGTGAGTCTCTGGAGTCCTCATAATGAAAATGAGGCTTTCACCGTCTGTATCACTTCTCCCCCAGTACCGCGCCGTTCCCCCACAACCCCAGAGGCCGTGATAGCAATACTTGTCACGACGCACTCAGGAGAGCCAGGTTCAGCTCCCAGTTGATGAATCTCATGCATAGCCACCACCCGTCCATCAGGGAAGGCTTGTATGCTGCTCTCCTGCCGGTTAGTGGCGGGTCCAGTCTAAGGCAGACTACCAAGAAGGCCCGGCAGGCTACTCCTGAAAGGTGAACAGTATACATTTTTATGGATTACAAAGGTCTAATTTAGGAACCACCACAAGTTGGGGGCTGACTCGGGGACAGCTAACAACTTCAGCATCATCGAAGGACTGCTGTCTTGAGCAAGAGGAATATTTGGTGCATAGGAAGTAAGTTGTGAGTAGCAAGCAAGTGTGGGGGAGCATTGTGTGGGCATGTGGTCATGGTAGGTAGATTGGAGACTTCTTTGCTCTGCCCATCTGTCTATAAGGTCCCTTCCATTTTGGAGCAAGTCCCAGGGTGTCTGGTCTTTCTGTGCAAGGCACCTGGGAAACCAGCCTCAGCCCTCGCCCCAGAGTCAGCTACATTTCGGTCCCAGAGCTGCCAGGGGATCCAATGTCAACTAAAAGTGTAAGTAGAGAAAGCAGAGAAACCCAACGCTTTGATTCCTGGGCTCTGTAATGTCTTCTCGACTCCCCATGCCATCAGCCTTGAGAAACGGACCTCCCCCTGACCCCACCCCCACCCCCATCCCGGGCAGTGAGGCCTCACGGCCAGTTTCCTGTCCAAAGTAAAGTCAGAAGAAGAGGTTGACTGCGGTTCTTCCCTCTTCCACTTTCCTGACGTTCCCAGGAGGAAAACAAGACAATCCAGTGGTGCGTGTAAATCCTCTCTAGCTACTTCAACCATCTCATCTGCGTCTGTTTTTTTCCCAATCAAACACACATCTCTTGTGTCCAGGTCATACCATCACAATGTCTTATGTCCAGAATATAATTTTACCTTGACCAAGTCCTTTCCTGCCCAGGGTGCCAGCAGGGTCGCTAAGAATCGACTCAATGGCAGTGAGTTTGGCTTGGAGAGTTTTTCCTGTCCAGTTTCTCATTTTGTTCTTGCAAATCCCTGTCAGACCCACAGGATAGTTATTCCTATAGTTAGAAGCTAATGGAAACACTGAAGAAAATGGAATAGAGTCATGCATCATTTAGAATCCATTATAGAGTTTATAAACTAGGACATCATGTGACTTGGACATTGTGTGAACACCGTATCGTGGTCTGTTCCCGCTTTCTCCGTAAGCATTTCCAACATGCTTTGCGTTGGGGTTTGGTCCTCAATTCAAATGAGAAATTTCTCCTTCCTTGCTATTGGCCCTTCTCCCATGTGTATTAGCCTTGCAGCTCTCAGCAGAGCCAATCCTGTATCAGTGTGGAGACAGTTTTCTTTGATTTCGAGGATTGCTGGGCATTCCGACTTGGCTGCATTTGGGAGCGATGATGCACTTCATTTTCTAAGGAAAATGAAACAGTTACAACCCTCCCCAGTGGCCCACTGTCTACATGCATTGTTCCATGGTAAACGCTTACACTTTGGAGATGAAAAGTACCGTACAGGCCATGAAAAAGCCAACAACATATGGGTTCATTGTGACTGCCAAGACACACATATGCATTACTGTGCCGTACTTCTCCTGGCAGCAACTTACTTTGTAGATAAGAGACACGAGAGACACATGTACGCAGGAAGCTACTGTATTCTCCATGTCCTGTTCTCTGACAGGACTTTCTGAGCTCTCTCAGAGCCTTGGATGACCACAGACATACATGTGGTCAGACATGGCTTGAGCAGACAGTCCATGACTGTAGAAAAGAACTTCAACTGTCGGCCAGAAGCTGAAGTGGAACTCAAGTCCCCTAACTTCTGCCGTTGTGTTCTTGCACAAGATTATCTTCTTGAAACCATTAGTGATCATTCAAAAGTCATTTTCTGTAATGAAAGTTCTTGCCACAGATCATCCCGAAAAAGCAGGGATGGGGGTGGGGAGGAAGCAGACGCCAGGATTGTTTCGTCAAGGACCCCTCAAATTCGGTTGTGTAAGGCCTCGCTCAGAGTGCCACAGTCTGGAAGCCACAGAGGACAGAGGGGGATATTAGTGCCCTGAAATCCATTAGGGCTGGCGGCCAAAGCAACTGATCTACCACAGTACCTGAGCTGGCTTCCTCCTGTGTCTCACACCCCCAGACAGACCCTCTCCCGGCTCGCAGGGCAGCCTCTTTCCAGACTCCCACTTAACTCTTCCCTTCGAACCAATCTCACTCCAGCCTCAACAAAGTGGAGAGCCCTCCGTTGTGGAACTTCTGCAGCACCGAAGGCCTTGTAGGCAAACAATAGAAAGAACAAGGGAGGGGGGTCATTTGGCTCCTTGAACGTTGTCGTTCAGGCGACTCCCTTGTACACACACTCTAAAAGCGGCCAGTTCTCAAACCTCGGGTCTATGACAAATTCTCCCCTATCATTGTCGAAGTTGGAGCAAAGTTCATATTTGGAGGTGGGAAAAACCTAGCACAGCCCCAGGAGGGTAACAACAAGAGAGAACACAGCTCCGGTCACCCTGCCTTTGGCTTAGCACTGTACACTCCTCTCGTTCAGCTCTGTAACAAGCCGGCACCGGGCAACTATCCTTGTGTTCTCCTTAGAAGGAGCCTTGGTGAGTGGCAGTTTGAAACCACCAAAGGCTCCTTGGGAGAAAGATGAGGTTTTTACTCCCGTGGAGATCAGAAACCCACAGAGACAGTTCTGCTCTGTCCTAATGGGTTACTATGAGTCAGAATGGATGTGATGGCAGTCTCTTGGTTTGGGGAGTTTTGTTTCTCCTTAGAGAGAGTCAGTGAGGCCCTGAGGGGGCTAGGTGACTTTTGAAATACCATAATCCAGCACAAGTTGGGACCAAACCCAGCCTTTCTGGCCTCTGATCTGTCTGCCAGTTCACCTGGAGCCATACCATTGTCCTTCTGGTTGCTGCTCAGCAGCAGGCACTGACAGAAGCCAGAGCTATCACCCAAGGCTGGCCCCGTTCTCTCAAAAAGGACACGTACCTGACCCTGACTTTTCATCACGCTCCTTGCTCTAGGCTTAAGGCTCAAGACAAAGGCTAAGTCTCATACGCTGAGCCCAATGGTCTTGTATGCTTTCTTCTCAACTCTCCAAAGTGAACTTATGTGCACGGATGCGAGGATCCCAGACATTCCCATAGAGAGGCCATGCGTCTTACGACCTAAGGTATTGTGGGTAAGGCTGACCTCCTCAGCCTGTCTGGAATTAGGGAGGAGAAATGCAAGCCTGGTTAGAGGGTAAGCTAAGTCAAGTGACCTCCAAGGCCCATTCTGAAAAATGAAGAAGGAGCCTCGAATCTAACCCCTCTCTTCCACCCAAGCTATTGCATCATGACACACTTCTGCTCCCCCTTAAGAAAGAGAGGAATGGCCAGAAATAACATACATGAATATTAATAACACTATTAAGGAGTAACGGTGGGCTGAAAAAAATGGAGTCTTTAAGAATTTTCATGATCTGTTCCCTAGAACTTGTGGGCATCACTTTTGATGTCAAAAGAAGACTTTTGCGACGTGATTAAGGATCTTGAGAGGGGTTAGACTATCCTGCACTGTCCAGGTAAGTCCCAAATGCAATCATGTATCCTTGTAAGAGAGAAGAAGAGGATGATTTGACCAGGCCAGGAGAAAAGGCAAGCTGATTATGACCCTAGAGACAGAGGTTGGAGTGATGCGGCCCAAGTCAAGGAATGGCGGCAGCCACCAGAAGCGATGGGAGGCAAATGAGAGACACTCCTCTAGTCTCTGCAATCAAACAACTTGGACAACACCTTTTGGCCCAACAATACCGATTTTGCACTTTGGACTCCAAAACTATCAGAGAATAAAATTTTAAATTTCTGTCTTAATTGTTTTAAACCACCCGGTTGGTTGTGTCTTGTTACAGCAGCCACACGTAAATACTGACCGCTATGTGCCAGCCACTGCTCAATGCATTTCATAAGCACTAATTCATTTATTTACAGCCTCGCTCTAAGGCCTCAGTGTAGACACACTGCCTGGGCTGGAATCCCAGTCTCACTGCTAGTGTGGTGAACTTGAGCAAGTGAAGTAACCTTTCTAAGCCTCAG
This sequence comes from Tenrec ecaudatus, assembly GCF_050624435.1. Classification (NCBI taxonomy): domain Eukaryota; kingdom Metazoa; phylum Chordata; class Mammalia; order Afrosoricida; family Tenrecidae; genus Tenrec; species Tenrec ecaudatus. The sequence goes on along the minus strand of NC_134533.1, from coordinate 122,643,921 downwards.
TTTCTCTACCCATACAATGGACATATAGAACTCTCCTTATTGGGTTGCTGTGAGTTAAATGGACAATACAGGCAAAGTGCTCAGAACAGTATGCAGCAAACGCTCAGTAAATCCTTCCTATTATGAGGGCTATGGAAGGTTAGGAGTAAAAAATAGGCCAACGCCCTAATCTGTCAGGCCCTCGAGGCCTCCAGGGGAGGAGGGTAGGTATCCCCTTCAGGCTGGTTGAAGTAGCTCAGCAATGTGGCTATCTGAGAAGCTGAGTTAAGTAGTCCTTTCCTTAGGCAACTGAGGTCCTCGCCTCTGGCCTTGTTTCAGAAAAGGCAGATGCCTGGGACTAGGCTAATCCCTCAGCATTTCCCGCAGACTTCCCAACCATGAGCGCCAGCTCTAAAGGAAAGCTCTGCGAACAGCTCACCCACACAGAGGACCTTTTGCAGATGCACGACAGACACACCCTCTGTGGAGCCTACCCCATCTTTGTCCTGGAACTCCGGCATCTGGAACTTGAGTTCAGGAGACAGTGAAAGGCAGAAGCTAATCGGTATGTTTCATGCCTTCTCAAGGCCACTCCAACCTGTCTCAACAGACTGAGTGGAATGACAGATTCAGGAATTTGCTGTAAGAGGTTACATTCCAGTTAGCAAACGGGGTTTGCTCAGAGGCAAGGGAAAGGGGACCTGGGATTATTGCCTGAAAAAAGAGGATCAGGCAGAGTAAGAGAAGTTTCATTAACTTGGGTCTTTCTTGACAAAAGGTGAGTCCGATTGTCATTGCGGTGATAACTCAGAGAGATAAAGAGACAGCACTCACAGAATCCCTCTAGATCACTCCTCAAGAATCCCAAGAAATCTGCATACTGTTTAGAGGCAGAAACCGAGGAGATAGGAAGCGGATGGCTGCCTGGTGCCCTAGCTACCCTCCGCCCGGCCTTCTCACTCCTAGACAGCTTCCAGCCCACGGACAGGAGTGGGCTGCTTCAGACTCCTGCTGCCGCTCCCCACTGAGGGGGCATCCAGGCCTCTGCCCAACAGGCTCCAGGGCAAGCTACCAGTCCCCATCTCTTCCCTTCCTTAACCCATCCTCCCCAGAAAGAAAGAGGAAAGAGGGAAGTTCCCCCTCCTTACTCCGGGACACCCACAGATTTCTGCGCTGCCGTCACCACTGACGAGAACCTTGGTCCCCTGGAGGACTCGCTTCTCCTTCTCATTCCATCCTCCCCATCAATGAGCACGCAGCGACACCCACGCTTTCGCTCCTCCTACTCCAGAGGGAAACCGAACCATCCAGCGACATCCGGAGCTGGAAGCCACTGCAGTAGGGGCGCCGGCCTTTCCCAGCACCCAAGGATGCCCAGCCAGTCCAGGGTTCACAACGGAAAGGATGCCTCTGTGGGGTCCCGCCTCCCCCAGGACTCGGCGGTGGGGAGGGGACCACAGGGGGCGCGCTGAAGACCAGTTTCAGTCCTGTCCCGCCGGAGCCAGGCGCCGAGCACGGTACCACCCTAGGCTCGAACCTGGGGCCCGGACCCCTTAGCCTTAAACATCCAAAGGCAGCCAGGGTGCCCATCCTGCCCCCAACAGGTAGTGGGCACGGGGGCGCGCCGCCTGGCAGCGGGCGCGGGGAGGCAAGCCGGAGCGAAGCGGGGGGCCGGAGAGGCGGGCGGCGAGGGCTGGCGCCCGGTCACTTACGCGCGGGCTCTGGGGAAGCCCATGGAGAGGAGCACGTCCAGCGCCGATCCATGCTTGATGGTGCTGGGGCGCTGCTGGCGGTGCCTCCGCGGGGTGACTTTGCTGTACAGTTCCTCTCGCGCTGCCATGCCGAGGGCGCTGGGGGGGCCGTACTGAGCCATAGCTCAGCGGCCAGCCATCTCCCGGAGGCGCCGGGCGGGGTCGTCGGGGAGGGGACTTGGGGACCGGGATCAGGACGGGAGGCGGTGCGGTGGCGGTGGGGGCTCCGGGCTGCCCCAAGGTGCAGACGCTGCCGCTTCCTGGTGAGGCCGGCAGAGCCAGAGCCGCCGCCGAGCGGCTTCTGCGGGACCAGCCGGCAGCTGCTCCGGCCCCGTGCCCTGCGCGTTGCTGACCGTAACCTTCGCTCCTCTAGGCTCTTCCCCGCAGCCCCGAGCAGTTCGGGAATTTGCACTGAGTAATTTTTGAATGGATCAAAAAGAAAAGCAGCCCGGTGGGCTGGCCTTGCCCTGCCAGAGCCATCGCCCCGCCCCTCTCTTAAAGTGACCGCGCGGTCGGCGGCTGAGCTGGCGCGGACCTGAGGGTTGGCTGGAGGCTAAGGCAGGATCCGAACTCCAGAAGACTCCACGGGGATCGGCGCCCCAGAGCCAGCCCCTGCGCCCCGTCCTGTTCTTGGCTTGCGTTATCAGCGCACCCGAACCTCACAAACACCAGATCAAATCATGTCGCTTTCATGTGGTTCTAGATGGGGTTAATAAAGGAAACTACGAGGATTGATGGGTGACATTGTGGATCAGAAAGGCAAGCCATAAAGGCCTGTTATAAAAAGCTTTGCTTGTTAAAAACTGCCAAACCCAGAAGTCTATCACGGGTGTTGAGGGTGAGCTGCCATCAGTAAGCCCAGTGTCTAGACTGAAGACCTACGGCTAAGTGCATCGCATGGTGGGTGACTTCAGTGAAAAGATCGGGACTTGAGGTTCCTGGAGCTGGTGGCATGTAGGAGCGGTGAGGGAATTGAGGAAGGAGAGAGGAGGGGCCCAGGAAGGCAAAGAAGGGCAAGGAGAAACAGAGACAGGCCACCTGCAATGCTTCTTTGAGAGTTCAAAATCGAATGGGCCGGTTTTCATGAGGCAGTGAGTGCCCGTTCAGTACGGGGCTTCAAAGGAAGACTGGATCGCCACTTCTCAGTGAAGAACAAGTGAATTATAACACAGGCTAGACAAAACAGCCCCCCTCCCTCCAAAAAGGTAGAAGTGATCACCACATTCTCTTCTGCTTCTGCCACTGACTTGGCTGGGGACTTTAAAGCTTTCGCCTTAGGAGGCAAAGCCTTTGTTCTCAGTTCAGGGCAGAAGCTCCGTCTAGTGTAATGGGTATGACAGAGGAGCTCCATGTGCTCCTCCTTTGGGGATAGTAGTAGTAGTAATAAATCCTAATTCTTATTGGAGGAGCCCTGCTGGTGTAGTGGTTACGTGGTGGGCTGCGATGATCCTCCTAGTTGGCAGTTTGAAACTTCCAGCAGCTCCACAGAGGAAAGACTGGGCTTTCTACTTCCATAAGCAGTTACAGTCTCAGAAACCCACAGAGGGGCTGCTGTAAGTCAGCACTGACTAGATGGTTGTGAGGTTGTTTGTTGAATACTTCTTATGCCAACCATTGTACTCACTGTCATCAGTCACTGCTGACTCACTGCGACCCTCCTGTGGGTTTCTGAGATCATGATTGTTTGTGGGAGTAGAAGGCCCAGTCCTTCTCCCTTAGAGTGTCGAGTGGCTTCAAACTGCTGACCTGGCAAGTTAGCAGTCCAACAAGTAACTACTAGGCCACCAGGGCCAGGAACTACCAATCACAGCAGAGAGGAAACCAAGTTAGTCTTTCTTGGAAAGACCGCCCCTCTATGTTCAAGGGGTCTCATACCACACAAGAGTACCTTGATTCTCTTACCATACGCACTCACTGCCATTGAGTCAATGCTGACTCATAGTGACTCCCCCGCACCAGTGGGTTTTGGGGGACAGTTACTGTTCACAGGAGTAAAAGGCCCAGACTTTCTCCCAAGTTGCTGCCAGTGGTTTCAAACTGCCGACCAGGCAGATCAAAGCCTAACACGTAATTAACTCATTGAACTTTTACACCAACCCTATGAGATGTGTGCCATTCGAATTTTGTAGACGTGGAAATCCAGCTCAGAATATTGTGTAAGATCAGACAGTGAGCTAGTGCTCAATCAGTGACTTTACTCACAGGGTGCCTTGGACAAGTTGCTTTGCCCCCTGAAGACCTATTTCCTGATCTGGATGGATGGGATAACTTAGTATAATATTTTGCAGACAAAGTTGTTTTTAGGAGACACAGAATCGGTTCAGAATACTAGCCACCCTATCTATGTATACCAGAACAAAACCTGGCCTGGTCCCGGTCCATCCTCACAAATGTTGTTGTGTTGGAGCCCATTGCCAACCCATCTCATTGCAGGCCTTCCTCCTTTTCAATCCCCGGCTACTTTACCAAGAAGCCTTGGTGGGAAATGCACTGGGACACAAGGTCAGCAGTTCGAAACCACCAGTTGCATTATGGGAGAAAAGTGAGACCTTCTACACCTGTAAAGAGTTAAAATTTCAGAAATCCACCAGGCCATTTTTGCCTTGACCTATAGGATCATGATGAGTTACTATGATGGTAGTGAGGTTTTGGGTTTTAGTTTATCAAGCGTGATGTCCTTTTCTAAGATTTTATCTCTTCTGATAACATGTCCAAAGTACATGAGGCTAAGTCTTGTCCTTTTCTTTTGTTTTTTGTTGTTGTGTTTTTACATTTTATTGGCACCTAATCCATTTATCATACAATTCAATAGGTCAATCATATCAAGAAGAATTGTACAATAATTATCACAATCTATTTTAGAACACCCCACCACCACTACAACCCATGGTTAAATTGCCTTTAAAATGAGTTGTGTAATTACAATCAGTTCTACTGTTTCCCCCTCCCACCCACCTTCATTGTTTCCTCAGAAATCCTCTTACGCCCTATCTACCAACCCCTACATCCCCTATAAACCCTTGCATCAGTTATTATCTCTATGCATCCACTCCTTCTGTACCTCACAAATGGCGAAACCCAATAGAAAAAAAAAACCAAAATCAAAATCAAGTGGTAAGGCTAAAAGAATAATATAAAGATAAAAATACAAATAATGACTAAGAAAGAAAAGACCAGGGAAGAAATTTTTGTCATGGAACATGGAAAAGATACTTCAACCTGGAACAAACGCAAATTCAGGTTAGGTCAATAGGGAGGCCAACTGACCAACTATGAAGTTCAATTCAGCACAATCATGACTACAATGGTCTCTGTCTAATAGTAAGGCTATTCAAGACCCTTGCCTGTGGCTAAGTAGAGTCTTCCAGTGGCTTAATCTAACTATGTAATCACTCTGAAGGTGAGTTTTGGGCCCACTGTCCTCCATAGCCTTAAAGCAATTGAGTTTTCATAATTTTAACTCTGATACTTTTCCCTTTGTCATATTTGAATGTTGTTATTGTCATCGTTGGATCAGAAAAGCTGGTGTGCTTCTCGCATGTGGACTTACCATATATACTCGAATATAAGCCGACTGGAGTATAAGCCGAGGTACCTAATTATTACCTGGGAAACCAGAAAAACTGATTGACTCGAGTATAAGTCTAGGGTGGAAAATGCAGAAGCTATTGGTGAGTTTCAATAATCAAAAGAAATGAAAATAAAATTACTAAAAATTGAGACATCAGTGGGGTAATGTATTTAAATATTTATTTTAAATAAAAAATGTAAATAAAAGGACAAGTCATTTAACATTAGTAAACCAGCACAGTAAGTGGAAAATAGGTTCAACAAAAACAATAAAGTATCAACAATGATACCTTATGGGTACTATTCCCTGAGCTCAATCAGCAACCAAGCTAAAATGTAAAGAGTTAAAATCCTTCAAAACTGGATTCATCATCATCATCTGCATCCCAATGCAGAGCTTCAGCTGGTGTGAGGTCATCATAGACGCTGTCCTCACTGAGATCGCCGTCATCACCATCACTGCTGTCATTTTCATACTAAGCTCAGTCTTCACTGCCATCCATAGCATTACTAATATTACCACTGACCCGTGTATAAGCCTAACCCTTGGCTTATACACGAGTATATACTGTAGTTGACTCCTCACTTAGATGGCTGCTTGTTTGAATACAAGCCTGTAAGACCCCAGCCACTATTCAGATTGATAGCTGAGCACCATCTGCTTTCTTCACCACACTTTGCTGTAGCACCCTTACCTTCAGTGATCATTTCATATATCAAGTTGGGACATGTTGTCAGAACTAACTATTCTTGGATTGGGGCTAGAGTTAAGTAGGAGCCTAGAATACACCTTCATGTCCATGGAATATGTGTGACTCAGGTTTACTTTGGTGACCACGTAATATGACCAAACCAAAACCCCATAAGACCAAACATACCAAATAACAGTAACAAACCAATCAGCAAACAAGCAAACAGGAAAGAAAGCAAAAACAAAATCGCTAAAGGCAGGAAAACAAAAAAAAAAACCCATAGAAATAAGAAAGTACTACCTTGTAGATCATCCTCCTGGGGTCTAAGGCAATTCACTGGTAACATTGTATATTTTCCCAGTGACTCAGCCCTAGGGTCACTGTCGGTATGAGGAGTCTATGCATGTTCATTTCTACCTTGAGCCGAAACCCATGAGTTGTTGCGCTATTCAGTTACCACTCCCATTTGTGCTGTTTACTCGAAGGTGGGGGGACCTTGCTGGATCAATTCTCCCAAGTTCTTGCCCTCTTCCAAGGTGCATTCTGCACAGATTTGTTGTTCTTCTGGCCGTGCATGCTACTTTCAATGCTCTTTGTCAGAACCATAAGTTCTATGGTTAATGTCCAACGTTCACATACATATGAATGTGATTGAAAACATCCCGAAATCATGGCTTGGGTCAAGTACAACTTAGTCCTCAAAGGGACATCCGTGCTCCTCAACATGCTAAAGAGGCATTATGCAATACATTCACTCCATGCAAAGCAGCATTTGATTGCTGGCCTGCTGTTTCCATGAACACTAAGTGTGGATGTTGTGGGAGCCCTTCCTAGAGTGGGGAGGAGGGGTGACGACTAATACGCCATGAAAAAAAGATTGCGTGGCTTTTGGACACTGTTTTTGTGCTGGACTGCTAACCACAATGTCAATGGTTCAAAAACACCAGCTACCCTACGGGAGAAAGACAAGGCTTTCTACTCCCATAGACAGTCTCAGAAACTCACAAGGGCAGTCCCACCCAGCTCGAGAAAGTCACTATGAGTCAGAATGGACGCCATGGTGGCGAGTTTGTTGTTTTGTTTTCATAAGACAGCTATTTTTTTTAAACTGGAGGACATGGCACAGCTTAATTTCCTTAGCCCAAAATTAGCATTCTAAAGACTATCTGCTGCTGTTTAGAAACAGGGAGATAAGAACTGCCTGGCTTAAGCAATGATCGACATAATTCTGCATTCTGCTGGGTGGGGGATGAGGTAGGCGTCCTACTTCCTGGGCAGAAGCTGCTGCTGAAGCAGAGAGCAGATCCTGGAGACCTTGCAGGATGCTTTTCTAGGGCATGAAGAACAGACAGGTCTGGGCCTGGAAACCCATACCTGAAAGATTAGCCTCGTGGTGACGCATTCGGTAAAGGACCTTGGCGCTTGCCCAGTGTCCTGAATTTCTTTCAAATGCCTGTGCCAAATGGACTGGCTCCCAGTCAAGAGATGATCATGGCTGTGGAAACGTTCTGTAAGCCATGAAGCACTGCGCAAATAATAACTCACACTTACGGAGCGCATGCTATATATTTTGGTTATGTACTTAGTCGTGCATGAGAGCTTAAGTTCTGAAAGCTTTTGGCTGTGGTCTACACCAAAAGCTCCACTTCCATTTTGAGTCTTGATATAAGCTCACATGCCATTTGAGTTCATTGTTATTTTCTGATGCTTGCTGATCATTAAACCAGCAATATGCCAAAGCTTAGACAAGTTTGTGACAAGCCTTGGGAAGGACAGTTTCCCTTCAGGAAGAGTGTAGTTCAAAGTAGGTTAACTAGTGTGCAGAAAGATGCTCACACAAAGAACAAAGAAAATTGCCTGAGTCTTTGCTGAGAGTAGCCAATTAGCTGCATATTACCTCATTTATGCTGAAAGTTAAGGACCCTGGTATTATCTTGTAGTCACCTTGTGCTTGTGACTCAGGTTTGCATAATCATGAGTCATAAATCATGTAACCACCATGTAACCAGGTGGTCAAAGGCCCAGGCCGATCCTGCAACCTACTTTAATGTGAAATTATGTACCTCTATCCTCAAGTATAAGTCTACCCGAATATCGGCGGAGGCATCTAATTTAACCACAAAAACGGCATAAACAACGTGTCGAAAAACTCGGCTTACACATGAATATATACCGTAAGTGTCCCAGTACTGGTCTTTCCCCTGATTCTGCTGTTCCAAGTTTCACAGTGATGGATTAATTTATGATGATTCAGGCTCTTGTGATGATTTTCCTTGTCCTCTGTTGCCTATATGACAGTCAGGGCTGTGAGTTGGTGCCAGATTCTGTCTGCTTCTGTACTGAGTGAATGCTATTGGTATCCTTCATCTGCGTGGTTATGTTTGGGTGTTGTTTTCCCATATAAACCTTACTTAATGAGTCTCTATAGGATATGCTTGAATCTATGTGTGTTTTGTTTTTATTTATTTTTTGGCCTGAGCACAACTCCTTATACACGAACTCATTGAATCCATCAACAAGACCATCAAGCAATTGCTAACATATCACTAAAGGTTTTTTGCAAGTCGAGATGTTGAAGAGAAAAATCTAGTTTCTTGTCCAAGGACATGCCACGAATAAGTAGCAATTGGACTCTTAAAATGTGACCAACCACTTCCTGCTTTTGTTTTGGTAACAACAAGGAAGTTGACCGTTAAGATGGCTGATCATGAGAAAATGACCCCAGTTGAGGTGAGGGCTCCTCTCTCAAAGAGGTTTTGAAGATGCACAAATAAAGGAGGTAATAGATAGTGCACAACAGTTCAGATGGCAAGAATACACAGGATTACTGTACCCAGAAGAAGTAGTCCACATTCCACCATTTCCGGTAGTAGGCTGTGAGCAGGAACCAATGGTAATGAAGGAAGAAGTGAAAGTGTTAGCCAAAATAGGTGCTCCAGGAGTTGATGGAATACCCCTGAAAATGTTTCAACAAGTTGATAACCACCACTTGTCCATCAGTTAGTCATACTGTGGTGGTGGTTTGTGTGTTGCTGTGATGCTGGGGTCTATGTCACTGGTCTTTCAAAGGCCAGTAGCACCACCCAAAGTGAACGGTGTTCACCAGAGCTTCCAGACTGCGAAGAGGCGGGGAAAACAGAATCTGCTGACCACTACAGGGGTAGTGGCTGCAGAAAACCCCACGCATAGCTTCGCAACATCGTCAGATACTGAAAGTCTAATGGATGGAAGCACAATATTGTCAGAAATGGTGTCACGGGATGAGCCCTTCGGGCAGAAGGCATTCAAAATATGACTAAGGAAGAGCTGCTTTCTTGGAGTGGAGGTGACCATGCTGACTGAGCGGCATAAAGCCTGTGGGAGGAGATCAGCTGGGATCTTCATTTGCTGATGGCATGGGACTCAATGTAAGGAGAAATAACTGCATAAACCTGCTAATGATCAGAGCTTAGACTGTGTGAAGTATAAATCTAGGAAAATTGGGATATCTAGGAAAAATGAAATGAAACCTATAATGATCAATATCCCAAGTATCAGTGATTTGAAATGGATGCCATTCCACTATTTCAGGAGGTAGCATATGATCAACAACCTATGGTGTTGAAGGAAGAAGTTCAAGCTGCATAGAGAGAATTAGCCCAAAACAAGGCTTCAGGAATTGATGGATTACCAATGAAAATGTTTCCACAAGCTGATGAAGCAATAGAAGCATCCACTCTGCTATGCCAGGAAATTTGGAAGACAGCTATTGGCCAACTGACTGGGACAGAACCATGTCCCCATTCCAAAGAAAGGTGACTCAATAGAATGCTCAAATTATCGAGCAATATCATTGATATCACATGCAAATAAAATTATAGAATAATATCACTAATATCACATGGTCTTTTACTGCAGATCATTCAGTGATGGTTGCAGCAGTACATTAACAGGAAGCTGTCGGAGGTTCAGGCCTACTTCAGAAGAGGGTATGACATTGCTGACGTCAGGTAGATCTTGAAATCAGAAAGGTGTTTACTTGTGTTTCATTGACTATGTGTAGGCATTTTACTGTGGATCATCACCAACTATGGATAGCCTTGAGGAAAATGGGAAATCCATACACTACATTATGCTCACGGGGAACCTGTACATGGATCAAGAGGCAATTGCGTGAAAAGAAACAAAGAGACACTGCATGGTTTAAAATCAGGAGAGGTGTGTGTCAGGATTGTATTTTCTCCCCATACTTATTCAATCTGTATGCTGAACAAATCATCAGACAAGCTGGATTCAATGAAGACGACGACTGTGGCACAAAGATTGGAGGAAGGCTTATTAACAACCTTTGATGTGCAGATGGCGCAACCTTGCTCGCTGAAAGTGAGGAGGACTTGAAGCACTTGCTGATGAAGATCAAGGATGACAGCTTTCCATATGGATTATAAGTCAATGTAAAGAAAACCAAAATCCTCACAACCAGAAAAATAGGCAACATAATGATAAATGGAGAAAAGGTTGAAGTTGTCAAGGACTTTTTTGTCTGGTTTGACTTCACAATCGATGTTCATGAAACAGCAGTCAAGAGATCAAAAGATGTGTTGCACTACATAAGACGTCTTTCGAATGCTGAAAAGCAAGGATGCTACTTTGAGGACTAATGTGTGCTTGATCCAAGTCTTGGTAGTTTCAGTGGACTCATATGCATATGAATTTTGGATATTGAATAAAGAGGACTGAAGAAGAATGAATGCATTTGAATTGGGGTGCTGGAAAAGAATGTTGGAAGCACTGGGGACTGCCAAAAGGTCAAACTAACAAGCCTGTCTTGGAGGAAGAATGGCCAAAGTATGCAAGAATGGTATGATTTCGTCCTACGTGCTTTGGACATGTTGTCAAGAGAGACTAGTCCCTTGAGAAAGGCATCGTGTTTGGTAAAGTAGCGGGACAATGGAAAAGAGGGTAGATGGACACAGTGGCAGCAGCACTGGGCTCAAGCATAGGAACAATTGTGAGGATGGCTCAGGACTGGGCAGTGCTTCCTTCTTTCATGCATAGAATCCCTCCAGGGGGGAACCGGCTCCATGGCACCTAACAACAACACAAATCTCATCTATTTTGTTTGCCATGTGTGTGCTTCCTTTATTTTATTCTATTATGTTAGGCCAGGTTGACTAGAGAAACAAATCCAGAGACATTCATATATGTGTAAGAGAGAGCTTTATGGCAAGCAGACATCCCAGCCCAGTCCAGAGCAAGTCCATAAGTCCGATACTAGTGCATAAGTCTGACACTAGCCCATAAGTCCAATACTAGTCCATAAGTCTGACACTAGTCCATAAGTCCGATACTAGTCCATAAGTCCGATACTAGTCCATAAGTCTGACACTAGTCCATAAGTCCAATACTAGTCCATAAGTCTGACACTAGTCCATAAGTCCGATACTAGTCCATAAGTCTGACACTAGTCCATAAGTCCGATACTAGTCCATAAGTCTGACACTAGTCCACAAGTCCGATACTAGTCCATAAGTCTGACACTAGTCCATAAGTCCGATACTAGTCCATAAGTCCGACACTAGTCCATAAGTCCGATACTAGTCCATAAGTCTGACACTAGTCCATAAGTCCGATACTAGTCCATAAGTCCGACACTAGTCCATAAGTCCAATACTAGTCCATAAGTCTGACGCTAGTCCATAAGTCTGACACTAGTCCATAAGTCCGATACTAGTCCATAAGTCTGACACTAGTCCATAAGTCTAATTCTCATCCATAAATCCCTTTTCAGACTCACAGAGCCACATGCAATGATGCAGGAAAATCACAGACTTGTGGGTGCAGTCTTGTGGATCTATTGACGGTGGACACATCTCCAGGGCTTGCACAGGTCTCTGCATGGCTCACTGCATGAAGGCAAAGGCAGAGAGAGGGAGGAGGTTCCCAGAGCATTTCAATGAGAAGGCCATGCCTACAAGGAGTTACCAAAAGGCTGCGACCCAATTGACAGGCTAGCCTCCACCCCTTCACTCGATCAAGTTGATATGAGATTATGTAACCACCACATCAATAGTCTATGTATGCCTGCAATCGAGTCTTTAAGTTTGCCCAATTTTCTCATTGATGATCCTTATAGATCTAGGGTTACATTTAGGCCTCTAATTCACCTTGAGTTTGGGGTTGTTGTTGTTTCTTTTGCATGGTTTCTATTTCATTCTTCTGCAGGTAGAGAGCTATTTTTTTCCATTATCATTTGTTGAAGAAACTTTCTTCAACAGAGCAGGGAAATGTCCCTTTCTCATTGAATGTTTTGGCCCTTTGGTCAAAATCAATTGCCTCTAGATGGATGCATTTGTTTCTCATGATGTGAGGAGAGGGAGTAGACAATCGGTTCCTGTCACATAGTGTCATTCTATATTCACCCCAAATCTACAGACACTCCTGTAAGAGTGATTAGTGAACCTTACTGGGAATTCAAGTCAAGAGCTACGAGGTGGGTGGGAACAAGCCTGTCTCAGGGAAACTGATTAAACTTCTATTGGTGGATAAACTGGGTTGGCAACCTACCTTGGGGGGTCAGAGGGATGCCTTCAACAGTACTTATATCGTCCCCAAGGGGAGAGTGTTCCTAATTAGGTATTATAGTCCTAATTATGCACGTTGACTTAGTGTCTATACAACAGCGACTTTCGTCTCGGTCCTTTCAAGGTGCTCAACATCCTTCATAGGCCACACTACAAGGATCAGATTTGGAAACCCACTACGTGACCTGGACTTCGCTGTAATGTCATCTGTAGCATACTGAAGGCACTGAAAAACTCCCTTGGACTTAGGGTGGGGACAGCCTGGTGTGAAAAGAAGCAGCTACTTGCTACTGCAAGGCTACTGAGTTGGCACACATTTGACTTTGGATATCTTGCTTTGAGCATGCCCAAATGACTGGTAGACTGGAGTCCTGTGGGAGTTGTGGTTAACGTTGGGCTGCAACCCACATGGTCAGCAGTTTAAAACCACCAACAGCTCCTTGAGAGAAAGAGTGGGCTATCTACTCCTGTAAACAGCTGTAGTCTCGGAATCCCATGGGAGTTACTATGAGTCAGCATTGGCCACGTTTTGAGAGAATGAATGGTGACTCACGACTATTAAATCAGTGATGCCTCAGTTGTTAAACTGCTCCAACCTCAAACTTTCTACTACTCAAACAGCAAAGCTAGGAAAAAACCATTCTGTTCAGTGGTTCTAACTGCTCGATAGTTGAACTGTATATCCAATGTGAAACATGACCCGAGACATGAAGGGGCCACTCTCACGCAGACAACATCCAGTACTTGAAGTAGTGCATTACAATGTTCATCTTTGGCACCCAGCAGAAGGTTAGATATAGAGCCATCCCCTACCCCCCACCCTGGAAGGGGATGAATAATCAAAATGTGGGTGAAAGGAGACAATGGGGAGTGTAAGATATGAAATAAGAAATCAAGGATTCTATTAAATTGGCACTCTACGATGCTCACCCTTCCGACACAAATGCTGAAGCCAAAGCGGGTGAACAAGTAAATGTGGTGGAGAAAGCTGATGGTGCCAAGCTATCAAAAGAGATAGTGTCTGGGGTCTTAAAGGCTTGAAGATAAACAAGCGGCCATCTAGCTCAGAAGCAACAAAGCCCACATGGAAGAAGCACACCAGCCAGTGCGATCACGAGGTGCCAAAGGGACCAGGTATAAGGCATCATGCAAAAAAAAAAGAATATGTGTGTGTGTGTGTGTGTATATATATATATATATATATATATATATATATATATATATACCACATTGAATGAAGGGGGAAGTGCAGAGTGGAGACCCAAGGCCCAAGTGTCGACCACTGGAAATCCCCTCATAGAGGGGTTTAGGAGAGGAGATGGGTCAGTCAGGGTGCAAGGTAGTACCGACAAAGAGCACAGCTTTCCCTCAGATCCTGGATGCTTCCTCCCCCCAACTACCATGATCCGAATTCTACCTTGCAGGGCTGGATAGGGCAGACGTTGTACACTGGTACATATGAGGGCTGGAGGCACAGGGAATCCAGGGTGGATGATACCTTCAGGACCAAGGGTGTGAGGGGCGATGCTGGGAGAGTGTAGGGTGAGTGGGTTGGAAAGGGGGAACTGATTACAGGGATCCACATGTGACCTCCTCCCTGGGAGAGGGACGGCAGAGAAGGGGGGGAAGGGAGACTCCGGATAGAGCAAGATATGACAAAATAGCGATGTATAAATTACAAAGGGCACATGAGGGAGGGGAGAGCGGGGAGGGAGGGGGAAAAAAAGAGGACCTGATGCAAAGGGCTTAAGTGGAGAGCAAATGCTTTGAGAATGATTGGGGCGGGGAATGTATGGATGTGCTTTATACAATTGATGTATGTATATGTATGGATTGTGATAAGAGTTGTATGACACCCTAATAAAATGTAAAAAAAGAAAAGGGGGGGAAAAAGAAAGAAAGAAAGAAAAGAAAATGATTAGGGCAAAGAATGTACAGATGTGCTTTATACAATTGATGTATGTATATGTATGGACTGTGATAAGAGTTGTATGAGCCCCTAATAAAACATTAAAAAAAAGAAAAAGAAAACATCCCAGCTCAGTCCAGATCAAGTCCATAAATCCAATATTAGCCCATAAGTCTGATACCAGTCTGTAAATTCTTCTTCAGACTCAGGCAACACATGCAATGACACTGAGTGCAGGAAGGTCACAGGCCAGTGGGTGGAAAGTCTTGTAGATCCAGTGATGGTGGAAGAATCTTAGCTCTGGCATGGGCCTCCACGTGGCTCCTCCAGCTCCAGGGCTCTGGCTGCCTCAGCATAGCTCCATGTGACTTGTCAGCAGGAAGACGAAGCAGAGAGAGTGTGTCTGGCCTTCAGTGAGCTATTTATCTCCATTTAGCCTCCCAATGAGGTCATCGAACCTGATTTACAGGCTAGACTCCCCTCCTTCACAAGTTGATAGGAGATTATTTAACTACCACAAACATCAAAAGATTTCACCAAACACGTAAAAAGACAATCCCCAAACCGGAAAAAATAATTTGGCAATGATATACTAATAAAGGACCAATCTTTGAAATTTATAGAAAACTCCAATACCTCAACAAGAAAAAGACAAATAATCCAATAATTCAAAAATGGGCACAGAACTTGAAAAGATACTTCACTACAGAAGACAGTGAGGTGACCAACAAACGTGAAGAAATACTCACTCCAGAGATACAAATCGAAACAAAATTGAGATATCACTTCAGTCCAATATTAACAGCAAAGTTCAAAACAAAAACAGAAAGCAATAAATACTGATGAGGGTTTGGAGAGACTAGAACCCTCATACACAGCTGCTGGACAGTAAAAGATTGCAACTTCTATGAAAAGTGGCATGGTGCTTCCTCAAAATCTGGGAAGAGAAATGCCATAAGAATGTATCAGTAAGGTCTCTAATTGTTATAGACCCTAGAGAAATAAGAGCCACAACACGAACAGACGGATGCACACCCATGTCCATTGCATCCCTATTCATAATAGCAAAAGGAAAATGCCCATCAGTTGAAGAATTATTCATAAACTTTGATATCTGCACACAATGGAATATAACAAAATATTAAAAAATGACAATGAATTTGAGAACACCCCCCCACACACACACACCATGGATAAACCTGGGGAACATTATGCTGAGTGAAATTAGTCATTCTCAAAAGAACAAATACTTATGAGACTACTATTCTGAAAAGTCGAGGACAGGTTTTCACACTAACATAAACATTTCGGCTGGTTACCATGGCTGGGTGGTGGTGGTGGGAGTCATGAGCTGGATGATCGACAACTGTTAACTTGGGTGACGAGGAAGGCCAGGTACTCTAGAAGGGAGGTTAGGGAAAGATGGTGGAGGCAGGGGAAGGTGGTGTAAGGCGTATTAATGTTTAAAACAAATATTGTTATGTGCATACTCCTGTAATCATGATGCTCTCTGGTAGATGTTTCCATAGACATGTAGGCTAAACAAATGCTAATCATTATTAGGCTCATTTCATAAGAAGTCTTAATATTGTGAAAATGTTAATACTACCTCAAGTGACCTAGAGATATAATGCAATCCCAACCTCAATTCCAGCATCCGTCCTTTAAGAGATGGAAAAAGTATCTTTATATGGAAAGGAGAGACCCCAGATATGCAAAGCACTACTAAAGAAGAACAAAGTAGGGGGCATCTCCCTTCCTGATCTTAAAACTTACTACACAGCATGGTACTCAAAACAGCCTGGTACAACAATGGATATATAAGCCAATGACCCAAGAACCCGGAAGTAAATCCTCCTACTTATATAGCTAAAGCATATGGAATGGGGAAAAGATAACCTTTTAACCAAATATTGTTAGCAAAGCTGGATAGTCTTTTATAGAAGAATGAAACAAGATCTGTATCTCATAGAACGTATAAAAATGAACTCAATAGATCAAAGACCTAAATGTAAAACCTAAAACTATAACGATCATCAATTAAAAAAACAGAGATAAACTTCAGACCCTTACACTTGGTATAAATACATTATTAAACATACTGAAAAACACAGACAGCAGAAGACGTGATTGGGACCTCCTAAACTGTGTGGCAGGAAGGGACTTACTGCAAAGAACCACTCGTGGTCCACTTTCTCCAGAACCTCTTGTTTACTTATGATAGGGCTATTAGAACGATCTGTTATCTAAGGGCCTTCAAACTTAAGAAGGTGCCCCAGTGACTCTGTGGGATAGAAATTGGTCTGCTCATCGCAAGGTTAGCAGTTCAACTCTAGCAGTCATTCCTCAGGGGGAGATGAGGAGATGCTTATGTGTGCCAAAGAATTACAACAAAGGAGTAAAACACAGAGCCCACATACTGGGTAAATTTTTTTGGCAATGACCTATAGACAAGAATCTAATTTCTAAAATTTTTAGAAAACCACTACCTCAACAAGTAAAAGACAAAGGAAGTGGGAGAAAGAAAGAGGGATGTATTAGAGAAACAAATTCATAGAGACTCCTGTGTATAAGAGAGGGTTTTATATACAGGGTAATTGTACGTAAAGAAAGTATCCCAACCCAGTCCAGTCCAAGCCCATAGGTTGGATATTAGCTCATATGTCCAATACCAATCTATAAAGTCCCCTTCAGACTCTGGAAACACATGCAATGAATGACGCCGAAAGCAGGATGATCCCAGGCCAGTGGGTAGAAAGTCTTTGGATCCAGTGGCATTGTAAGCATCTCAGTGCTGGCAGGGATCTCCATGCGGCTTCTCCAGCTCAGGGCACTGGCGGAGTTCCATGTGTCTTGTCAGTAGAGTGTCTTCCAGGGAGTGACCCAAGAGAGAAAGTCACTCCTGCCTCTGAGGACAAAAATCAGGAGTTCCCAGAATTCTCAGGAGAATGCCATACCCACACAGAGACCTCATTGGCTATATGATCCGATTGACAGGCCAGACTCCACTCCTTCGCTCAGAAGTAATCCTCTCAAATTGAGAAACGATTATTCAGCTACCACAAGGGAGTATACCTATGAATATATATACATATATGGATATACATATATGTTTGACAGAGGATACTTATATAGGTATATTTACTTTTGCTGCAAATATATCCATGAATTTGGTAAGCATCCAGAGACAGTTCTGAAAACTTCTAAGACATAACCAAACACCTTGAGAGCAGGAGGCGACAGACCTGGTGTGCAGGACCATAGTCTCGGGGGACACGAATGTCCATTGGCCTAAGATAGTTCACAAAGAATGTTTTACCTGCTAATTTGGAGTGTAGCAACTGAGGTCTTACAACCTCACGCCCAGCCATCTAAGTTGGTCTTACCCCCTGCAAAGAACGGAGAGTGATGAGAAGCAGGCGACACGTGGAAGCAATGTCATGAATAGAGTGGGAAAAAACACGGGGCAGCAGTCACAAGCATGACAGGTGGCAGGGAACTTCCAAGACTATGGCCCTTCAACACCCTTCAGTTGTGAAACTGAATAATCAGCCATTTAAGGTGAAAAGGGCAACATTTACCCACAGATAAAATTCAGAGGGTTGGGGAAAGAGGAACGGACATAGGAAACACAGAGGAAGCGGAATAAATGATTGTACACAGAAGGGTTTGCAGTGGATGAGTTGAAACTACATGTGTATGAATTGTTGAACGTCAAACTATGATCGGTCCTGGAAACATTCACCTACAACACAATAAAACTTTAAAAACAAAGAGCAAGGTCTGAGGAGTTAAAAGGGTTGAGGTGAAATGGACTGTGGTCGTTTATTGTGCCAACCTGGCTGATAAACACATGTGAGGTTAATTGAAAGGAGGCGATTGAAGCGCAGAGGGCTAAATGGCTTGGTGAGGCTCGCCCTTCGAGTTCTCGGGTCTCTTGCTTTGTGATGGTCGGACCAGGGTGCAGCTGCCTTTGCAGTTCCCTGCTTCAGCTGACAAGGCTGACTTCGTGCAAGACCTCTCCGAGGAAAAGCCGCATGGACCTACCCCTATGCAGCGCTGAGTGTTGGAGCAGCCGTGTGGAGAGCCCCTGCCAGCTCTCAGATGTTTATGCATTCACTGACTCAGCTTTCCTCCTGCAGTCAGCATCATTGCGTCCTTTGTGAGACGGAGGAGGACTTTGTGGATTGGTGTTGGACATCTGGGTTGATGGGTGAATATTGGACTTGTGGGCTTGGGCAGCAATGGGTTGGGATGTTTTCTTGATGCACACTTAACCTTTATATAAAACTCTCTCTTATACATGAGTTTCTGGGGATTTGTTTCTCTGAAGTACCCAGACTAACACATGAACTTCAAATGTCACTTCAGTTGTCCCCAGTCCCCACTGCACTACCATAACAGATCTAGCTCGTGGCCTGCGAGCCAATTCTGACTCAGAGACCTGGTAGGACAAAGTAGAACTGCCCCTGTGTGTTTCTAGGACTGTAACTATTTAGAGGAGTAGAAAGCCTCATCTCTCTTGGCTGGTGGTTTTGAACTACTGACCTTGTGGTGAACAGCCCAACACATGACCACTATGCCACTAGGGCTCCCTAACAAGGACCTGGATATTGGTAATAATTTTTAAGTTTTAAATTTCTCCCTATATCTTGGAGAGTGCTAAGTTGAGAGAAAGTCTATAGCAGTATCTGCCTGATTGCTTGTTTAACCTGTGAAGGTAAGTTTAACCTTGATTGCTTATTTAACCTGTGAAAGTGAGTTTAACCTTGATTGCTTATTTAACCTGTGAAGGTAAGTCCCACAGTAGGAAAGGTTCCTCTAACCAGCAGTTCTCAACCTGTGGGTTGCAACCCCTTTGGGGGTCGAACAACCCTTTCAAAGGGGTTGCCCGCTCCATAACAGTAGCAAAAGTACAGTGATGAAGTAGAAACGAAAATAATTTTCTGGTTGCGGGGGTCACCCCAGCACGAGGAACTGTGTGAAAGGGTGGTGGCATTAGGAAGGTTGAGAACTGCTCTAAACCACCAGAAAGTCTGCATTTTTCTCTCAGATGGTAAAAATTAAGATCTCTCCCTCAACTGTAAAAGGCGAGGAGAAGAAGAGAAACTATTTCTATTGCTTTTTCCTAGCTTTGAACAAAGATCTGAGCGCACTTACTTTGGAATGTTTGCAAGGGACACCCCATTGGTCATATTTCTCCCTTGTAAATTCCTCTTCCTCTACCCAAGGTCCTCTTCCTTATTTGCCATTAACAGTAAACATGTTGCGAAATAGCCGTCCAAGCTGAAGGGCACGCCCCCTCATTTTTTCACATAGCTTCCTTTCCCCGTAGGAGAGGTAGTAGCCGGGCAACACAGGGGGGCGTGTTCTTTCCAAACGGAGAAGGGGGGGTGGTAGAAAGCAGTACCTATAGAATTTTGAGACAAGCCTAATAGCTGGAGAGTGGAGAGAAATAGTCATTGATCAAGATATATGCAAATAACATTTACCACTTAAAAATTAGAAATGACAAAATCTGTTTTGAGAACGATATATTTTTTTCATGTAAGCTTATTTCAAAATTCTAGAAAATGCCAGTGAGAAAGAGTTAAGACTTGCCCGCCTTCCTCCGGGATGAGGTAGGCTCCTGCGAGGTGGCGGTCGGTCAGATGTACTGCCACTCCCTGCAGTGCCACCCTTTCTGACACGCTTTGTTTCCCACACAACGCTCTTCACTTCTCTTTTGCCTTTGGCAATTTGTTGCAACGTCCACACAACATTCCCATACCATGCGCACAGTTATGTGATTTATTCAGAAAGTAACAAGTTTCAACTTGGGATCCGGATCAACTTGGAAATCACGGGACCTCAGGCTCAGGAAACACACAGGCAAGGCTGCAAGGCTCCCATGAGACCACATCTGTCCCTTCTGCCGTGCAAGATCGCTTCCAACCCGGACAGCTCTCTCCAGCCTTCTTGGCAGTGGGGCAGGATCTTCTCTAGGTCTGTGTGCTTCCTCTTGGCTGTGCAAGTGTGCTCTCTGACCTTTCAAAACTTCCTCTTGGTCTCTTCTTGGCCCACGAGTCTGCCTTCCTCACAGCCCTAAGTTCCACGCTCAGCACAGGAGAATCTGCTGCAGCCGAAGGCAGGCCAGCTTGCCTCCACCCTGTCTTCAGCCTTGCTGCAGGGAAGTGGCCCAGCTCATACTCAGGTTAGCTGTGTTCTGGGCTCTCTTAGATGATTTCTAGCAGCATCTTTCTGCCATAACAACGAATTCTGCTGCCCGGCCTCTTCTGGGCTTCTTACCATCCTCAGTGTTACAAGCCTTTGGCCAAGATTACAACACTTTTAGGAGGTTTCTCGTCTCTCTCTACTTCTTCCGGGTCACTGACTCTTACAATAAGTCTCTGTGGAGTTGTCTGATTACATAAGCAAACTCTTAATTTACAGGCATGTCCCTCCCAGTAGGACCACAAACTGACCAATCCCCAGAACCACTCAATCTTATTGCATGGTTTTATGCACTATTATTCGTGTAGTAAACTAGTAACCAATTCCTGTAAGGTGTGTAAACTACAACAATCATGGGGCACGCTGTAACTCAGGATCAGACAAATAGCAATCAAATCATCAAGTAGTTAATAACTTACCTGAACAAAGCCAACGAACTCTCTGGGTGGAAAACCATTTGAGAGCTATTCTTGCATCCCAAGTACCGTCTCCAAAGAATGAGTGCAAAGGTAACCTCCTTAAGGATTAAGATAGAAATCTCTCAAAGACAAAATCCCACACAAATAAATTCATTTCACAACAATACATTTTTAATAAGTCTTTAATACATACTCTTGTCATATTAGGTTAAGATGCAACCCTACTCTGAAATGACCTCATTAACCTAACAGAGAAAAAACCCTATTTCTAAATATCATTTGCTCAGGTATAGAGGTTAGGGTTTTTAATACATTTTTTAAAGGGAAACACAATTTAATTCACAACAGTCTACCATCACGTAGAATCCAAGTTCAAATTAGAGTAGTTTATATAAATATCTCTACCTTCTATTCACATGTTTTTAAATGCTGCTCATTCTTCAAAGCCCAACTCAAGTCCTGAATTCTTTGGAAATTGTTTATGGTACCCAGAAGATTTGCCTTCCATGGGACTTGATGCAGCTTTTAAGTCCTAAAATCTAATGGAGTTCTTACAAGAGACTACTTTCTAGTTTTCATTTTTTTATGTTTTCTTTTTAAAACCAAATTTTATTATAGAGAAAATTACAGCACAATATTTTTGGGTTTTTAAAAATCATTTTATTAGGGGCTCATACAACTCTTCTCATAATCCATACATGCATCAATTGTGTGAAGCACATTTGTACATTCATTGCCCTCATCATTCTCAAAACATTTGCTCTCCCCCTAAGCCCCTGACATCAGCTCCTCATTTTCCCCCTCCCTTCCTGCTCCCCTTCCCTCATGAACCCTTGATAATTTATAAATTATTTTGTCAACTGTCGGATGTCTCCCTTCACCCACTTTTCTGTTGTCCGTCCCCCAGGGAGGAGGTCGCACGTAGATCCTTGTAATCAGTTTCCCCGCTTCCAATCCACTCTCCCTCTGCCCTCCCAGTATCACCCCTCACATCTCTGGTCCAACAAAATATTTTTAACAGTGTCATTGGCATGTAATTCACATATCAAACAATTAAATGGTTCAAGCACATCAAGAAGAAAATCATAAAATTAATGTGGAAAAATCAAGGAAAAACTAGCAATCACTTCAAAAGAAGTGAACAATGGTAACATTTTAACATTTCCATTCACTATTTTTCAGTAAAATTGATGGTCCATACTCTGGTCTTCCCAAATTCAGTCCAAAATCCTTAAGAGTGGGATTGTGCACTACTTCAGTATAACTCGCATGGGAACCCCTTGGAATATTTGTCATTGATGGCGACGATGCACATGATTTATAAGCTCTTCTGTATTGGGAAAAGGGCATGTCCCATAGGAATGTGGTAATGTCGATTTACTTGAAAATCCGTGCCCTCCTGTAGGCATCATTGTGGAAAAGACCAGAGGAAGAGATGGTGGAGTCACCATTTTCATCTTGAAGAACCCAGCACAAGTCTGAACAGGGATGGCTTTCTGGAGTGGAACCGGCCAGCGCCGACTAATCCCCCTGGGACGCTGGACCCATCTGCAAAACAGAGCAAAGAACAGAGTTTTCCAGTTTTCTTCCTTTGAGAAAAATAGATGCTTAGGCTCTAGAGGAAATTCGTTTTGGGAGCTGCTATAATAAATTATCACACATTTGATGGTATGAAACAACAGAAATGTATTCTCTCCCTTCTGGAGGCCAGGCACCCGAAATCAGTGTCTCTGTGCCCAAATCAAAACATCAAAAAGGCGGCGCTCCTGCTGGAAACTAGGGGAGAATTTGTTCCTTGCCTTTTCCAGTTTCTGGTGGCAGTTGGCAATCCTTGGCTATGGCGACATCACCCAAACTATCCACAGTTCTAGGCCAAGCTACCTTCAAACCTCTCTGCTCCATTTGCACATTGTCTTCTCTGTGTGTGTGTCTGCAATCACCTTCCGCCTCGCTCTATTTTAAAGATAATCCATTTTAAAATCCTTCATTTAAACATACCTCCAGACACTTCTCCCACCCTGACTTATTCCCTGCCTTTGCACCCCTCCCAAGAGATCATTGATCAGTTTTAGAAATTAGGATCTTATTGTGTTTGGATAATCATTGTTCAGTCTATGCCACTGGTCCTGGGTAGAACCATCCCTAGGTTGACTGGACTTCAAGATTCAGGAAAAGCTTTTTCAAAATACGACTTAGGTTAAGAGCAAGAGATAGGTTGTGGGAGGGCGTAGGAAATGAATGAAAGATTATACTTTCCCTTGGATCGGGTCCCTCACTGGACATATGCTGCACCCTCTGCCTGGAACTCGTCCTTCCCCTGATGTCCCTTACTTGGCCGTGGTGCTGTTCCTTTCCTACACTCCAGGGCTGAAATACATGGAAAGCCCTCTCACCCTCTGTGCTCCCCTTCATCTCAGTACCAACCACAACAGGGGCATTTCATTCCCATAAATGCTTACCTCCAGAGTAGAATGGGGGTTCCCTGAGAGCAAACCCATGCCTTCCTCACAGTCGTGTCCTCTGTAGATGTTAGGAAATGTAAGTGGAATTGAATTCCATCTGCTGAGAGGAGAGATGCTGAGTTTGCATCACAATTGGTTGAGGCAAGTATAATTACACTTCGGATTTTCTCTGGTTTGGGACTAAGGTTGAAGGATCTTGTTGCCTAACTCCACACCACTCTGGTGAACTGATTTGGAGCCCTGGTCAGAACTTGGGTTCCCCTTCTCTCTGTTTCCTTGGTGATTGGACATATTTTCATTTCTAGGCCATGTCTGTGAGACACAGAAAGGGCTGTGGATAATCTCAAATGCGTCTACCTACAAGCAGTCCTTGCTGGAAGTGCTAAGGGGCAAGGCAATCCTGGAGAGCAGTGGATATCTACGACCAGAAGCCTGTGGGATTTTTAGAGAGAAAAGGACAGAGAGACTGACCCTTAAATGGGCTGGGCTGAGAAGGAAGAGAGGTGATACGTTAGCAAATCTACATGCTCAAATGAAAGTGCTATTTGGGCAGCACATGTCTCTTCAGGACAAGACACTCTGTTCTTTCAGTTCTTGGTTCTGTTTCTTGCATTAGTCACTTCCCTCCCACCAGGCTAAGTATGGGTGCTCCTAGGGCCAACTGGCCAGCCTGAGTGTTCATGGAACTTCAGGCCACTTCTAGAAGGTTCCTCAGGGTATATTCTCTGCTCATTGGTTACTGACTTCTCTAAAGGAAAGCCAAGGAAGGGGAGACAATGCAAGCCCAAAGAGACCCCTGGGTTAGAGGATTAATTAAAGAACGGGGCACTTTGATAGCTTTCAGACTTCAATTTTCCTTATTGTTTCATCCCACCCAAGTGGCAACATCTTTTTTCATGCATTTTGGTAGTGTTTGTAGAACCGTTTACAAATTCCAAAGCAGGTTCAGATACAACATCTTATGTAATTATCACCCCCCCCTTAAGAAAACAAAATTAAATGAGAGGGTTATTTGGTATATGTTTTTCTTAGGAAGAAAGACAAAAGACTGAAACTCAGACAAATTACATATCTTACAAAAACATATTGAGGAAGGGGGGTTTAAGCCCAGGTTCACAGAAACCAAAACTGGTGTTTTAATGTACTTTCTCGTAAACTGGATCCAAACTGTCTTCTAACGTGGTACTCTGATGAGAGCAAGGCAGAGTCCTGATAACAAGGATGGGGATACGGGAAGGTCTGAATCATCCCGCAGCCTTAGAAAGGTCTTCAAAATCAAGATTCTCCTCAGACAAAGGTCTAACTATCCCCTGGAACTATGCAGTATTGATTAACTCTGGGCTGGCAATCCCAGGCATGTAGAGCAGAAGCTTAGATATGTATAGCTTTAAAATTAATTGTAAAAATTGCAATTGAGAATGCACCTAGCACCTAGATCTTGATTTCTAAATACCATTTCTTACTGTAAAGAACCAGGATTTCAGGTCTGAGACAGAAAAGAGCAAGGTCATCCTAGGATAGCTTGTTGTTTCAGAAAGGGCAGTTCTACGCAATGAGTGGGGCTGTACACAAGATGCCAGCCTACAGCAGAGTGAAAAATACATGAATCTGGAGAGAGAGAAAAAAAGAGACCAGAAAAGGGGAGAGAAGATGAAAAAGCTCTTTACAAAAGAATGGCGTCAAAATGTGACCCTCAGTGTAATGGCTGCACCAGCTGTGAATCAGTATGAATGACTCAAAAAGCAACCATTTCTTCCTATTTTTGAATCATTTTGGGGGCTTGTACAACTCTTATCACAATCCATACAAACAGCCACATGTCAAGCACGATTGTGCATTCATTGCCATCATCATTCTCAAAACATTTTCTTTAAACTTGAGACCTTGATATCAGCTCCTCATTCTTTACCCTCCCTCCATGCCCCGTCTCCCTCATGAACCCTTGATAATTTATAAATTATTATTTTGTCATGTCTTAGACTGTCTGATGTCTCCCTTCACTGACTTTGCTGTTGTCCGTCACCCAGGGAGGGGGTTATATGTAGATCATTGTGATCAGTTCCCCTTTCTCCCTGACCTTCCCCTCCCCTCCCCTCCTGGTATCTCTACTCTCATTATTGGTCCTGAGGTGTTTATCAGTCCTGGATTCCCTGCATTTCCAGCTCTGAAGCTCAGCCAGATTTGTAAGGTTGAATTGGGATCATGATGGTGGGCAGCTGGGGTGGCGGGGGGGGGGGGGGGGGAGGGAGGAAGCATTTAAGAACTAGAGGAAGGTTACATGTTTCATCGGTGCTACACTGCACCCTGACTGGCTTGTCTCTTCCCCAAAACCCTTCTGTAGGGGGATATCCAGTTGCCTACCAATGGGCTTTGGGTCTCTACTCTGCACTCCCCCTAATTCACAATGATATGATATTTTTGTTCTGGGTCTTTGATGCTTGAAACCTGATCCCATCAACACCTCCTGATCAAACGGGCTGATGTGCTTCCTCCATGTGGGCTTTGTTCCTTCTCAGCTAGATGACCGCTTGTTTATCTTCAAGTCTTTATGATCTCAGATGCCATATCTTTCTATAGCCGGGCACCATCAGCTTTCTTTACCACATTTGCTTATGCACCTGATTTGTCTTCAGTGATCATGTCAGGAAGGTGAGGTTCATGGAATGCCAGTTTAATAGAACAAAGTGTTCTAGTATCGAGGAGGTGCTTGAGTGGAGGCCCAATGTCTATCTGCTACCTTAATACTAAACCTATAAATATATATACATAGCTCTATTTCCCCATCATTATATATAACTGTATTTACATATGTTCATGCCTGCTTTTAGACCTCGGTAAATGCTCTTTACCGAATAGTTCTTTCCACTATTCCCTTGTACTTTCCTCTTGTCCCACTATCATGCTCAGCATCAAGCCCTACCAGGCCTCCTACACCCTCCTCGTCATGCCATTGAGTTTAGATCACATGCTGTTCCCTTGTCCTTGGGTTTGTAAGCATCCACTTCCTTTTCTCCGCCTCCCTCTCTCCCATTCACTCATCCTCCCCCTCTCCTGCCCTGCCTGAACTATCAGTCCAGTTTTCTCCTCCAGATTGTTTATACCTCCTATCTTATCTAGATAGACCTTTAGAGATAATAATATGTACAAAAAAGACAGACAGAGCAAAACAAAGCAACAAAAAAGGCCAACAACAACAAAAAGAAAAGCCTGTAAATAGTTCAAGTCTATTTATTGACCTTTAGGAGTGTTTTCCTGTTGAGTCAGATGGGGTGCCACACCCTGGCCTTAAAGTCTCTTTTTGATATTCCCTCAGGACTTCCTTGCTCTGTTCTCCTTTCTGTTCTGTTGCGTACCCTTAGTGTTTCACCTCAGTGTGGTGGGGTTGGATCAGACACAATTCCTGTAGTGTCTCCTGTGTTGTCCCCCATAGCGCTATGGCTCAGTGAGGTACATCATGTCTCATACTGGGGCCGGCCCTATAGTCCTCTCTGTGCATTGCCTGCTCTGAGAAGGAATACCATCCTCGGGGTTTGGTGGGCCAGGATGTACTCTACTCTCTTTTCCTCTCCCTTCGGTGTGCTCTGATCACACATTGTGTGAGATTATAAAGGGACTATCCCCCAGCTTTGTCTCCCCAAAAGACATGCCAAACATTAGGGGCTTTTTGCCAGCATATGGTGGGAGGTCAGATGCTTAGAGATATCCTCACTGAAGACAGTCAGTTGCCAGACTACTGTCTAGTCCCACCACAGGTAGGCCCACTCCCTGCTGTTAAGGACAATGGGCTACTTCTCCCTACAGGCTTGCGACTATTAGTTTGGTTTCTGTAGGCGGGGTTTGCACCATACTGATAATGGTTTGTATGGTGGGCCAGAGAACAGGTAAAACTGACTCAGTGACATTCAAAGTTAGGCTGCCATCCTGAATCTAGGATCCCCCCTTCTTGTCACATATATACCCCAAATCCCTCTTCTTCCTATTGTGTGTATATCCCTAGATTGTCCCCCTCTCACTGCTGTATAACCTATAGTGCAACCCCTTCCTGTGAGGTATATCTTTACTTGTAGTTAGGGGGCTTTCACTCCTCCCAAAGGTATATAGGCCTGGGTTAGCAATAAAGAGCTCTCTTTCGGGCTCCCCCCCCCCCCTTGGCCTCTCATCGGTTCCCCCTCTCCTCTCCTGTCCTCGCTCTCCTATTCCCTTTCCCCTTGTCCTCCTTCCCCTCCCTCTCTATCCACGTGGACCACCAATGTGGGAATTGCACCCAACCTGAGTGGAGGCCCAATGACCACCAAGCGGGGCTGAGGCGAGCTTGCTACCATGAATTGTGTCTGACTCCATTATTTCAATATCTCTTTTATCTCTCATGCTCTCTATTTTATATATATATATATATATATATCAACCATACAATTGTGCCTATCAAACCTGCAATTAGTGGTGGGGGCTGGTCCTTCCCTCACAAAACATGTCCCTCTCCCTGAGCTGTAGCTTCAGTGCTGTCCTCCATAGTGAATTCTTCTGTGGAGAGGGGGAATTGGGGCCAGCCCCTCAGATCTCTCTATTCAGGTATGTTGTATTCATGTCTTGGAGCAATGGGTTGAAATCTGGTCACTCTTTCTGTGAGGAGATATAAACAATACCCTCCCCTAGGGTGGGTTAGTGCCCTGTGCTCCAATACCCATGTCTTTTTCTTTCCTCCCTCCCCACTCCCTTTTAGTTGGCTACCATATGTATCACTGGACTTGTTCTGATCCCTGCCATACTACCTGGACCTCTCCCCTGGCATTTTTGTATATGGTAGCTTTTTCCCTATACCCCTTTTGCATTTTTAAGCTTCCCTCAGTGGAGTCACATTGCATTTGTCCTTTTGTGCTTGACTTAGTTCCTTTAGCATGGTTTCCTCTAGTTCTTCCTATGGGTTCATCACTGCTTTTTAGGGATGCACAGTACTCCACTGTATGTACCAGATTTTTAATCTGTTCATCTGTTGATGGGAATTTGGGTTGTTTATAACTCCTTGCAATTGTGAGCTGTGCTGCCATGACCATTGGGGCACAGATGTCTGACCGTGTTTTGTTTGTTTGTTTGTTTTTTCATAAATCATTGTATTGGAGGTTCTTGCAGTTCTTATAACAATCCATGCATCGATGTGTCAAGCACATTTGTACATATATTACCATCATCATTGTCAAAACATTTTTTTTCTATTTGAGCCCTTGGAATTGTCACATATTTTAATTCTTCATATGTAAAAATTTTAAAAATCATTTTATTGGAGGTTCATACAACTTATCACAATCCATACATCCATCCATTGGGTCAAGTACATTTGTAAAATTATTGCCCTTATCATTCTCAAAACATTTCCTTTCTACTTGAGGCCTTGGTATCAGCTCCTCATTTTTTAGCATCCCTCCATGCCCCCTCTCTCTCAGGAACCCTTGTTAATTTATAAATTATTATTATTTTGTCTGTTTTACACTGTCTGATGTCTCCCGGCACAGACTTTTCTGTTGTCTGTCCCCCAGGGAGGGGGTTATATATAGCTCCTTGTAGTTGGTTACCCCTTTCTACCCCAGCTCCACCCTCTCAGTATCACCACTCTCACCACTGATCCTGAAGGGTTCATCTGTCCTGGATCTGTACCAGTGTACATCCTCTAATCTAGCTGGATTTGTAAGGTAGAATTAGGGTTATGATATTAGGGGGTAGGAAGCATTTAAGAACTAGAGGAAAGTTGTATGTTTCATCGTTGCTACACTGCATCCTGATTGGCTAGTCTCCTCCCCGTGACCTTTCTGTAAGAGGATGTCCAGTTGCCTACAGATAGGTTTTGGGTCCACAATCTGCACTCTTCCTCATTCACAATGGTATGATTTTGGTTCTTTGATGCCTGATACCTGATCCCATCGACACCTCGTGATCACGCAGACTGGTGTGCTTCTTCCATGTGGGCTTTGTTGCTTTTCAGCTGGATGGCTGTTTGTTTATCTTCAAGCCTTTAAGATGTCAGATGCTATGTATTTTGATAGCCAGGCACCATTAGTTTTCTTCACCACATTTGCTTAGGCACCCATTTGTTTTCAGCAATAGTGTTGGGAAGGTGAGCATCAGGGAATGCCAGTGTAACATCACAAAGTTTTCTTGCATTGAGGGAGTACTTGAGTGGAGGCCCAATGTCCATCTGCTACAAACAAGACAGAGCAAAGCAAAGCAACAAAAGAAAACAAAACAACTACAGCAGCAAAAAAAAAAAAAAAAAAAAGACAACCCCCCCCCCCCAAATCCTGTAAATAGTTCAAGATCTGTTTGTTGACCCTTAGGAGTGTTTTCCAGTTGAGTCTGATGGGGTGCCATGCTCTGACACCAAAGTCTATTTTTGGTACTCCCTTGGGACTTCTTGCTCTGCTCCTCTTGCTATTCTGTTGCACACCCTTAGTGTTTTGCCTCGGTGTGGTGGGGTCAGGTCGGGTGCAACTCCCACATTGTGTCTCCAGTGTTTTCCCCTGTAGGGTTATGGGTAAGTGAAGGGTGTTATGTCTTGTCGTGAGGCCGGCCATATGGTCCTTTCTGTGCATTGGCTTCTTTGAGCAGGGATGCCGTCCTCAAGGTTTGGTGGGCCAGGATGTGCTCCACTCTCTTCCTCCCGCTCCCTTTGCTCTCGAGTGCTCTGATCAGACATGTCCCTCTCCCTGAGCTGTAGCTTCAGTGCTGTCCTCTGAAGTAAATTCTTCTGGGGTGAGGGGCAGCTGTCCATGTAGTTGGGATTGGGGCCAGTCCATCACCTCTCTACTGGTTCCTGCTTCATGCCAGCATGTTGCATTCGCATCTTGGAGCACTGGGTTGAAGTCTGGTCCCTCTTTCCGTGTGGAGATATCAACAATACCCTCCCCTTGGGTGGGTTAGTGCCCTGTTCCCCTGATACTCATGTCTTTTTCTTTCCTTTCCCTCCTCCCACTCCTTTTTAGTTGGCTACCATATGTATCCCTGGATTTAGTCTGGCCCCTGTCATACTACCTGGGTCTCATTCCAGGAATCTTTGTATATAGAAGCTTTTTCCCTATGCCCCTTTTGCATTTTTAAGCTTACCTCAGCGGATTCATGTTGCACTTTGTCTTTTTGTGCTTGGCTTGCTTTGCTTAGCATGATTTCCCCAGGTTTTCCCATGCAGTGATTTGCCTCATGGGTTCATCACTGCTTTTTAGGAATGCATAGGACTCCATTGTATGTGTGTACCAGACTTTTAATCCATTCGCCTGTTGATGGAAGTTTGGGTTGTTTCCAACTCCTTGCAATTGTGAACTGTGCTGCCATGACCATTGGGGCACAGATGTCTGGCCATGGTTTGTTTCTTGCCTCTTCTGGGTATATATCCAGTAGGGGGGTTGCTGCGTCGTATGGTAGCTCAATTTCCATCTGTTTTAGAAATCACCAAATCCATTTCCATGGTGGCTATACATACCTACAGGTTCACCAGCAGTGGATGAAAGTTCCTATCTCACCACAGCCCCTTCAACACTTGCTGCTTTCTGATTTTTTGAATTGGGCTATCTTTGAGGGTGTTAGGTGATATCTCATTATTGTTTTAATTTGCATTTCTCTTATGGATAGTGACCAGGAACATTTTTCTCATATGTTTATTGGCCATTCTGATTTCTGCTCTTGTGAAACTTCCGTTCAGGTCCTTTTCCTACCCCTTCAATGGGCAATTAGTTTTTTTGTCTTCTTGGAAGCTAGCATAGTATTATAGATTTTAGTGATAAGGCCTCTGTCTGATATGTCATTGCTAAAGATGTTTTCCTAGTCTGTGGGCTCTCTTCTCTCTTGGTAAATTATTTCAAGGTACACAGGTATTTTATCTTCAGTGGATCCCACTTGTCAATTTGTGACTCATCTGTATTTGTGTCCTCTGTATTTCTGATAGCCTATATATTCCCTGTGCCAAAGTTATCAGGTTGGTACCAATTCCCTCATTGATGACCCTAATAGTTTGGGGTTTTACATCGAGGCATGTGATCCATCTCAAGTTTATTCTTGTGCATGGAGTGAGATAAGGGTCTTGCTTCATTTTTCTGCAGGTAAATATCTATTTTTTCCAGCACCACTTGTTGAGGAGGGCATCTGCTTCCCATTTGATAATTTTGGGGCCCTTATAAAAATTTAGTTGTCTGTAGCTAATGATTTTATGTCTGGGGTTTCAGTTCTTTTCCATTGGTCTGAGTATCTGTCATTGTACCAATACCATGTGGTTTAGACCACTGTGGCTATATAATATGTGCTAAAGTCAGAAAAAGCAAGCCCTCCCACTGTGTCCTTCTTCTTGAGGAGTTCTCTGCTAATTCTGGGATTCTTCCCTCTCCAAATGAAGTTGGTAACATATATATATATATATATATATATATATATATATATATATATATATATATATATATATATATATATATATATATATATACACACACACACACACACACACACACACACATATAGAGGATAAAGTAGGATGAACTCAACATTGGATGCTTTTTAAAAATTAATGTTCATTTTCTTAGATGCAATAATGGTATTGTACTTATGTAGGAGAAGGTTCTTGACCTTGGGAGATACAGGTTGAAGTTTTTAAAGATGAAGTGTCATAATATGTGAAGTCTACTTATGGATGATTGACTATGGGAAAGTATATGTTACATAAAAATAGAGATAATGAAATAAAGTGAGTGTGCGAGAGATTGCCAGTTGGTGAATCTACATGGGAGTTGGTGGGGAACATGGCTCTCAGTATTTAAGGGGCGTTCAAACAGTCTGGGGGAAAATGTCTTTATTTTTTCACTCCATTTCTTCCATGAACTTTTTGAAGCCTTCTTGTATTATTCTTTCAACTTTCCTATGGCTTAAAACTATTCAAATTAAAGAAAATAAAATAAAAAAGATGACAGTTAAGCTCTTACAATGACAAAAGAATTTGAATTTCTCTCCAGAAATGGTAATGCATTTATAGGAAAGGAAACAGTATTGAGCAGAAGGTAGTTTTAGAGCAGAATTACACAGGTGGGTATCAAATTGGAAACTCGGGTTTTATTACTAGCACCATTCATGTCACAGATAACAAAAGGCTCAAGGCCCCAGAGCTGTTTGAGCTACTTGTCTTCTGATTCCTCCTTCACACAACCACACCGGCTTCTCATCAATTCACAGAGCCACTTAAAATCCCTAGAGAAGAGCATCACACTCTCTTAGTAAAGTGATTCTTCTGCAGAATGCTTGCAGTCCAAGTCCGCTCTTGTATAAAGCAATGCTCTTGTCACTACCTCCAAAGGAGTGTTTTTCCCTTGAGATGGGCTCGCTTCATCTTAATTCTCACACTGGCCTAGTCACACCCTCTCTCATTAAAGCTAGTGAATTTGAACCTTTCTTGGGGCAAAAAAAAGTGGCTATGCCATTTGTACTCCTATTTCTAGTCCCTTTGTTTTATTTACAACAGTTTTAAAAAATTTTATTAAAAGATCATTTTATTGGGGGCTCTTATAACAACCCATACATCAATTGTATCAAGCATATTTGTACATATGTAGCCATAATTAATTTCTAAATATTTACTATTTATTGAGCCCTTAGTATCAGCTCCTCTTTTTCCCCCTCCTCACCCCACCCTTGTGGCCCCTTGATAAATGGTTATTATTTTTATATCTTGCACATACTACTGTCTCCCTCTTCTCATGGTTTCTATTGTTTGTCCCCCTGGGGGTGGGTTGGGGGGGATTTATGTGTTGGTCATTGTGTCCGGTACCATCTTCCTCCCTCCCCTCCCCACATCCCCCCTATCCCCCCTGGTATTGCTACTCCCATTCCTGTTCCTGGATTCTCATGTCATGACCTCTTATCTCTTATCTGTACCTCTGCACATGCTCCTGTCTAGCCCGCAGTTAAAGGCAGGACTAGGATCATGATAGTGGGGGGTTCGGAAGCCTCAAGCTACCAGAGGACTATTGTGTGCTATACTGTGCCCTGGTTGACTCATCCCTTCCATGTGACCCTTCTTTGAGGGGATGTGCCATTGTCCACAGATGGGTTTTAGGTCTCTGTTCGGATCCCTCTCATTCTCAACAACATGGTTTTGTTTTATTGTTTGTTTGTTTTGGGTTTTCTGATGCCTGTTACCCGATATCATTGACACCTCATGGTTGCACAGGCTGGTAAGCTTCTTCCATTTGAGCTTATTGATTCTCTGCTAGATGGCTGCTTGTTTAACTTCTAGCATTTCAGATCCCAGATGCTGTATCTTTTGATAGCCGGGCACCATCAGCTTTCTTCACCACATTTGCTTATGCACATACTTTGTCTTCAGTGATTATGCTGGGAGGGTGAGCATCACACAGTGCCAGCTTCTTGCATTGAGGGAGGGCAGGAGCAGAGGCCCAAAGTCCCTCTGCTTTCAAGGACATTGCCATCCCTTATCTCCTGTGACTAGTAAACACTGTTCTTCACAGCCAAGCATCCTCCTCCCCATTAAGAAAGTCATTGGTGGTGAAATTGCCAACAAGAACTTCCTTGAGCTTCTCTGAAAAAGATTCTGTCTGCCCACTCAGTAAAGCAGGGAAAGTGTAGTAATTTGCTCTTATCTGCTGGTCTGTTTTGAAAAATAATCACTCATTTACTTGTTGAGGATGAGAAACCTTCCAAGACGGGGTGAATAACAAATTGCTGATTTCATTTCCTGTGAATGCCTTCTGCCCAGGAGGCTGACTGGCAGTGCGAAGCATTCTAAAAACGTCTTGAGCAAACACATGTATGTTTGGGCCAAATGTCAGAACTCTCTGAGTTTTGCTTTCCTCATTTGGGAGAAAAATGAGTTGCTTTCAAAAATGTAATGTTCTGCTGGGGACATCATTTAGGTGTGTGAGTTCTAGTATATTTACTTACAATAGGAATCTTGTTTTATTTTTAATTTTGAAATTATAGCTTTTGTATGGAGTAATAAATCATTATGAATAAAGGGTAGTGGAAAGGCTCAAGGGAACTCGCCACCAGCTGCACCCCAGGTAGTTTAATCATCCCATTTGAGTTTTAAAACATCTCTGTCAAGAGAGTCTGTTGTTGTTTCCCATGTGGGTTCAATGTCCTGTCAATGCACTTCATTCACAGCCAGCATGCTTCTGTCAGTGGAGGTCTGCATGTTGCTATGATGCTGAACAGGTTTCTGTGGTGATTTCAGTTAAAGGCAGATTAGGAAGAAAGTCTTAACCATCTACTTCTGAAAATTAGTCAGCAAACCCCCTAGAGATCACAATAATCTGATCTGTCTCTAATCATGGGAATGGTACAAGACGTGGCAGTATTTTGTTCCAGTGAGAGGGGGTGCCCAACTCAACTCTACTTAGTAAAAACTAATGTTTTTATTTTCCTCATCTTACAGATGATAAAAGCAAGACTCTGAGAATTAAGAGACTTGCCCCAAACATGCGGTTAATAAATAATAAACTAAAATGTATGCTTTTTCTATAACACTGTACTCTTTAGTAATTTTACAGCAACTCCATTATTGGCTTTGTGATAAAAAGCCTTCTTTAAATCATTTGCTGATCCCTTCTCAACCCCCAATACATACAGATACTCTTTGTGTGCCATGGCCAATCATTGTGTGCTTCTATCGAAATGGTCTGCAGTAAAATCTGTGAGAAATAATGAGAACATGCATTTCCATGGCAATCTTATTGAGGAACATATTTCTGCTTGCTTCCTTTAATTCAAAAACTAAGCTTCAGTTAACCTGTCATTGCATCTATCTTGTCTACTACTGGTTCCCATTGCTCTCAATCCTTCTGAAGCTGGTACATGTTAGGATACTACCAGTTTTTCTAAGAAATGATATAAAAGTTACTCATTGATTCTGTCAAATCAAAATGAAAAAACAAGTATCTCTTTTTTTTGGAAAATAACCACGTAGCATTCTCAAATGGTATAATATTTCCAAGTATAGCCACCGCAGTAAAATATCTGAGTAACACTATTACTGCTTACACTAGTCAAGCAACTTAAATCTATAAATTTCTGTTTCTGTATGGGTAAAATAGAGGTAAAAGTGATACTAACTTGATAAGGTGGTGGTGATTATTTTATTAAATAAGACATCTAAGCCTGTTGCCGTTAAGTCCATTTTGATTCATAGCGACCCCATAGGACAGAGTTGGCTCATCCCACAGGGTGTCCAAGGCCGTGATTTTTCATTCCAAATGTCTAATGCATTCAAATTGCTGACCTTTTGGTAAGAAATTGAGTGCTGAAGCCACTGTAGCACTTGGATTCCCTTATTTTATTAAATAGTAGAGGCAAACTTCAGCTGAGAGAGAGTTTGGCACACAGGCAGCTTAAAGACTGAAACAAAACAAAACATAGATCATAGCAAAACAAAACCCACTGCCATCAAGTCCATTTGGATTTAGAGGGACCTGTAGGACACACTATAACTACTCAGTAGAATTTCTGAGACTGTAAATCTTTCCAGAAGCAAATAGTCTCAACTTTATCCCACCGTGCGGCTAGTAGGTTTGAACTGACTGCTCACCTTGCAGTTAACAGCCCAATATTTAATCCACTGGTGCCTTCACACACACACAGACGCACATTTCACATTGCAGTATCAACTAATGAGATGAAGAAAATAAAATAGGTTAATGGAAAGAGAGAAATGGGGAGATTGTAGCTGGGGTGGGCAGGGAAGGCTGGCATTGAGCAGGGGAGATTGCAGCTGGGACCTGAACCTGCACAGGAGGTAGACTGACAAGAGTATGGCAACAGTGCCAAGCTTAGATGGGGAAGGCATGAATTCAAGTTCTGGTTCTGCTACTTCCGGACTAGTTTACTTTGGGCAAATCTCGATTTCATGTTCCTGGCCTGCAACATGCAGAGGAAGAGTAGGGAAACAGGCTACCAAAGGAGTGTGAAGATTAACCTGGCACTGTTCTGCTCACATAAGAGTGCGTTGTAGACTATGAATGAGTCTTAAACGGGGTACGTATTGGAGTACCTCATTCAGATGTTGTCTTTTTATTGTTTGGTTGCTTGTCTTTATTTATTTATCAATCATTTTATTGGGGCTCATACAACTCTTATCATAATCCATACAGGCATCAATGGAGTAAAGCATCCTTATACATTCGTTGCCCTCGTCATTCTCAAAATTTGCCTTCCACTTGGGTTCCTGGAATCAGCTCGTTTTGCTTTTTTCCCTAGATGTTGTCTTAAGACGATCTCATTCGTTTTCTCACAAACGTCTTGGGGAGTTTTCAGTGTTATTGTCATTTTACAGACGAAGACATTGGGAATCATCTTTAATGACTTATCTCAAGCATTCTGGGTAATTTCCCACGTCTACATCAAGGTGAGAATCCCTGGAGGCACTACGTCCTTAGTCCCTACGTTGTGCAAATGCTTAACAGGGTCCTCTGCTAACCGAAAAGTTGGATGAGATTGGAGTTCACCCAGAGGCACCTGATGTAGGCACCTGAAGTTCTGATGATTTACTTCGGAAAAATCATTGTTTATGGTGCCATTGAGTTGTTCCAACTCATATCAACCCTGTGTACAACAGGAGGAAACATTACCTGCTTGTGCCCCATCCTCACAATTGTTTTTATGTTGAGCCCATTGTTGCAGTCACTGTGTCAATCCATCTTATTGATGATCTTTTTTACTGCCCTACACTTCACCAAGCATGATGTCCTCCGCCAGGGGCCATTCTCTCCTGATGTGTCCAAATTACATGAGATGAAGTCTCTGAAAAATTGGCCATTGAAAAGTATGAAACATGGTTTCACCCTGTCATACATGGGGCCACTGTGAGTTTGAATTGACCTGAAAGTAGTGGCATGATGCCCGGGTACAAGTGGATGCTGGTGTAGGTGTCTTTCATGACTTAGCCGGAGTCCTGTTTGCTCATGGGAGGTGTTAAGCTCTGTTGTAGTGCGCAAAAAGATGGTATATCATAAATATAATTTAGAGAACATGCGCCCCACCCCCTTCCTTTATTAAGTCTTTAAAGGGACAAAATGAGGACGAAGACACCTCATCCAGATGAGGTCATAATGGCATCCCAGGATTTACAGAGAATCCATAGTTTAAATAGGACTTGGAAGGACAAAGGAAATGCTCACAAAAGCATGGTTAGCAAGCCGATCAGTATGACACAGTTGCAGGCAGGTCTACAGAATCAGGAATGGTACCGTGATTGAGATGCCTACATTATGTGAGAAGATCAAAGTAGCCATGGCCATGGGACCCTAATACCCAAAGTTCCACAAGGACATTCCCAGGAAATTCCCTAAAAGCTGGATGTCTTTCGAAGGACTGGCTGGGAGAGCTGTAGTAGGGCAAGGCTGTTTGTTCGCTTTGCCAGAGTTAATGATCTGGAAATATTCAGTAGAGCCTTAATCCACATGGAGACTCAAAAAACATCTTGGGCTTTCACTGAAATCATAAACCATAAGTTTCTCCCAAAAACTTAGTGCGGGAATTTAAGCTCTAATATAGCACCGACTACAAGAATTCACACGTGACCAGGTTGACTCTCTTCTCCCAGAAACATTTGATGGAAAAATAGCCTTGCTAGGTCCCTGAGGAAAGGCCAGCTATAAACGAGGTGACTGTATTCTCTGAACCCAATGGGTTGTCATAGAGAAGAGTCACTCTCACCAAGGGCTGGAGTGCTAGCTGATTGGCTGCTGACCAGTAATACTGGGATTAGAATGGGAGAGAAAGCAGGGGAAGGAAAAAACAAACAAACATGCACAGGTAAAAACAAAATCTAGGCCTAAACACTTCTGAATTCCTGTGTTTTCTTGCTCTTACTCAGAAAAACCTTGGGAGGATGGTGCTTTGTCTATTACTAATCCCCCCACCCGCCAGGGGCTGGCCTTGGGAGTAACAACCACAAAATGAGAGCAGGAGCTGGCGTGCAGGAAGGATCCTCAGGAAATGAGAATTCTCGCCGGCAACCGCAGATATCCGTAGCCCACAAAAGGGGACAGAAGCCAATTCAAAGTGTCCCTGATAGTTGCTCTTGCTGTCATTCTAAGGAATTGCAAAGTGTTGTCTTCAGAAAGTAAGGCTGGGGAAGGGAGGTGTGGGAAGTGGAGAAGGTGAGAGAGGGAAGAGGAGAAGGAAGGGTGGAGAAAGAGGGATTGATTTCGTTAATGGCTTCCTTTAGTTGTAGTGGCTTTTGCTTCTCCGGCCTGTGGCAGAATGCAGAGCTGGAAGTGTCCTGTGGTCTGAAGGAGAACAGCAGCTGGTGGGGGACTGGGGGGGGGGGGCACTTAGGAGAGAAGAGGGGAGGGAGAAAGAGCAAGTGGGGCTGTTGGGATAAATAAGACTGTCTTCCCCTTCATGGAGGACAACGTTCTAGTTTGCAATTCCAAGAGTTTCAAATTAGGGCTTAAGGTTTGGTGTCTTAGAACAATCACTGGGTTAGTGTCTGTTTTAGCTTCCACAGCTTTCATGTAGCGTGGCCTTGGGCAAATCACTGTGTTTCCGGCAACTTAGATTCCTCAAGTGTGTGCATGCACAGGGACCCTGTAGGGCAGGGTAGAAGGGGCCCTGTGGGTCCTGAGACTTGACTCTTTAAGGGAGTAGAGAGCCTCCTCTTGCTCCTGCAGATGAGCCGGTGGTTTCAAACTGGATTTTGCCAGTAACAGTCCAACGCATAATCTACCACACTACCAGAGCCCCTTCTTCAAGTGAAAAAGAGAGGTAATATTCTTTAGACCATAACGTTGTTGGAGAAATACATAAGTTACTTAGAAAATACAAACTATTCTTGAGGTCTCCAAAGGTTACTGGGAGTTGTGATGGTTGGAGAGGGCTTCAGAAAGGCGGCTCGCTCAGCCAGTCTCTGTGTGCATCCTCTGTGGCCTACCTGCGTTTCTCAAACAGTCCTGAGCCTCAGATTCTGCACTGGGATGCCTACCTATCCCAGTCAACTGCAGTGCCACTCCCCTGTTTTTCCCTGCAAGGGTGCATCTGTGTTCTCCAGTCTCGACTACAAAGGCATTGTGAAGGGGAGAAAGGGGGAGGAGAAAGGAAAGAGCAAAGATGGTGTTTTGGGTTTGTTTTTAGCCCAGCTACGGCCTCTATTCTGCTCACCTTGCGTCCCTTTCTGATCATGAACTTCCCAGGGCTTCTAGTCTTTTTTCTTCAATTGTTCTCTGTGTTAGTCAGGGTTGACTAGAGAAACAAATCCAGAGACACTCATATGTGTGTAATAGAGAACTGTATATCAAAGAGTAATTTATATTAAGAAAACATCTCAGCCCAGTTCAGATGAAGTCCTTAAGTCTGATAATAGTCCATATGTCCAATACCAATCTATAAATTCCTCTTCAGAATCACACAACACATGCAATGACACCAAATGCAGGAAGATCACAGGCCATTGGGTGGAAAATCTTGTGGATCCAGTGGTGGTGGAAGCATCTCAGCACTGGCAGGGGTCTCCACGTGGCTCCTCCAGCTCCAGGGCTCTGGCTCCATCAGCATAGCTTCATGGGGTTTGTCAACAGGAATATCTCACAGGGAGACAAGCAGAGAGAAAGAGTGTCTGGCCGCAAGTGAGCTATTTCTCTCTGTTGTGCCCCCAAATGAGTTCATCAAGCTGCAACCCGATTGACAGACTAGACTCCACCCCTTCACTCTTAAAATTATATGTATATATATATACAATTTTATTAGGGGCTCATACAACTCTTATCACAATCCATACATATATCCATTGTGTAAAGTACATTTGTAAATTCATTGCCCTCATAATTCTCAAAACATTTGCTCTCCATTTAAGCCCCTGGCATCAGCTCCTCTTTTTTCCTCCTCCCTGCCCACTCCCCCCTCCCTCATGAACCCTTGATAATTTATAAATTATTATTTTGTCATATCTTATACACTCCGATGTTTTTAAAATATTTTTATTGGGAGCTCTTACATCTCATCACAATCAAACACATTTGCTCA
Source organism: Tenrec ecaudatus (assembly GCF_050624435.1). NCBI lineage: Eukaryota > Metazoa > Chordata > Mammalia > Afrosoricida > Tenrecidae > Tenrec > Tenrec ecaudatus. The sequence goes on along the minus strand of NC_134533.1, from coordinate 122,603,365 downwards.
TATGCTGCCATCATAATTTTCAAAGCATTCTCTTCCCACTTGAGCCCCTAATATCAGCTCCCCATTTCTTCCCCTGTCCTTTCCCACCCGTCCTTGCTCACGAACCCTTGATAAGTTATAGGTTATTATTTCCTTATCTTACATTGTCCTCCATCACCCCTCACCCCTTTTCTGTTGTTCATCCCCCTGGGAGGGGGTTATAGGTTGATCCTTGTGATCAAGTTCCCCTTTCTCCCCGCACCGTCCCCTAATCCTCCTGGTATCTCTATTCTCATTGTTGGCCCTGAGGGGTTTCTCTATCCTAGATTCCCTGTGTTGCAGGCTCTTATCTGTAGCAGTGTGCCTGTTCTGGTATAATCCAATTTGTAAGGTAAAATTGAGGTCATGATAGTGGGGAGAAGGGATGTTCAATTGTGTACAGATGGGCATTGGGTCTCCCCACACCCACCTCCATTCACATTGGGTATGATTTTTGTTCTATATGTTAGATGTTAGACACCTGATCCCATGGACATCTGATGATAACACAGGCTGGTGTGTTTCTTCAATGTGGGCTTTGTTGCTTCTGAGCTAGATGGCTGCTTGTTTATCTCCAAGCCTTTAAGTCCCAAGATGCTATATCTTTTATTAGCCAGGAACCATCAGCTTTCTTCATAACCTTTACTTATGCACCCATTTTGTCTTCAGCAATTGTGTCAGGAAGGTGAGCATCACAGAATGCTGGATTGTTACAACAAAGTATTCTTGTATTGAGGGAGGACTCGAGTCAAGGCCCAATGTCCATCTACAACTTTAATTCTTAACATATATATAGATATGAGCACATAATTCTATTCCCCTCTCATTATATATATACACATATATATATGTACATGCCTATATTTAGTCCTCTATAAATGTTCTTTGCCTCCTGGTTCTTTCCTTTATTTCCTTTTACTTTCCTCTTGTCCCACCATCATGTTTGGCCTTCATTCGGCATTCATTAGTAATTTCTCACCACTACATTCCCCTTGATTAAACCCCACTAGGCATCCTATGCCCTTCTCTCCACTGATTTTGGTTTGCTTGTTATTCCCTTGTCCCTGGGTTGGTTCCACCCCATTTCCTTTCTCTCACCTCCTCTTCTCCTGTATCCCACTGGAACCATTGATCCAGATTTTTTAATCTCTCAGTTACTTAAACCACCTATATTATCTAGATAGACATGCAGAGACATTAATAAGCACAAAAAATAGGCAAAGCCAAATAAAACAACAAAGGAAGTCAAGACCAACAAAACAAGAAAACAACAAAAAGAATGCCACGGACGAAAATGGAAAAGCCTATAAATAGTTCAAGGTCTGTTTGTTGCCTTTACCAGTGTTTTCCATTTGAGTCTGATGGGGTGCCCCATTCTGTCTCCAAAGTCTATTTTTGGTATTCCCCAGGGATTTCATCACTTTGCTCCCCTTACTTTTCTGTTGCATGGCCTTAGTGTTTTACCTCAGCATGATGGGGTCAGATTGTATGTAATTCCCACACTGTGTCTACAGTGTTGTCCCCTGCAGCGCTATGATTTAGTGAGGGACATCCTGTTTCATGGTGGGGTTGGCCCTATGGTCTTCTCTGTGCATTGTCTGCTCTGAGCAGGAACGTTGTCCTCAGGGCTTGATGGACCAGGATGTCCTCCCCTCCATCTTGAGCCCTTTTCATTTCTCCCGTGTGCTCTAATCAGATGTGCCCTTGTCCCCAAGCTGTAGCCCCAGTGCTGTCCTCTGAAGTACATTCTTCTGAGGTTGGGGAGTCCACATAGTTGGGATTGGGGTCAGTGCCCCTTCACTCTTAATAGTATCAAGTTGACACCAGATTATGCAACTACCACATTCTCTCCACTCAGTTGCACATGTGTGGTGCAAACAGAATGAAAGGAAAAGGAAAACAAAATGCCAATCTCATGATCACTTAAGCACAATATTGGTGTTTACAGAATGATTTCTCATCTAAGACTCATGTGTTCTCTCTCTCTTTTTAGATTACTGTCATGGTGATTTGGTTTATGTTGATCTCCCATGTGTCAGAGCAAAACAAGAGTCTGCGATTCAATTAGGTCAAATATTGAACCCCAGTTGTAGAGTTTAAAAGTGTTAGCTGTATGAGGGGGTACCCCCCAAAAATCAGGGAAAAAAACTCTGTTGGGCAGAGCACATTTTCCCCACCAGGCAAACATCCAGCAACTCCCTCTGAGTTAGTGCACTCAGTGGCATTGCCTGGGAGGTTCTCTCTGGTCACAGTGAAATTTTTGTGAAAACACTTTAGTTTGAATCTGTGTGTGTGTGTGCGATGGCCAATTTACGAGAATAGCATGCAGTTGTGAAATTTTGTTTCCTTCTCAGGAACAGTTCCCTAAGGAACTGCTGTGATGTTGAACACAACTTACAAGGACAGCGCTATGGGAAAAACTCAAGTGTAAGAGTGGTTTTCTCATTTCAATAAGGTGAAATGTTGATGTATGTCTGTCAACTTCCCAAATGGATGAAAATGTCAATTCAGGGCATTTGGAGTTCATTCCACCAGGTCAGACTGTTAATCAGGCTTTCTATATGGAGTTTCTGGAAAGATAGAGTAACAGTGTGCAGCAAAAAAGATCTGATTTGTGGTAGATGGGGGACTGGTTTTGCCACTACGACAATGCACCTGCTCACAGTGTGCCAGTTTTGGGCAAAATACAGCATGCCTCTCATGCCCCATGTACTTAACTCACCTGACCTCACTCTGTGAGACTTCTTTTTGTTTCTGAGAATGAAGAGGGACATGAAAAGACAACGATTTGGCAACATAGAAGAGGTGAAGAAAAAAAGAGAGATGTGCTGTCAGCCATCCAAACAGATGAATTTGAAAAATGCTTCCAAGAATGGAACTGCAGAGTTGACAAATGTATTAAGTGTAATGAAGAGTATTTTGAAGGTGATAGGTTGTTTTGTAAAAAAAATTTAAATACACAGGTTTGAAAACAATTCCATTTGGGGAGTGTATCCCCTCATATGTGGGCATCTGGAGGTAGCAGTGGGAAAAGTTATGACCTTCTTCAATCATCTTTCACTCTGTAGATAGAGTCCAACTCGTGATGAACAGATGGGGCCACAGATGAAATATCATTGCCCAAATGTTGTCGAACATGCGTAATTGTGTGTTATCCTCACGGACACTGGTTTATTTATTGTGCCCTTATTCCTTACCAAGGGTCTCCTGTGCCCACTTTGGAATTCTATTCCATCAAGAACAATGTCTTCCTCCAGTGACCAATCCTCCTATATGATGTGTCCCAAACCAGAGACTAACACTGTGCTCTGTTATGATCCATAGATTTTCGTTTCCTTTCCTCCCAACGTTTTATTTGGACTTGAGTGAAAGCTTACAGAGCAAATTGGTTTTCCATCCTTCAGTTCATGCACATTGTATTTCACGACACTGATTACAGCCCAGCATGTAACAGCACTTCCTGTGTTTACTATTTCCATCTTTCTTCTTCCCTATCATTTCCTGCCTTCTGAGCTCTATCTCTGGGCAAAATTACTCTGGTGTTGCTGATTTTTCTAGAGAGTTAATTTTAGTATATGATGTCAGGTATGGGGCATATGTCATCTTTCTTCAAATAGTTAGCTAGTGCCTGCACCTATTTGTTACAAAGACCATTTCTTCTCCAGTTAATGCAGTGGTTCTCAACCTTCCTAATGCCACAACCGTTTAACACAGTTCCTCATGTTGTGGTGACCCCCCAACCATACAATTATTTTCATTGTTACTTCATAACTGACCCATGTGAAAGGGTTGTTTGACCCCAAAGGGGTCGCGACCCACAGGTTGAGAACCACTGAGTTAATGGCTTTTAATCCTTTGTTGAAAATAAGCTCTTAGATGCCATTGAGTTTGTTCTGACCCATAGTGACCTTGTGTACAACAGACAGAAGCAGTGCTCTGTCCGCACTGTCCTCCCAATTGCTGTTTACTTTTAGCATCCATTGTGTCAACCTTCCTTGTTGAGTGTCCTCCTCTTTTTTGCTGTCTTTCCACATTATCAAGCACGATGTCCTTTACCAGGGGCTGGTCTCTCCTAATAACATGACCAATGTCCTTGAGACAAAGTCTCATATTCTTGATTCTAAGGAGTATTCTGGCTGTACTTCTTCCAAGACAGATGTCTTTGTTCTTACGGTAGTCCACAGTATGTTCAGTATTCTTTGCCAGCACCATCATTCAAGTGGATTTTGATTCTTCCTCTGTCTTCTTTATTTAATGTTCAGTTTCCACTTACGTAAGAGGTGATTCCAATTCCTAAGGACCCTGTAAGACAGAGTAGAGCTGCCTGTGTGGGTTCCCGAGACTATCGCTCTTTGCAGGAGTAGAAAACCTCATCTTTCTCCCATGGTGGTTTCAAACTATGAAAGTTTTGGTTAGCAGCCCAACGCATGACCCACTCTGCAACCAGGGCTCCTTAGGGGTCACTGAGGAGTCAGCTGCACCGTCGTTGTCAAAGTGACATCCTTGCTTTTCCATACTTTCAAGAGGTCTTGTGAAGCAGAGTTGCCCACTGCAATATATAATTTGATCTCTTGACGGTTGCACCTCTGAGCATTAATTGTGGATTCAACCAAAACAAAATTGTTGACAACTTCCCTCTTTTCTCTGTTGATCATGCTGTTAACAATTTGCATAGTTGTGAGGATTTTTGTTTTCTTTGCATTCAGTGGTAATCCATACTGAAGGCTGCAATCCTTGATAGCAAATGCTGCCAGGCCTCTTTGCTTTCAGCAAGGAAGTTGTGTCATCTGTGTATTGAAGATTGTTAATAAGCCTCCCTCTGATCCTGGTACTTTCTCCCTCTTCATATAGTGCAGCTTCTCGGATTATCTGCTTAGCATATGACTGAACACGCACGGGGACAGGATGCCATCCTGACACGCACCTCTCTTGATTCTAAACAGCCCAGTGTTTCCTTTTGCTGTTTGCTTGACTGGCTCTTCATCGATAAACAGGTTCCACGATGAAGTGTCCTGGCATTCCCTTTCCCCTCAATGCGATCCGTAATTTGATGCTCCTCACACAGTCAATGCCTTTGCATAGTAAATAAAACCCGAGAAAATATTTATTTTTCTCTTATTCTCTGCTTGCAGCCAAGATCCATCTGATAGCAGCAATGATATCCCTTGCTCAATGTCTTCTTTTGAATCTGGCCTCTGGCAACTCACTGTTGATGTGCTGCTGAAATAGTTGTTGAATTGTCTTCAGCCATACTTTACTTGCATGGGCTAATAATGACTTTTTGGGTAATTTCTGCATTTTTAGGTCACTTTTCTTTGGAGTAAGTACAGATGTGTATCTCTTCCAGTTGGTTGGCCAGATATCTGATCTCCAAATTTCTTGGCATAGGCGAGTGAGTGGTTCAGTGTTTCATTAGCTTTTTGAAACATTTCTATTGGTATTCTATCAGTTCTTAGAGCTTTGGTTTTGGCGAATGCCTTCAAAGCAGCTTGGACTTCTTCCTTCAGTCCCATACGTTCTTGAGCATATGCACCTCTGGAAATACTTGAAGGTCTTTATAGTTCAGTGACTGTGTATTCATTTTTATATTTTTGATACTTCCTGCATTGTTCAATATTTTTCCATCAAATATATCAATATTGCAACTCAAGGCTTGATTTTTCCCTTTATTTCTTTGCACTAACTTCAGGTCTTTGTACATTTCATGATAATATTTTTCTTTTTCTTCTAGAGCTGCCCTTTGAAAATTTCTGTCCAGCTTTTATTTAATCATTTCTTCCATTTCCTTTTACTACTCTACTATTCAAGAGTAATTTACAAAGTCTCTCTTGACATCTGCTTTGAAAGTTTCTTTGTTTTGAGTCTTATTAGTGACCTTTTGCTTTCTTCATGTATGATATTCTTGATGTCTTTCCACAGCTCATCGGGTCTCCTGACATTAGTGTTCAATACATTAAATCTATTCTTGAGATGTTCTCAAAATTTGGATGGTATGTATTCAAGGCCATATTTCAGTTCTTGTGAGCAATTGATGACTGCTTCACAACAAGCCCCTGACCTTGCTTTGGCTGCAGGTAGTAGCTTTTCCATCATCTCTTCCCAGATGTAGTAAGTTTGATTTTATATGTTCCATCTAGAGACGTCCATCTGTACAGTTCCTAATTGTGGTGTTGAAAAAGGCATACTTGCAATGAATAAGTTGCAAAATTCTATCAAAAGAATCCAGCTTAATTTCTACCACTTAATTCCAACTACTGATCTTTCATCTTAGTTTCCAACTTTTGCATTCTAATCATCAACAATAATCAGTGCATATGGATTGCATGCTTGATCAATTTCATACTGAAGACGTTGATATAATTTTTCAGTTTCTTCATTACTAGTTTTAGTGCTTGGTGCAAAGATTTGAATAATAGTTGTGTTGACTAGATTTCCTTATACATGCATAAATATTTTCCTACCACAGACAGACAGATCAAGTTAGATCTTTTCTTTTAAAATCATTTTATTGGGGGCTCATACAACTCGTCACACAGCCTATCCATACATCCATTGTGTCAAGCACATGTGTACATTTGTTGCCATCATCATTCTCAAAGCATTTGCTTTCTACTTGAGCCCTTGGTATCAGCTCCTCCTTTTTTGCCCCCCTTCCCTGCCCCTCCCTCATTAATCCTTGATAATTTATAAATTATTATTATTTTGTCATGTCTTACACTGTCTGACGTCTTCCTTCACCCACTTTTCTGTTGTTTGTCCCCCAGGGAGGGGGTTATGTGTAGATCCTTGTATTTGGTTCCCCCTTTCTACCCCACCTTGCCACTCTCACCACTAGTCCTGAGGGGCTCACCTGTCCTGGATTCCCTGTGTTTCCAGTTCCTATCTATCTGTACCAGTATACATCCTCTGGTCTAGCCAGATTTGTAAGGTAGGGTTAGGATTGGTTACCAGATTGGTTATCCTGCCTATCTTATCTAGATAGACCTGCAGAGATAATAATATGCACAAAAATAAGTCAGAGCAAAACAAAGCCACAAAATAAAACAACAACGACAACAAAAAACCAATGACAAAAAAAATGAAAAGTCTGTAGTTAGTTCAAGGTCTGTTTGTTGGTCTTTAGGAGTGTGTTTTGGTCGAGTCTGATGGGGTGCCACACCATGGCCCCAAAGTCTGTTTTTGGTATTCCCTTGGGACTTCCTTGCTCTGCTCCCCTGTATTCTATTGCACACCCTTAGTGTTTTGCTTCGGTGTGGTGGGGTCATATCGGACGCAATTCCCACACTGTGTCTCCCATGTTGTCCCCTGTAGGGCTATGGGTCAGTGAGGGGTGTTGTGTCTCATAGTGGGGCTGGCCATATGTTCCTCTCTTTGCATTGGCTTCTTTGAGCAGGGATATCGTCCTCAAGGCTTGGTGGGCCAGGATGTGCTCCACTCTCGTTCTCCCCCTTCATTTGCTCCCATGTGCTCTGATCAGACATGTCCTTCTCCCTGAGCTGCAGATTCAGTGCTGTCCTCTGAGTAAATTCTTCTGGGGTGAGTGGCGGCTGTCCACGGTGTTGGGATTGGGGCTGGCCCCTCAGACCTCTCTACTGGTTTCCTGCTTCATGCTCAAGATAGATCTTGAAACGTCCTTTTAATTGGTGACTTTGATGTCATTCCATAAGTTGATGAATTCACTTATAGTTCCTTAATACTGCTCCATTGGTTTATCTATCTGCTATGGAATCAGACCCGGCCTGCTTTGACTACCACAGCTATAGAGCAGGTTTTGAGAAGGGGAAGAGTCTGGCCTGTTAGGTTCTTCTTTTGCAGGATTTTCCTTATTTTTGGTCATTTTTTCCTCATGTTTTGATTTTTCCCTCTTTTTTTGAGAAAGATAAGGGGATTTGACCATGAATGATTTATATCTATAGATTGCTTTGGGTTGTATTAACATTTTTACAATGCTAAATATTTCCATCCTTGAGCATGATGTGTTCTGCCATTTTTGTAGGTCTTTTCTGGTTTCTTGCAATAGTGGTTTGTAGTTTTCTTTGACCCGTCCTTTGTTTCTCTGAAACTTGTATAGAGGAGAGAACAATTGATCTTCAGGGAAAATATTTAAGGATTAGAGCATGCTTATCATTATCTCCAAGATCTTTAGTTTTCTGAGCTTATTAAAAGAATCCAGCTGACTGCTCTATGCTGATCTGTACTCTGCCATTTTTCTGAATCCTTCTATTAGGTAGCTTTCTTGTTAAGTCCTGTGATTTTTCATATATAAATCATTTTACTTCTTCCTTACCAATTTGCATTCCTTTTATTTCCCTTCAAGCTTATTTTCCTGGTTAGGTCTTCCATTACAATGTTCAATAGGAATGGTGATAAAGGTATCCTTTTCTTGGTCCTGTTTGCAAGGGAGCATGCGTTCAGTCATTTTCCATGGAAAATGATATTGACTGGTAACTTTGTGTATATCTCTTTAATTATGTTGAGTAATTTCTATTGCTATTTTACTAAGTGTTTTTTAAAAATCAGGAGTAGGTGTAGAATTTGCCAAATCTATTTTATGCATTAATTGATACGATCATATGGCAATTTTCCTTTGTTTCATTTATGTGGTGAAATAATGTATTTCTCATGTTGAAACATCCTTATATACTTGGTATGAATCCCACCTGGTCATGATATATCATTTTTGATATGTTGTTTGATTCAGTTGACTAGGAATTTTGTTAGAAATGTTAGTGTCGATGTTCATGAGGGGTGTTGGCTTTAATTATCATTTTTTAGGGGTTAGGCTTTGGTATTAGCATTATGCTTGCTTCATAAAATAAAATGAATATGGACATATTCCTCCCTTTTCTATGTTCTGGGAGAAAGATGGGGCCTTCTACTCTTGTAAAGAGTTACAATCTTGGATACTCACAAGGACAGTCTACTCCGTTCTGTAGTCTTCAGGAGTCAGCATTGACTCGCTAGCAGTGACTTTGGTTTTGGCATTCTCTGTTCTGGAATAGTTTGATAGAATTCTACCAGTACGTGTCTGAACACTGGGTGGAATTCTTCAGTGAAGCTATCTTTTTGTTTTTTATTGGCAGTAGGAGTTAAAATATATTTTAATGATGTGTTAAATTTCTCCTTTGGTGATGAGTCTGTTTGCATTTTCTATCTCAGTTTGTTAGTTTAGGTAGGTAGTGTATTTCTAGAAATATGTCCATATATTTAGTTTTTCAAATTTATTGGGATACAGATCCTCTTAGTATTCCACTAGTATCCTTTTTGTGTCTGGCTTATTGTGATGTTACCTTATTTTATTTTTTATTCATGTTATTTGCGTCATTTCCTTTGTTGGACATGTCAATTCATGTATGTTTTGTAAGAGCCAACTTATTTTTTCAATCATTTTATTGGGGGCTCATACAACTTTTATCACAATCATCCATCCATCCATCCATTGTGTCAAGCACATTTGTACATTTGTTGCCATCATCATTCCCAAAATATTTTCTGCTTGAGCCCTTGGTATTAGCTTCTCATTGTTTTCCCTTCCCTCCCCACTCCCCCCTCTCATGAACCCTTGATAATTTATAAATTAAGAGCAACTTCTAGTCTTATTGATTCTTTCTGTTTCAATTATTTCAGTTATTATCTTTATTATTTCTTTCCTTCTGGAGACTGGACAGCTTTTGGTGTTCTTTTTCTAATTGTTGGAGATGTTTGGATTTTAATTGTTTCTTCTTTTTTCATGTGTGAATTTATATGTTGGCCTATGAGCACTGATTTTGCTGTGTCCCAAAATTTTGTTGTTGTTTTTTCATTTTCATTTGATTGAAGAGTTTAAATTTTCTTCACTTTTTATTTCTTTTATTGCCCAGTAGTTTTAGCAGTTTCCATACACTCAAAATAGGTGTCCTGTTTACTTTTTGCATTTTGTATCAAAAGATATTTTCTCTATTTAATCTAAATAGCAAATGAGATGGGATAAGGAATTTAATTTTATCTATAGAATTTTGACTTTGTCTTTATTTCCTGAGACACAACTTTTAACACCTTGGAATTTCCCCCATGATTGAAGTTTTTGGATGAAGCCTCCAGATCATAATGAGTTGACTCAGGTGGGAGTTGGCCCTGCCAGATCATGCCTATGCAATAGTATATAAAAGGTCTGGACACAGATACTCCAAAGGCTTCTTGGTTGCCGAAAGACGTCACTGCACATGGGATGATATTACAAACCTTTGGACATGAGAGCTTCACACTGCAAACCTTTCACCCTGTGTACCTATGTGTATCCTTTTTGCCATGTTAACACTGAATCATATGGATATTGCTTTCTGGAGTTCTGTGTTTTCTTCTGGTGAATTTCCATCAGGGAGTAGCGGGAGTCAGTGGGTCAGACGTGCGATCATTTTGGTAATACTCTAACTTGAGATTGGCATCTGAAGTCTTGGAAAGACTTGTTAGTCTGGAGGATTGTGCCCTTGAACTTGCGTGGGTTGACCTAATTTGGTAAGCACATACAATGGAATATTACTCAGGGATAAGGAAAAATGCATTCACAAAACTTTCTACATCATGGATATATTTGACTGACATCATATTGAGCAATATAACTCAATTCCACCCAAATCTGAACTATTGTATGAAAAGAGAGGGATTGGTACATATAGAGAACCTAGAGCTCATTTGTGACAACCAGACATCAGGTAGGGAGAGGGTGAAGTAGTCCTTAGGTAGTAGCCACTTTGTGTTTATAGAAGTGGGACAGGTGGCACTGAAAACAGGAAAGTTTGCATAGCACGACCCATGTGAGTGGTATCAGTAATCTCTACATAAAGAGAAAGGAGGAAAAGGTGAATATTAGGATGCATATATGTTTTTAAAATATGTAATATTTAGTTCTTAATGAAAATGCATATTACAAATTAGGTTTAACAATTACCAAGCAAACATTTCAGTGATGCTGATTACATTTTCCTCAATGCTTTATCATTCTCATTAATTTCCTTGTCTACAACTCACTCCCTGTAATCTGGTTTTGCTGTCCCCTTATATTTCCATTTTTGCTTTTGAGTAATCATTTACCATATGGTTTCATACAGGTGATTTTAAAAAATCATTTCATTGGGGGCTCATAAAACTCTTATCACAATCCATCCATTATGTCAAGCACATTTGTACATTTGTTGCCATTATCATTCTCAAAAAAATTTGCTTTCTGCTTAAGCCCTTGGTATCAGCTCCTCATTTTCCCCTCCCTCCCTGCTTCCCACCCCCTCATGAACCTTTGATAATTTATAAATTATTATTGTTTTATCATACCTTACACTGTCCAATGTCTCCCTTCACCCACTTTTCTGTTGTCTGTCCACCAGGGAGGAGGTTATATGTAGATCCGTGTAATTGGTTCCCCCTTTCCATCCCACCCTCCCACAATCCTACCAATATCACTACTCTCAGCACTGGTCCAGAGGGATCATCTGTCCTGGATTTCCTGTGTTTCCAGTTCCTATCTGTACCAGTGTACATCCTCTGTTCTAGCCAGATTTGTAAGGTAGAATTGGAATCATGATAGTTGGTGGAGGATGGGGGCAGGAGAGGAAGCATTTAGGAACTAGAGGGAAGTTGTAGGTTTCATCATTGCTACACTGCACCCTGACTGGCTCGTCTCCTCCCAGCGACCATTCTGTAAGGCAATGTCCAGTTGCCTAGAGATGGGCTTTGGGTCTCCACTCCGTACTATCCCCTCATTCACAATGATATGATTTTTTGTTCTTTGATGCCTGATACTATATTCCATCAACACCTCGTGATCCCACAGGCTGGTGTGCTTCAGCCATGTGGGCTTTGTTGCTTCTGAGCTAGATGTCCTCTTGTTTATCTGCAAGCCTTTAAGATTCCCAGATGCTATAGCTTTTGATAGCTAGACACAATCAGCTTTCTTCACCACATCTGCTTATGCACCCATTTTGTCTTCAGTGATCATGTTGGGAAGGTGAACATCATAGAATGCCAGGTTAATAGAACAAACTGTTCTTGCATTGAGGGAGTACTTGAGTGGAGGGCCAAAGTCCATCTGCTACCTTAATACTAAAACTACAAATATATGCACATTGATTTTCCCCATCCTCATATATTTACATATGTAAATGCCTGTGTTATTTCCTTTATAAATGCCCTTTGCCTCCTAATTCTTTCCTCTGTTTCCTTTACCTTTCCTTTTGTCCCACTATCATGCTCAACCTTCATTTGGGTGTCAGTAATTCCTCTTGGTTACATTATCCTTGATCACGTCCTACCAGGCCTCCTACACCTGCCTCACCATCAATTTGGATCACTTGTTGTTCTCTTGTCCCTCGGTTTGTTAACACCACTTCCTTTCCCCCCACCTCCCCCTCTCTACTGTCCCCCTGGAACCTTCGGTCCCATTGTTTTCTCCAGATTGTTCATTGAGCCTACTTTATTTAGATAGACCTGTGGAGATGATGACATGCACAAAAACAAGACAGAGCAAAACAAAGCAACAAAAGTAAAAAAACATAATTATCATCAACAACAAAAAGCCAATGACAAAAAATACCCAACAACAACAAAAAAAGAAAAGCCTGTAGTTAGTTCAAGGACTGTTTGTTGGTCTTTAGGAGTGTTTTCCAGTCAAGTCTGATGGGGTGACAAGCCCTGACTCCAAAGTCTATTTTTGGTATTCCCTGGAGACTTCGTTGCTCTGTTCTCCTTGCTGTTCTAGTGCATGCCCTTAGTGTTTCGCCTACCTGTGGTGGGATCAGATACACACTGTGTCTCCAGTGTTGTCCCATGTAGGGCTATGGGTCAGTGAGGATGTCGTGTTTCATAGTGGGGCCGGCCATATGATCTTCTCTGTGGATTGGCTGCTCTGAGGGGGAATATCGTCTTCAAGGCTTGGTGGGCCAGGATGTGCTCCACTCTCTCTTCCTCCCCCTTCATTTGCTCCTGTGTGCTCTGATCAGACATGTCCCTCTCCCAGAGCTGCAGCTTCAGTGCTGTCCTCTGAAATAGATTCTTCTGGGCGAGGGGCAGGTGTTCACGTAGTTGGGATTGGGACTGGTCCCTCAGATCTCTCCACTGGTTTTCTACCCCATGCCGGCATGATGCATTCACATCTTGGAGCACTGGTTGAAGTCTGGTCCCTCTTTCCCTGGGGAGATATAAACAATACCCTCCCCTTGGGTGGGTTAGTGCCCTGTTCCTCCACTACCCATTTCCTTTCCCCCCCTTCTCCGCCTCCTTTTTAGTTGGCCCCTGACGTACTACCTGGTCCTCACCTCAGGATAGATGAAGTTTTTTTCATAGAATAAACACCCTCAATACATGTGCTAGGATGGGAAGATTTATTTCCCTTTGCCAGCTTTGATTTTCCGCAGATGAAACTCCAGCTCCTTCCCCTCTAGCACCTAGCCGACTGCTCATCCACACTGGTCTGGTCTTGAAGCAATACAAGTGAGCAGTTTGCCCTGCTGAACTGCTCCTCCAGAAAATTGCTGATTTTTGCTTTTTTTTTTCTGTTCATCGTATTTCTTTTGAATTTTCTTTGATCACTTTTTATTTAGTATCTCTTCCTCTTCAGGAGTCAGTTTAGCCCCCCTTTTCCGGCCCAAGGGCAGTGCACAGTGGGACTTGTACCACTGTTGGTCCGGTGTGCTGTCCATGAGCACGATGCTGTTCTTCACCTGCGTCTTGGTGTGGACCAGCTCATTGTTGGATGCGTTGTAGACAACATCAGTGATTCTTGTTTGCAGGTACAACACTCAGAGCTCCAGGAGAAGTTCCCCACGTCCAGCTTCAGGGCCCTGTACTTCTTGTGGCCTCCTCTCACATGAACTGTGTGGATGCTGCGGGGTCGATCTTAGTGTTGGCAGCCGGGCACCCCAGCTCATACTTCCATTTCTTGTGGTAAGACTTTCTCTTGCCCCCTGTCTTGCAGCGCTTGTGCCAGTTGTCCAGAGAGATGCTCATGGCTCGGCGCTGGCTGGAAAGAGGACCTGCAAAGCCTCACGGTCCAGTTTGTTGAGAGATGATTTTTTTTAAGTTGTACAGTATTCACTGTAATACTTTTCCTTTCTTTTTTTAACTAATTGGCAATAATTTTATTTTGTTTGTTTTTAAAATTGTTTTATTAGGTGCTCATGCAACTCTTATCACAATCCATACATACATCAATTGTGTAAAGTACATCTGTACATTCCTTGCCCTCATCATTCTCAAAATATTTGCTCTCCACCTAAGCCCCTGCAATCAGCTACTCATTTTCCCCCTCCCTCCCTATTCCTCCCTCCCTCATGAACCCTGGATAATTTATAAATTATTATTTGGTCATATCTTGCACTGTCTGATGTCTCCCCTCACCCACTTTCTGTTGTGCATCCCCCAGGGAGGAGGTTACATGTAGATCCTTGTAATCGGTTGCCCCTTTCTAACCCACCCTCCCTCAACCCTCCCAGTATCGCAACTCACACCACTGATCCTGAAGGGATCATCTGCCCTGGATTCCCTGTGTTTCCAGTTCCTATCTGTACCAGTGTACATCCTCTAGTCTAGCCAGATTTGTAAGGTGGAATTGGGATCATGATAGTGGGGGAGAAGGAAGCATTTAGGAACTAGAGGAAAGTTATATGTTTCATCGTTGCTACATTGCACCCTGACTGGTTCATCTCCTCCCAGAGACCCTTCTGTAAGCAGATGTCTAGTGGCCTACAAATGGGCTTTGGGTCCCCACCACACATGCCCCCTCATTCACAATGATATGATTTTTTGTTCTGATGATGCCTGATAACTGATGGCTTCGGTACCTCGTGGTCACACAGGCTGGTGTGCTCCCTCCATGTGGGCTTTGTTGCTTCTCAGCTAAATGGCTGCTTGTTTACCATCAAGCTTTTAAGTATATTTTTCTTTTATGAACAGTCTGCTATTTAGCTAAAAGATGCTTCCCAGGATGGTTTAATTAATACTTTATGAAACATCTCAAGATGATAGTCTCAGGACTTTAGGATAGAGGTTCAGTTGGTCTGGAACTCTTAAGAATTTGGGTTCCTTACTTTTCTCCTATTTTGTCAAGATCCATGCATGATGGCACTGACCAGAACAGCGGTTAGTAAATGCTGGCCACCATGGCATTCTTCTTGGTAAGCTGTATATGGTTGTATAATAATAACCCCCACCCCACACCAAAGGGGGCTGTAGATTCTTTAGAGTCGTGGTTCTCAACCTTCCTAATGCTGCAACCCTCTAATACAGTTCCTCATGTTGTGGTGACCCCCCCAACCATAAAATTATTTTCACTGCTACCTCATACCTGTAATTTTGCTACTATTATGAATCCTAACATAAATACGTGATATGCAGGCTATATTTTCATTGTCACAAATTGAACATAATTAAAATAATTAAAGCAAAGTGATTAATCACAAAACAATATGTAAATATATTGTGAAATATTTATGTGTTTTCTGATGGTCTCAGGCGACCCCTGTGAAAAGTTGTTTGACCTCCCAAAGGGGTCATGACCCACAGGTTGAGAACCACTTCTCTAGCAGGTCAGAGAAATAGAAGAAAACCTTCAGCGAGATGGATTGGCACAGTGGCTGAACAAAAAAAGGGTTTAAATGTAACTACCACTGCGAGGATGGTGTAGGACCAGGTAGTGTTTCCTTTTGTTGCCATGGTGTCATAAATTAGAACCATCTTAAAGGGATCTAACAATAAACAAGATGCTCATACTAACTAGAAATAACCAATCGCTTTATGGGATTAATTTTCTTTGTTTGGGGCTCTTGACTTGATCTTATGGGACAACCTAATTAATTTGTAGAAGATAGTTTTTAAAGTTTACATTCTACCTCCAGGTATAGTGAATGGTGTCTGACATTTTACAAATCTACATGTGGCCATCTGGGACATAGTTAATGTTTATTTGTCTGCAACAAGAGAAAAAGATGAACACCTCAGACACTTTAAGACTAGTTTAAAAAAAAAGACTAGCTTTCTATCTGAATCACGACCTCCTTCACCTTTTGACCAGTATAACTAGATGGTACCCAACTACTACAACTGAATATTCTCATAATAAACATAATAGAAAAATTCTGATGAAATGAGAGAAAAATGTAGGTCATACCTTCAAATTCTTAAAGAATTTATCTAGTTGACCTATTTAATCTGGAGACGACCCCTGAACTATAGCTCTGAATTGCTCTCCAAACCTGGTGTTGAAACTATCCCCTGACATTACCTTTAAATTATAATTTAAAGGAGAGTAAAAACTGTCACTCTTGACTATATCATCGCTAGATATCCATAAAACCAAAGTTTGGGGCGTAGGAGGTTAAGAAAATGAAAGTAAAACAATCAGAACAGAAACCATGACATTATTGGCACAATGTGAAGAATGTAACCAATGTCCTTTATTGACCATTGTGTCTAAAACTGTGGGAGGCAAGAGTATTTTACTGTGTATGTGTTTTTACAAAAAAAAAAAATCAGGTTTGATTAAGCCACCTGTGGTGTTACTGAAGGCCATGAACAAACTTTGCTTTAATGTCTAATTAATACTCACTCAAATGTAACCAAAAGATAATAGTTAGTTTTTAAATCACTTAAGGATAAAAATGAAATAGCAAACGTGTTGCTGAAGTGGCCTCTCTGCTTCAATTCAAGAGTGGACAGGCTTTCTTTAGAAGGTCTCTCAATTTTCCTTCATCTGGTGTACACGTCCCTCTTGTGTTGATTGTTAACATGTTTTTTTGTTTCTATTCCTAAAACCATGAGAATGGGATATTTTTGGAATTGAGTTTATCAGCGTATTTCAATCAGCATCGTACACATTATCAACAGCATCTCCACCATCACCATCACCATCACCACCCCCATTGTCATCAACATCACCGTTAACACCTGGGGCGAGCATGAAGGGGCTTCAAAAGGTTCTGGGACTAGTACAACGAAAAGATAATGCCTTTCCCCCCATGAACTTTCTGAAGCTCCCTTGTATTGAAAAACATTGTACGGCACTGTCAAACCACATATTTTAGAGCCAGACAGGTCTAGATTTGAATTCTTTGTGTGCATCTGTATTACATTGAACAAACTACTTATGCCTTTGTTGGTCGGTTTCTGTGTTGATTAAATAGAAGTGATAATAATACTCATACAATTGTTTGTAAAGATAATAAAGAACTTTATATATAATTACATATATGTTGTTGTTAGATATTATCTAGTCAGCTTCAACCCACAGTGACACAACTGAATGAAGCACTGCATGGTCCTGGGGCAACTTCACAATTGTTTCTAGGTCTGAGCCCATTGATGCAGCCTCTGTGTCCATTCTTCTCATTGAGGACCTTCATTTTTTTCACTGCCACTCCACGTGACCAGGATGTCCTTCTCTAGGGACTGGTCTCTCCTGAAAATATGTCTGAAGTTTGTAAGATGAAGTCTCGCCATCCTTACCTCTAAGGAGCACTCTGGCCTTACCTCTGCTAATATAGATCTGTTTGTCCTTTTAGCAATCCATGATACTTCAACGCATCACAATTAAATTGCATCTATTCTTCTACAGTCTTCCTTACTCAGTGTCCAACTTTCACATGCATGTGATGTGATGGAGAATTCCATGGCTCAGATCAGGCACAGCTAAATCCTCAAAGCTACATCCTTGTTCTTCAACACTGTAAAGCGGTCTCATGCAGTGGTTTACCCAATGCAGTATGTCTTTAGATCGCTTGACTTCTGCTTCCATGAGTATTGGTTGTGGATCCAAATAAGAAAATATCCTTGACAACTTTTACCTTTTTCCCATTATTATGATGTTATCTATTGGTCCAGTTGTGAGGATGTTGGTCTTCCTTACATTGAGTTGTACTTCATATTGAAGGCTACAATCCTTAATCTTCATGAGAAAGTGCTTCAAGCCCTCCTCACTTTCAGCAAGCAAGCACAGGTTGTTAATAAGCCTTTCTCCAATCCTGATACCACACTCTCCTTCATATATATATATATATATATATATATATATATATATATATATATATATATACATATATATATACACATAAATAAATATATGTCATTATATATGTGTATATTTAAAGTGTCTGATATAGAGGCTCAAAAATAGTCTCTTTACAAGGGGAGCAGGGAGAGGGGGTGAAATGAGGACCTAATGCCAGGAGTTTAAGTGGAGAGCAAATATTTTGAGAATGATGAGGGCAATGAATGTACAAATGTGCTTTATACAAGTGATGGATGTGTGGATTGTGATAAGAGTTGTATGAGCCCCTAATAAAATGATTTTAAAAAATAGTTTCTTGCCATTCACATCTCTTTCTCTAAGGGAGGTAGAAATTCTGGTAAGAAAACAAGAGAAAGAATTCAATCTTACTGAACCTTTTGAGTCTGGTTGTTGCTGTTACTGTTAACTGTTATTGAGTGGGCGTCTGACTCTTGGTAACCACACAAAAACAGAATTAAACACTGCCCAGCCCTATGGGAGCCCCATGAGTACTTGTGCATCAGACCTTTGAACTTCTTAAGGTTTTCAGTAGCTACTTTTCAGAACCAAGTCTGTCTTTCTAATCCACTCTAGTCCAGAAGCACTACTGAAATCGGTTCAGCATGGTAGCATGCACACATTTTTACTGAAAGCTGGGTGGGGCCTATGCTTGAGGTGCACTTGCCAGAAACCGAACCTGGGTCTCTCTCATGGGAGACAAGGACTATGGAACTATCAGGGCCTCTGTGGCAAACTGCATGTACGATGAGTTAATCAAACGTTTGAGACATTTTTTAAGCTACCTCCATAAGAACAAAGCAGCTACATAATAAAAAAGGAAAAATTAGTACACTGTATGTATTTTTAGTTTATCACTGTCTTTTCTTTATCCTCGTTCCTAGCTTCCTGCCTCTGCTTTCAGTTGTTGGAATCTGGCAAGTACCTCTTTCTTCACTCCTTGTACCATGTCCCTAGATTAAAAAAACAAAAAAATATGCTTTATTGAGAAGGTCCGTAGTTCGAAACCACCAGTAGCTCCATGGGAGAAAGAACCAGGCTTTCTATCCCGCAAAAGAATTAAACTCATTGAGGGCAGTTCTACCCTGTTTTATACGGTCACTCTGAGTCAGAATCCACTTGATGGCAGAGAGAGAGAGAGAGAGAGAGAGAGAGAGAGAGAGAGCCAGCCAAGATCCTGGAAGAAGGAGGCTCTGTGATGCATAGGAGGGCTACTTGAGGTGAAGCCCTGTGCAGTGCAAGGGCTGCCATTGAGGCTCGATACCTCCCAGAGGTAGGCTCTATGGTATAGAGGTAGCTGTGGTGAACAAGGAAGCTCTGTGCCTGGGTTTTGACCTTCAAGACAACCCAAGGGGAGTAAAAGTGAACTAGCAACAAGCAAGAGAATATCCATGCTTGATGTCTTACAAGACTGTTTCCCCACAACGTAGAAATGACTATGCAAACAAAACAGAACAAAAGCAAATAAATACTCCCCCAAGCCCACATGCTCTTGGCTTATATACATGCTTTAACACATGCATCTGCAGGATCCTGGGGCTGTCCCAATGCTTATTTGCATTCCTATAGACTTTACCACAAAGCCAAGTTTCATATATATTTATTGAAATGAGTTGAATTGTATCTTTTGCTTGCCTGAAGATACAGGAAATATTTCAAAGATGGGAACATTATTCTTTATTTCTTGGTGCCTTCTTTCCTCTTCTTTCACCCTACTATGATGCTCAAGCGATTATCACTACGTATGTGTTCCTAATGAGCAAGCGAGGGAGACTTCCAGTTCTTCCAGGACCCCTCCAGTCCATCCCGGAGTTCCTGCTACAATAGTCCTGACAAGAGGTCATTGCCTCTTGGCCAGAGAAACTCTAGCCATGAGGCGTGCGCCACTTACCAAGACTGCCACTTCAGATAGAAATTCTTTCTTATATTGAGCCATAGTTTGTTTTATTTTAGATTTCACCCTTCCAGCTGAACCTATCTACTTAAGGACTACAAAACCCTTTAAAACAAATTTTTATTTGACAACATTCAAAATATGGCACATCAAACATAGTTCTTAAATATCTTTTTTTCATGAAAACAACAAAACCACACCAACTTCAGTTTATCACATGATATAATTTTAATCTCTTTCTCCTTCAGGTTTCACACCAGAACTTTCCCCTTGATCCTTCACTTGTAAATAGTTGTAAATACCATTATTTTAAGTAATTGATAACCTACTTTATATCAGCTACTGTGTTCAATTGTTTATATATGTTATCTTTTATAAAATTCTTTAAAAAATCATTTTATTGGGGGCTCGTACAACGCATCACAATTCATCCATCCATCCATTGTGTCAAGCACATTTGTACATTTAAAAAAAAATTTTTTTTAATTTTAACAATTTATTGGGGCTCATACAATTCTTTTCACAGTTCATATATATACATACATCAATTGTATAAAGCACATCTGTACAGTCTTTGCCCTAATCATTTTTTTCTCTTTTCTTCTTTTACATTTTATTAGGGACTCATACAACTCTTACCACAATCCATACATATACATACATCAATTGTATAAAGCACATCCATACATTCCCTGCCCCAATCATTCTCAAGGCATTTGCTCTCCACTTAAGCCCCTTGCATCAGGTCCTCTTTTTTTCCCCCTCCTCCCTCCCCATTCCCCCCTCCCTCATATGCCCTTGGTAATTTATACATCGTTGTTTTGTCATATTTTGCCCTACCCGGAGTCTCCCTTCCCCCCTTCTCTGCTGTCCCTCTCCCAGGGAAGAGGTCACATGTGGATCCTTGTAATCAGTTCCCCCTTTCCAACCCACTCACCCTCCACTCTCCCAGCATCGTCCCTCACACCCTTGGTCCTGAAGGTATCATCCACTCTGGATTCCCTGTACCTCCAACCCTCATATGCACCAGTGTACAGCCTCTGTCCTATCCAGCCCTGCAAGGTAGAATTCGGATCATGTTAGCTGGGGGGAGGAAGCATCCAGGATCCGGGGGAAAGCTGTGTTCTTCATCGATACTACCTCACACCCTAATTAACCCATCTCCTCTCCTAAACCCCTCTATGAGGGGATCTCCATTGGTCGACACTTGGGCCTTGGGTCTCCACTCTGCACTTCCCCCTTCATTTAATATGATATATATACATATATATACACATTTGTACATTTGTTGCCATCATCATTCTCAAAACATTTTCTTTCTTCTTGAGCCATTGGTATCAGCTCATTTTCCCTCCCTCCCCATGCCCCTCCCTCATGAGCCCTTGATAATTTATAAATTATTATTATTTTATGTCTTACACTGTCTGATGTCTCCCTTCACCCACTTTTCTGTTGTCCATCCCCCAGGGAGGGGGCTATACATAGATCTTAGTATTCGGTTCTCCCTTTCTACCCCACCTTCCTTTCACCCTCCCAGTATCGCCACTCTCACTACTAGTCCTGAGGGATTTATCTGTCCTGGATTCCCTGTGTTTCCAGTTCCTATCTATGCCAGTGTATATCTTCTGGTCTAGGCAGATGTATAAGGTAGAATTGGGATCATGATAATGGGGGGCGGGTTGGGGGAAGGAAGCATTTAAGAACTAAAGGAAATTACTGGCTCATCCCCTCCCCATTACCCTTCTGTAAGGCAATGTCCAGTTGCCTACAGATGGGTTTTGGGTCCCCACTCCCCACTTTCCCTCATTCACAATGATATGAGTTTTTCGTTCTTTGATGCCTGGTACCATATCCCATCGACACCTCATGGTCCACACAACTGGTGTTCTTCTTCCATGTGGACTTTGTTGCTTCTGAGCTAGATGGCTGCTTGTTTATCTTCAAGTCTTTAAGACCCCAGACACTATATCTTTTGATAGCAGGGCATCATCAGCTTTCTTCACCACATTTGTTTATGCACGCATTTGTCTTCAGCGATCATATCGGGAAGGTGAGCATCATGGAATGCCAGGTTAATAGATCAAAGTGTTCTTGCATTGAGGGAGTACTTGAGTGGAGGCCCAGTGTCCATCTGCTACCTTCATACTAAACCTATAAATATATGCACATAGATCTATTTCCCCATCCTCATATATAAATATACTTACATGTGTACATGCCTGTATTTAGACTTCTATAAATGTCCTTTGCCTCCTAATTCTTTCCTCTATTTCCCTTTACTTTTCCTCTTGTCCCACTATCATGCTCAGCCTTTATTAGAGTTTCAGCAATTCCTCTTGGTTACATTGCCCTTGATTAAACCCTACCAGGCCTCTTATACCCTCCTTGTCACTGATTCTGGATCACTTATTGTTCTCTTGTCCCTGGGTTTGGTAACACCACTTCCTTTTCCCCACCTCCCCTTCTCCCATGTCCTCTGGAACCATCGGTCCATTGTTTTTCCTCCAGATTGTTTATCCTGCCTTAAAAATTTTTTTTTTTACAAGTTTGCAAGATAAATGAATAAATTGAGGTTGGGTGAGAATAAGTCACTTGCCCCAAGCTCCCCAAACTCAGTTTTCTGACATTGAATTCATTCTGACTCACAGCAAAATCCTGGAGGCTCGAGGAGAAACGTTCCATGGGATTTCAGAGGTTGTCAATTTCTGTGGGATCAGATTGTTGGATGGTTTCCCCTCACAGGGGCCGGTGGTTTGGAACAGCTGGCCCTACTATTTTCAGCCCAATATAGAAATTAATACACCATCAGGACAGGGCTGGAATTATCTGGCTCTAGAATTCTCTGGTTTCCAAATTTGTGCTCCTTTACTTAAGTTAAAAGGGACTAGACTGCCCAGATCTGCGTTCATTTTTCATTTGGAATGGTCTCTTTTTGTCATCCTTTCCAAATTTCATTTCCTTTCCCATTTTTGCAGTTAAGGAATTTATTTGCTTCTATTTATTAATTACAGCCTCCTTCCCCACCAGGAACATACTCAGCATGTCTTAAAGTGAAAAAAATTAAGCCTTGAGTTGCAACATAGGAAGATTCAATGGGCTAAATATTGAACAATGCAGGAAACATTGAAAGAATATGGAAAGGATACACTGTCATGGTACCAGAAAAGAACTAGTCAACATTCAACCATTTCAAGAGGAATCATATGACCAACAACCAATGGTCCTGAAGGAAAAAAATCCAAGCTGTTCTGAAGGCATTAGTCAAAAACAAACAAACAAACAAACAAACAAACAAACAAACAAAAATCCAGCTCCAGGGATTGATGGGATACTGGCTGAAATGTTTGAACAATCTGATGAAGCACTAGAAGCACTACTTGACTAACAGAGACCTCCGACTATAGAACGCTACCATGAACAGCACATGCAAGTAAAAGTTTGCTAAAGATAACTCAACAACAGTTGCAGCAGTACAGGGAGCTGCTAGAAATTCAGGCTGGATTCAGAAGAGGATATGGAACAAGGATACCGTTGCTGATGTCAGATGGATCTTGGCTCAACGCAGAGAATAGCAGAAAGATGTTTAATTGTGTTTTATTGACTACAAAAAGGTATTCAACTGTGTGCACCGTAACAAACCATGACTAGCCTCGAGGAGAATGGGGATTTCCGAACATTTCATTGTGCTCAGGAGGAACATATGCATGAGCACAAGGCAGGACTGCATGACCTAAAACCAGGAAAGGTGCACATGTATCCTCTCATCATACTTTTTCCATCTGTTAGCAGAAATATGTCTACAGACTGCCATGCCGTGTCTTTGAAATGGTTGCTCAGATGCTCCAGGTACATGGGCCACATGGAAATTAAACTGTGTTCTCAAAACTTGTCTTCTTCGACTCAAGTTCACATTCGACTTGCTGCTATAGCAGGCCCATTCACGCAAGCTGATGAGAACCCTGTATTTTACCTGACGGCCACCACACAGCTTGAAGTTTCAGAAATCAATCTAGTTTCAAATCCATTCTCTTCCTGGTCTCTTAACCATATACAGAGACTAGGCAGTCTGAGTTTGGGCTAGAAAACTGTGGTCACACTATCAGGACCCAGGGCAAGCTGCGTGGCTGAGAGCCCTGGATCAGAGTACACAGGGCTTGCAGATCCTCCCCTCCTCTCTCCCCCACGGTTCCATGGGGGTACTCCTAAGAGTGGCTGCACACAGACTCAGCTTGGAGCTTTAGGTCAAAAAGTCATGGTAGGCCTTAAACTAAGCCATGACATTCAGAAAAATATTAGGTAGAATGGAAAACATTAAAAAAATGTGGTTTCCTCCAAACAAAATATCCTCTGGCTTTCTTTTTGCCATTGAAATATTTAATGATTTGTGGTCTATATACAATGTTTCACCACCTATCAATCAGTTTGTTATTATGTTTGCATGTTTCTACGATGCTGAAAGATATGCCATCAGTATTTCAAACACAAGCAGGGCACACATAGTGGACAGATTCAGCACAGCTTCCAAACTAAGGCAGGCGAGGAAGAAAGGCCTGCAGTCCACTTCTTCAAATCAATGAAAACCTATGGATAACAATAGAACCTTATCCGGGACAGTGCTGGGAAGGGGAATCCTCTTCAGTTGGAAGGCACACTAAATCCCCAGTGGCTTCCACAAAGGCCAGGAGCCTACCAACAACCTGGAGGATTTTGCAGGACAAGGGGATGCTTTGTTCAGGTGCAGCAGCTAGTAACAATATCGGCATTGCTGGTATAGAACTCATTTAGAAGCAACTGCTCTCAAATCTCTAGCAAGATTCTCTCAAATGTGAGATAGCAGCAGCTTTACGCTTCTTTAACAATAATTTTTAAAGTTCCGAATGAAGTAGGGGTTACATTCAGATCATCAATATTGGATTCAACACCAGTCAACCCCTAATAATGTATCCTACCTGCCTCCTTTGATCTTTCTTCTCCATCTTGTGGATTACCATCTGAAACTTCTCCCTCAAGTTAATAGGCTCTAGCCTATTGCTATGAAGAAGGAATCAGTTGTTTACTTTGGAGGAAGTCTCAAAAAAAATCACTGCCGGAGTCAATGCTGACTTATAGCAACCCTATAGAACAGGGTAGAACTGCCTCTGTGGGTTTCTGAGATGGTAACTGTTTATGGGAGCAGAAGACTCCACCTTTCTCCCACAGAGTGCCCAGTGGTTTCAAACTGCACACCTTGTGGATCATAGCTCAACATGTAACCACTATGCCACCAGGGTTCCTGAAAACTTTATCTATAGCAAGGAAACATTGTCTGATATGGAAGGCCTAATGAGTGGAAGCAGCACATTGTTAGACATAGCGCCCGAAGATCTGCCCCTTGGGTCTGAAGGTACTTGCAACCCGATTGAGGAGGAACTGCCTTCTCCAAGTCGAGCCGGCCATGATGAAATGAATGGAGCAAAATTTGTGGGAGTAAACACCCGGGTTTCCTTATTTGCTGGTGGAGCACAGCTCAGGGAGAGAAGAAACAGCCGCAAACATCAATTCACAATCAGAACTTGGGATGTGTGACATATGATTCTAGGAAAGATGAAAGTCATCAAGAGTGTAGTAGAACGCAGGAAGTTCAATATCCTAGGCATTTGGGAGCTGAAATGGCCAGGTTGAATCAGATAAATATATGGTTTATTATGCTGAGAATGACACAAGGAAGAGGACTGGAATTACGTTCATCATCAAAAAGGGCATCTCAAGGTCTCTCTTGAAGCGCACACTGCTCTCTATCATTGGGTTGTATCTATCTGCTTTCAAGGAAATCTAATCAAGCAACTATTACTCAAATTTATGAACCAAACCTGAATCCTAATGTTGAAGAATTCTGTCAATGTCTTCAGTCTAAAAACGATCAAACACGAAATCAAGATGCATTGATAATTATTGGAAATTGGAATGAAAAAGTTGAAAACAAAGAAGAAGGAACAATAGTTGGAAAATAATGTCATGGTGTTAGAAATGAAACTGAAGTTCTCATGGAAAGACCAATGACTTGTTCATATTAAGTACCATTTCCCCAACAACACAAGGCAACTATGGATTTGTCTAGGTGGAATACACAGAAATAAAAGTGATACCCTTGTGGAAAGAAATGATGAAGAAGCTCAATTTCAGCAGCTAAAATCAAGCCAAAGGATGACTGTGGAATAGATGACCAATTTTTCATATATAGGTTTGAAGCTGAAGAAAATTAAAACAAGTCCACTAGAGCCAAAATATGACCTCCAGTGTATCCCACCTGAATTTTGAAAACATCACAAGAACAGATTTGGCACATTGATCATTAATGACAGAAAACCTGATGAGGTGTGGTAAGAAATCAAGAACATCATTCATGAGGAAAGCAAAAGATCATTAAAGAGACAAGAAAGAAAAAAATCAAAATTGGTGTCGGAGGAGACTCTGAAATTTCCTCTTAATCATGGAGTAGCTAAGGCACATGGATGAAATTATAAAGTCAAAGCTAAATAGAAAATTTCAAAGAGTATCTCAAGAAGACAAAGTCAAATATTACTGTGAAATGTGCAAAAACCTAGAGAAAGAACACACTCAGCATGTCTTAAACTGAAAGAATTCAAGAAAAATTTGAGCCTCTAGTTGAAGTATTGGAAGCTTCTATGGACAAAATATTGAATGGTACGGGAAACATCAAAATAAGATGGAAAGAATACACAGTCCCTGTACCAAAAAGAACTAGTAGGCATTTCACCATTTCAGGAGGCAGTATATGAGCAAGAACCAATGGTACTGAAGACAGAAGACCAAGCTACACTGAAAGCAATAGCCAAAAACAAGGCTCCCCGAATTGATGGAATACCAATCAAAACGTTTCAACAAGCTGATGAAGTACTGGAAGTATTCACTTGTCTATGACAGGAAATTTGGAAGACTTGTCCAACTGACTGAAAGATGTGCACATAGGTACCCATCCCAAAGAAAGGTGACCCAAAGGAATGCCAAAATTGTAGACAACTATCATTAATACCGTATGCAAGTAACGGTTTGCTGGAGATCATCCAGCGGCAGGTACAGCAGTCCACTGACAAGTTGCAGCCAGAGGTTGAGGCCGGATTCAGAAGTGGATGTGAAATAAGGGATGCCACATGGATGTTTCCTGAAAGCAGAGAATACCATGGAGGTGTTTACTTGTGTTTTACTGGCTATGCCAAGGCATTCCACTGTGTGGATCATAACAAACTATGGAAAACCATGAGAAGAATGGGAATTCCAGGAATTACTTTGTGCTCCTGAGGAACGTGTACATGGCTCAAGAGGCAGCTGTGCAAGCAGAACAATGGACTACTGTCTGGTTTAAAATCAAGACAGGTGTGTGCCAGGGTTTCACCCTCTCATCACACCTCTTCAATCTGTATGCTGAGCAAGTGGATTATAGGAGGGAGAGTGCGGCATCAGGACAGGAAGAAGGCCTACTAATATCCTGAGATGTGCAAATGACTCAACCTTGCTTGTTGCAAGAGAGGAGGACATGAAGCCCTTGTTGATGAAGATCACAGATTGCAGACTTCAGTAGGGACTGCAATTCAAAATAACGAAGACCAAAATTCTCACCACTGGATAAGTAATAAATGACATCATGATAAATGGAGAAATGGTTGACGTTGTCAAAGCTTTTGTCTTTCTTGGATCCACAATCAATGTTTATGGAAGCAGCAGTCAGATCAAAAGAAGAGTTGTATTAATTAAATCTGCTGCCCAAGACCTCCTTAGAGTATTGCAAAGTAAGGATGTTACTTTGAGGGCTAAGGTGTGCCTGACCCAAGCCATGGCATTTTCAGTTGCCTCATATGCATGTGAAAGTTGATTATTGAATTAGGAAAACTGAAGAAGGCTCAATGCATTTTCATTGTGCTGGCAAAGAATATTAAAAGTTCCATGGACTAGAAAAGAACAAACATCTGTCTTGGAAGAAGTACAGCCAGAGTGCTCCTCAGACATAAGGAGGGCGATATTTTATCTCACATACGTTGGGCATGCTGTCAGGAGAGACCAGTCCTTGGAGAAGGACATCATGGTTGGTGAAGTGGAGGGGCAGTGACAAAGAGGAAGGCCCTGAAGGAGATGGACTGACATCATGGCTACAGTGATGGATGGGTACAACTGTACGGATGGTGCATAGGGCCACCAACCAGGTAGCAGGAAGATGAAGACCATAGCTGATGGACACAGGCATGGATGAGTTGCAAGTTATCAGGCTCTGATGACTCCCAAGGTCAGGAAGTACTATGGTGGACTGTTGGATCAGGTCCAAAGAATGGGGGGTTGATGAATCAGATGCAGGATCTAGACCAGCCAAAAGTGAGCTTGCTTCCCTCCCCATCCAGCATCAACTTGTATAGGATGTAGGCCACACCCCCGAGGAAACATCATGGAGCTTGTAATCTGAGTAAGGAGTTGCACCCCATCCTCTTCTTTCAACAGCTCCTTGGCTGCTCACATATGTTAGATCACATATGGTTATATGACGTTAGATCAAATTATGGGGAAGGCTGCAATTGTCCAACTCCTGAAAATCCTGGTCTAGTCAAGTTGACACAAACCCAATGGTCATTGTATTCAAAGTTACACATTTGCTTAAAAAACAAGCACCAAAAAACACAAAAACACACTTTAAAGAAGTCTTTTGCAGCAGATTTTCCCAGTGCAGTTTGTCTATTGATTTTTTGACTGTTGTTCCCATAGACGTGATTGTTAATCCAAAAAAAACCCCGAAATCCTTGTCACCTTAAATAGCTTCTGTTTATCATAATGTTACTTTTTGGTCCAGTTGCAAGAGTTTTTGTCCTATTGACAGCTGTCTTTTGATCTTCATTAGGAATTTCTTCATGTTCAACAAGCAAGGTCATGTTGCCTGCATATTACAGGTTGTTGACGAATCATCCCTCAGTTATTTTTTTCTTTTAAAAATCATTTTATTGGGGGCTCATACAACTCTTATCACAATCCATACATCCATCCATTGTGTCAAGCACATTTGTTGCCATCCTCATTTTTAAAGCATTTTCTTTCTACTTGAGCCCTTGGTATCAATCAGCTCCTCATTTTTTACCCTCCCTCCCTGGCAGCTCCTCCTTCACTAACCTTTGATAATTTATAAATTATTATTATTTTGTAATGCCTTATACTGTCTGATGTTTCCCTCCACCCACTTTTCTGTTGTCCATCCCCAGGGAGGGGGTTATATGTAGATCCTTTCTACCGCCTTTTTGCCTCACCCTCCCCTTACCCTCCTGGTAACGCTACTCTCATTATTGGTCTTGAGGGGTTTATCTGTCCTGGATTCCCCGTGTTTGCAGTTCCTATCTGAACCAGTGTACATCCTCTGGTCTATCTGGATTTGTAAGGTAGAATTGGAATCATGATAGTGGTGGGTGGGGGGATAGTTAGGAAGCATTTAAGAACTAGAGGAAAGTTGTATGTTTCATCATTGCTACACTGCACTCTGACTGGCTCGTCTCCTCCCCATGACCGTTCATCCTTCAGTTTTATGCTATGTTCTTCTTCACATAGCCTCTTCTGGGATTATTTATTCATCACACAGATTGAATAAATATAGTCATAGGAGATACCCCTAATACAAAACTTTTCTGATTTTAAACCTTACGATATCCCCTTTCTCTCTTTAAATGATTGCCCTTTGCTCGGTCTATATACACGTTCCATGGAAGCACGATGCCTGTTCTGCATTTCCCAGTATTTGAGATGTTATGCACAGTTTGCTATGATCCACACAGTGGAATGCATGTCCACACTTAGCAACACAGTTAAACATCTTTTCACCTGTCAGTTTGGGAATTGTGGTGGCTCCTGTGTTGCTGATGCTGAAATCTATGACAACCATGGGAGACATGTTTTAGGCTAAGATCATCTAGGAAGGAGGACTTGGCATTATGTTTTTGAAACCAACAAACAGAAACACCCATTGAAAACCTTATTAATAACAGCAAAACCTTCTTCTATAGTTCCGGAAGATGAGTCCACATCTTGGAAGGCACTCAAAATCTGATTGGGGAAGAGCTGCCGCCTCAGAACAGAGGTGATCTTAAAGATGTGGATGGAGCAAAGCTTTGGGGACTCTCGTTTGCAGATGTCAAATGATTTAAAATCATTTATAACAGATGAAAACAGCAAGTAATAATTGGAACATGGGATGTACAAAATGTGACTCTAGGGAAATTGGGAGAGGTCAATAATGACATGGAAAGCTAAAAGATCAATATCTAAATCATTATTGAGCTTAAATGGGCTGATGTTGACCATTTTCAATCAGGCAATTGAATAGGAATGGAATAGCACACATTTTTAAAAAGAATATTTCAAAATGATTTCTCAAGTACAACACTGTCAGATAGGATAATATCCACATGCCTATAAGGAAGACCCACTTATACAACTATTAATCAAATTTACATACTAACCACTAATTCCAAAGATGAAAGAATTGGAGATTTACCAACCTTTGCTGTCTAAAACCCATCAAACATGCAATGAAGATGCATTGATAGTTACTGGTGATTTGATGTGAAAGTTGCAAATGAAGAAGGGTAAGTAGTTGGAAATATATGGATTTGGAGATAAAGTGATTCTGGGGACCACATTGGAGAATTTTTCAATACCATTGATTTTTTTTGTTGCAAGCACCTTTTTAACATATGGACCTTGTTGGATGGGATACAGAGGAATCAAATTGCCTACATTTGTGGAAAAATTGGATGAAGAAACTAAATGTCATTAGTCAGAACAAGCCCAACTGTGGAAGACTATTAATTGGTAATATGCAAGTTCAGGTTGAAATGGAGGAAAATTAAAACCAGTCCAATGAAAACATTCCATCTGAATTTAGAGACCATGTCAAGAACAGATTTCATGTGTTAAACACTAAGGACAAAAGACTATGGAAAGAAATCAAGAACAGTGTACAGGAAGAAACCAAAAGACCCTTTAAAAGACGGGACAAAAGACAAAAACAGAATGGATGTCAGAAGAGACTCTGAAGCTTGCTCTGGAACAGAGAGACACTGAAACAGAGGGAAGAAATGAGGATGTCAGAGTTTGACAGAAGATTTCATACAATGATTCGTGAAGAAAAGAATTTTAAAGTTTTTAAATATATAATCCACATATAATACAGTTCAATAGTTCACTCATAGTAAACAGAGCTGAGCAATCATAACCACAACCAATTTTAGAGAATTTTTTCCTTTCTAGTACTCATTGTTATTAGGTTTCCATTTTCCTGCAACTTACCCTGCTAAACACTTAATAAACTACTAATCCAGTTAATGCCTCTGTAGATTCACCTATCCTGGATTTCATATTCAGGATTTCAAAATCATACAAAAAAGATAAAACTAAAAAGAACCTACCAACAATAACAAAATAAAACAGAGAAAACCTAAATTGAAAGGAAAGCTGGAAATATTAAAAACTAGAACAAATATCAAAGGGAGAATTAGTGATAAAGTGCTACATTTTAACCTAACTAGATCAGCAAGAACCCACTTTCCAAAACACTCATTCAAAGCTACTCACCGGCCTGATCTATGGTCAGAGGGCATTCACTGGAGACTTAATCCGCATGCATGGATTTTGGATTTTCCTTGTCATCTATAGCCTTCTGCAAACTAGGTGCTCAGAGTTTATGTTCTTAAACAGTTCTCTGCTCCAATCTTAATTTTATTATTTGTAATCCTCAAATCATGTAGGTTGATGTATTCCTTCCAAGGGAACTTAGCTGACACCTCACTTAGAAGGCTGCTTGCTTTAAGACAAGCCTTTAAGATCCCCAGACACTATACTTTCTGATAGCCAGACACCATCCATGTGCTGCCTTCACCACATTTTGCTCGAGCACCCATCTCTTCAGTGATCTCTTCATGAGGACACTTAGGGCTGGTGCAAACTCAAAATCTACTTATATCTATGATTTACACGTCACTGGTTCATTTTAGAAATGTCATTATCATTTTATAGGGCAACATTATAAATTATTTGCATGGGAAATATGGTAATTCCATTGATGGCATAATTAATTTAGCCAGTGACATAGAATTTAAACATTTTGAGAAAAAGAAAGTCACAAGTATAGTGAAGCTTTTTAGATCCAAATACATGCATTGTTGACTTGTACAGATTAAAATTTAAGTGACTGAACACTATTTAGACAAACAATGAGGATCGGAGGTAGGGCAAAAATTTTAATAACACTCATTCACAAAAGTGGAACTATGAAGGCAAGTTATTATAATGACATATGCAAATATCTGCAAGTTAGGAAACCAAAAATCTGACATTTTTCAAGCTGAAAGAACTGGAAAAATATTCAATACTTTGAAATGTTGGAGGATTCTATGTGCAAAATATTGAGTGAGACAGTAAATATCAAGGGAAAATTGGAGGATTACACAGAGACATTCTTCCAAAAATATTGGTTCACCCACTTTAGGAGGTAACACATGATCAAGAACCAATGGCATTGAAGTCAAGCTGCACTAAAAGTAGTGGCTAAAATGAAGACTCCAGGAATTCATGGACCATTCGAAGAGGTGTTTCGAAAAATGGTTGAGGCTCATTCATATATGCCAAGAAAGTCTGAAGACAGCTGTGAGTCAAGCAACTGGAAGAGGACCATAGTTGTGTCCATGCCAAAGGAAAACAATCTAACATCCTGTAGGAAGTATCAACAGGATTGTTAATATCACACGCAAGAAAACTTTTGCTGAAGATCAATTAGCAATGTTTATAACAACACGTGAACAGGGAGTGGCCAGAAATCCAAACGGAATTCAGAAGAGGACATGGAATCAGCGACATCACTGCTGATGCACACGGTCCTTGGCTGAGCAGAGAGTACCAGCATGATGTTCTTTGTGTTTTGTGTACCATGGAAAGGCATTCATCTGTGTGCTTCACAGAAAATGATGGATAACATAGCAAAGAACAGGACTTCCAGACTGCATCGTGCTCGTGTGGAATCTGTACCCAGATGAAGAGGCGGTCACTTGAACAAAGAAAGGAGCTCTGCATGGCTTTAAACCAAGAAAGGTATATGTCGGGGTTGTATTCTCTCAACATACTTATTTCATGTGCATACTAAGAAGATAATCTGAGAAGCTGGACTATAAAAAGAAGATATTGGCATCAGTATTGACTGGAGACTCAGCAACAAGCTGCTGGAAGTGAAGAGTAATTGAAGCACTTACTGATCAAGATCAAATACTAGTCTCCAATAAGCTTTACACCTGAGTGTAAAGGAAACCAACCCTAACCGCTGGGTCAACAAACAACATCTCCATAAATGGAGAAAACCCCGAAGTTGCCCAGGATGTCATCGCAGGTGCATCCACACTCATGACAGCGAAGTCAGGAAATCAAACGACCGATTGCAACTGAGAAAACTGACTTAAAAAAAAAATCTCTTGGAAAAGAAAGCTGGACCATGAATAAGGAAAACCAAGAAGAATGCATGTCTTTGCATTGTGGTGTTGATGAAGAACCCGAATGGGCCTCGGAGTACTCGAAGAAAGGACCCAGGTCAGGACGCAGAGTGAGACATGGTCTTGCACAGGTTAGACCTGTTCTCAAGCAGGACCCAGCCCTGGAGAACAAGACAGTCCTTGGTAAAGCGGAGGGTAACAAAGAAAAGGAAGGGCCTTAATAAGATATCTGATAAGAAACGGTGAGCTCAAACATAGGAACAATTCTGAAGATGTTGCAGGCCAGGCCAGTCCAAGTCTACTCAATGGAATCAACCCAATCTCCGCTGTCAATGAAACCGTTTTCTGATATTCTCTGTTTCCAGTAAAACTCTGTCCAATGTCAGCAATGCTGTTCCGCATTCTACGTACTCTTTTGAAATTGTCTTGTATTTCTTTATGGATTACCTTTAGCACAACTTTACTTGTGTGTGATATTACTGATGCTATTTGGTAATTTGGTCATTCTTTTGGGGCCACATTAGCGGGGACGGGGAAGAATGGGCACAGCAAGCAGTTTCTCCTTTTCCCACAGTGGGGCACCATTTCCAGCTGGCCCCTTTCTGATCAACTATCAGGGATGTTTTGTCTCTGGAGAAAGATTTTATCTTCCCCATTTGCTGTTGAGTGGATTCAAACTTACGCTCCCACAGAGAGATCCGTGCTCCGTAGGGTTTCAGTGGCTCGTTTTCATGAGTAAATCGTCTGACTTTTCTTTGAAGGCATTTGGTGGTGAACTCCCAACTGCCAATGTCGTGGTTAAGTCAAGCCTGTTAACCATTTGCAAAAGCCAGCAACTCCCAACTAGGTTTATTTGCGTACAAACGTGACCCCTTGTGGTTTGCCCGGGGTCCTGCATCCCCACAGTCCAGACTGGATTCCATGCCTAGAGGAGCTCTTTCTGCACAGGATGATGTCACTCTGTCGGAGGCATAAATAAGAAAGAACAGTCTGTTTGCCAAGGACATGTGTCCATGTAAAAACATATAGCTCAACACAACAGTTTCACCCGGAGGAAAAGTCGCAGCATGTGCCGAGCCACGAGGCCTCCTCGCAGCTTCTCCCCACACTCCTCCCCTTCCAATAGAAGCCATTACGCTTACGCCAACGACAGTTGAAGGATGATTCTGGAAAGGAGAAAAGTGCTAGCTGCAACAGCCAGCCATCCGATCTAAAAAGCCCTCATTTTTATTTGCGCAGAAGATGAAAAGAACTGGCAAGCTTATTGGCCTCAGAGGCTGGAAAGTCATGGGGTGGAAATTGAATGATCTTTGCATTTTGCTAGAGCTTTTATCCAGGAATTTTAACCAGGAAAACATGCTGTAAGTATAAAATCAGATTAATTTGTGATCAGTAGCAGTGGAAACTGTACAGATTTAACCCCAAACAGATGTTTATTACGTCCTTGCACATGGACTAACAGCAGTAACAAATATCTTTAACCTCCACTCATCTGTTAGCTTATTATTCTTGTGGCTTGTGTGTTGCCAGTGTTCTGGAAACTGTGCCACCAATATATTAAATACCAGTAGTGTCACGATTTCAGTGGTTTCCTGGCGAAGACAACAAGGAAGACATGTTTGGTAACCTCCTTCTGAAAATTAGACAGTGACAATCCTATAGGTGACAACAGAATCGTGTCTGATAAAGTGCTAGAAGGACAAGTTCCAAATGATAAAGCACTCAAAATACACAGCCGTCTCAGTAATATGGTGCAGAACCAATGAATGCGTTCATTTGTTCAGGCCATCATGAGTCACGGGTGGAAATTGGCAACAGCAAATTATATGTAAAAGCCGGTGCTAGGTGATGGAGGGACCCTAGAGGAACCGTTACTGGGGTTTGATTTTTCTTTCTGACCATTACATTTCTAAAACAAGTGCTTATCTTCCATTTGAGTTTCTAATTATAAGA
Source organism: Tenrec ecaudatus (assembly GCF_050624435.1). Classification (NCBI taxonomy): domain Eukaryota; kingdom Metazoa; phylum Chordata; class Mammalia; order Afrosoricida; family Tenrecidae; genus Tenrec; species Tenrec ecaudatus. The sequence goes on along the minus strand of NC_134533.1, from coordinate 122,567,970 downwards.
ATATTGTTGGGGTGGCATCTCATCTTGGGTTTCACATGGGTATAGACCCCTCAAACTCATCAGCAGCCAAAGGTCCATTCCTATGAGAAGAAATCCACTCCTGCTACCACCTTCCAGCCTTCTTGACCAATCCTGATGCCAACCATTCCTCCCAAGGCATTAATTATTTCTTTGCTGGATTCAATAATTCATGCAAATGGCCAGACAGAAATCAGAAACAATATTCATGATATTTATGTGGGAAGTTAGCAGTTACAATTCAGGATCAGAAATGCTCAGGATATAGTTCTTTGGCCAGGAGTGCCTTCTTTCAGCCCACAGACATACCTCTCTCCGGCTCTCACTCTTAGTCATGTTACAAAGCTCCTTTAGTGTTACCAATAAATGTCCCCGAAGCACTTCACTCCGCGGTAGCCTGATGGAACGCAACTCTATATTGCGAGTCAGTAAACCTTGATCTCCAGTTAAGTGCCCTAAACCATCCCACTGCCCAACCAAGTCTCCTGCCCAAACATACTCTGGTTTACTTGTTTCGTGGGTCAGGAAGCTCACCACCCTGTCGTGTACGCTTGATTTTGCGGTCACTACTCCACTGGGGCTCCTCTGGTGTGGAGGATCCTTATGCTCCAAAAGACCTGCTTCACTCCTGGCCCTTCTCTCTCGATATTCATGAGATCTCTGGTTTCTGCTTATGAGATGACTCATATTATACACAGAAGGATGGCCAAACTGACTGCCCTTCATTAAAATCACATGCATCCTATTTACATGGTTTGATCCAGTCATTTTGTGGAATTACAAAGGCTGGTTATGTCAAGTAATTCACTGCACCTTGATTCTTAAAGATATTTTTTCTTGCTCCAAGAATTATATTCAGTCAGTGCATATTGAATTTTAAAACTCACTTCCCAAAATGCATCAGGGAAATCCTGGGTAAACTTCAGGAGAAGTAGTCTCACTTCCTGCCTCAGACCTCCATTCTCTCTGGAGTCAACCAGATGGACAATGAACTGGAGTCAACCCAAAAGGCCATATTCCAGGAAAAGGATGGGTTTGGGTGTTGTATTGACAGTGAATGTTGGTCTTCGATTCTTTTTCAATATTCCCACCAATGGAACTATTAGCTGATCTTTTAAATCAACATCTCTCTTTAAGACAAACATTAGATTTTTTCCCCCTAGAGACAATATCATTGAAAAAAGCAAGAATAGGAATCTATTATTTGGGAAAGACTACTTTCCTCATGAGCAAGACTGTGTCTATCTTTCCACAAATGCTCTTTTCATGATGCTAAAAACAACCCCAAACCAGATTCCCTCCCCAACTTGCTTCAGTGGAGAGACCATCATCTAAGGATGGCAATAGCAGTTTCTCAGAGAATTATTCTTCATGGGTTCACTTTGGGGGAGGCATGTGACTGTCGTGATTCATATTCCTTTCACCTTCCTCTATTTTAGAACTTGGTACAAATGGGGTGATGGAGTGGGATCCCCTCAAAGAAATTCTTACTAGGGCTTTCGTTAGTGGAATTCTTTGGTAGAGTGCGGGCTTTGGGAAAGGCAAGGACAGCTTTTAGCTCTCTCAAACAAAAGAAAGACAAATGCAGTATGGAAAGGAGAGATGAGTGAGACTACTTTTATTTGGAAAAAAAGGGGCCATCCCAAACATGAACTGTGTTCATCTAAGCCTCCGAAAAACAGTAAAAATGGGGTTAAATATGGAAAGATTGTTTTTGTGTTTTAGAGGAGCTGCATTTTTGAAGATTTCAGTGAGAGAATGAAAGAGATACTATGAAACCATGATTCAAGAAAGGGACAAGAAGGGACGTTTGGAAGAAAGAGTCCTAGCTGTCTAAAAACAATAAAAGGTTCATTATTAGGATTATTAGCTCAAGCTCAACTATTGCTGAGACAGTAGATATGAATCTCTGTTGCTCTTTGGACCTAATGTCCACATTTCCTGAGGAGGAACAAGTGTCCAGGGGTGGGGACAAATTATCAACGAACTTACAGATTTTGTGTACATGTCAGGATAATGGATTAAGATATTAATCCACCTCCTCCCCAATATTCAATACCCTTGTTGTAGAGGAAAAACTACTCAGACTTTACGCTAAGATTTAGAGGATGTGTTCAGTATTAGGAAACTTAGTCACGTAGCGGTTATGAGTCAGGCTGTGATCCGCCAGGTCAGCAGTTTGAAACCACCAGCCACTGTCAAGGAAAGATGGGGCTTTCTGCTCCCATTAGCAGTTAGAACCTCTGAAACTCACAGGGGCAGTTCTATCCTGCCTCATAGGATTTCTATCAGTCAGTAACGGGTTTTGTATATACTGCATTTTAAAATCCATTCATCTCTTGGTGAATGCTTGGGTTGTTTCCACTTTTAGATATTGTGAATAACGCCACTATAAGCATTTGCATACAAATATCTGAGTCCACTTTAAATAATTTTGGGTTGCATCTAGGCATGGAATTTCTTGGTGATATGGTAAATCTATCTTGAAAGAAGTGCATATATAATGTGAGGTAGTTAGTTTATTGTGCACAACCTGGCTGATAAACACATGTGGGGTTAAATGAAGGACGGAGGGATAAATGGCTTGGTGAGCCTTGCCTTTCTAGTTCTCAGGTCTCTTGCTTTCTGATGGTCGGACCAGGGTGCAGCTGCCTTAGCCAGTTCCCTGCTTTAGCTGGCAAGGCTCAATTCCTGCAAGACATCCCTGAGGAGAAGCCACATAAACCTACCCTGATGTAGCCCTGGGTGCTGGAGCACCTGTGTGGAGACCCCTGCCAGCGCTGAAATGCTTTCACATTCACTGACTTGGCTTTCCTCCTGTAGTCAGCATCATTGTGTCTGTTTTGTCAGATGGAGGAAGACTTTGTGGATTGGTGGTGGACATATGGGTTAATGGGTTAATATTGGACTTGTGAGCTTGGGCAGCACTGTGTTGGGATGTTTTCTTGATGCACACTTAACCTTTGTATAAAACTCTCTTTTAAAAACAAACAAATAAACAAAAAAACTCTCTTTTATACATGAGTTTCTGTGGATTTGTTTCTCCAAAGTACCCAGACTAATACATAGTGCTACTTAGAAGTAAGGATGGTGAGTAGGTGGACTACCATTTGCTAACTACTTCAATGCCCTGCTTGCTTTGCCAAGAGATGAAGTGCTCCGGGAGACCTGGTCTGACATGGTCAGTGAACAGTATTGTAAGTCTTTCCTGACCACGAATTCCCATTGTTCATGTTAATAGTGTCCAGTCACATAAGGACTTAATTTGTGCAAGCCAATTATCTATGTAGTGAGATATTTAATTAGTCTACACTTGTTTAATCTCTATTTCTCAGCTGTGTTTTACATATATCACCATGGGATAAATCAATGACATTATAGACAGAAAGACCTTGTGGTAGTCTGGGTACTTTGAAGAAACAAATCTGCAGAAACTCATGTGTAAAAGACAGTATTATATAAAGGTTAAAAGTGCATCAAGAAAACATCCCAACCCAGTGCTGCCCAAGCCTAACAAGTCCAACATTAACCCATTAACCCATATGTCCAACATCAATCCACAAAGTCCTCCTCCATCTTACAAAACAGACGTAATTATGCTAATTGCAGTAGGAAAGCCAAGTCAGTGAGTGTGTAAGCATCTCAGCACTGGAACACAGCTGCTCCAGCACCCAGGGCTGCATTGGGGTAGGTCCATGTGGCTTCTCCTCAGGGATGTCTTATAGGAATTGAGCCTTGCCAGCTAAAGCAGGGAACTGCTAAGGCAGTTGCACCCTGGACCGATCATCAGAAAGCAAGGGACCCGAGAACTCAAAAGGCAAGGCTCACTGAGCCATTTATCCCTCTGCCCTTCAATTAATCCCCACATGAGTTTATCGGCCAGGTTGGCACAATAAGCAAACTACCTCAGACCTTATGCTCTAGGAAAATGTTTGATAAGATTCTCTATCATAAATTAACAAAGATGTCTCTAAAGTGAACCAGAGGGAGATAGAAAACAAATTTAGAATGGATTTTGGGTTTGGGGATTGGACTTAATCCTTAGATTGGGTTTGCTCCAATCTAAGAACAATTAGTCCTGCTCAATTCATGGTCTCATGAAGGAAACACAGAAAATATGGGTGCTACAGCAAAGAGTGGTGAAGAAATTAGATGGTGCCCAGCTATCAGAAAGAATAGTGTGAGGAGTTGCAAAGGCTTGTTTTCAGTCAAGCAGACATCTAAGTGAGACACAACCAAGCCCACATAGAAGAAGCACACCAACATCCATGATCCAAGGATTTTCAATTATATAATCCAAATGCTAAGGAGGGAATGGTATCAGAGCTTAAATTGTGAAATTCTGGTTAGTAGAAGGCTATGGATGACAATGTAATTCCCCAATACTTTTTCAGGTTCTATACATGGAGTGAACTTCCAGTGATTTCCCTCTAACCATGATTGAGGGATGGGAATAACCTGGTTATCAAATTTTTAAATCTATTTTTTAACTCTCTGATTTGCATTTTTAATTTTATGAGGTGTAAGAATTCCTTCTTTATTCTGTACATTGAACTTGATTTAATTTTTGAAAATAAGGAAAATTAGTCTTTTTTTGTCCATACCTGTTAAATTCATTATCTACTCCCAGGGTATCATTAAAAAAATCATTTTATTAGGGGCTCATACAACTCTTATCACAATCCATATATACATCAATTGTGTAAAGCACATTTGAATATTCATTGCCCTCATCATTCTCAAAACATTTTCTCTCCACTTAAGCCCCTAGAATCAGCTACTCATTTCCCTTCCCTCTCCGCTCCCCCCTCCCTCATGAACCCTTGATAATTTATAAATTATTGTTTTGTCCTGTCTTACACTGTCCAACATCTCCCTTCACCCACTTTTCTGTTGTCCGTCCCCCAGGGAGGAGGTTATATGTAGATCCTTGTAATTGGTTCCCCCTTTCCAACCCACCCTCCCTCCACCCCCCTGGCATTGCCACTCTCATCACTGGTCCCGAAGGAACCATCTGCCCTGGAGTACCTGTGTTTCCTGTTCCTATTTCTACCAGTGTTCATCCTCTAGTCTAGCTAGATTTGTAAGGTAAAATTGGGATCATGGTAGTGGAGAGGGGGAGGGTGGAGGAAGCATTTAGGAACTAGAAGAAAGTTGTATGTTTCATTGTTGCTACACTGCACCCTGACTGGCTAGACTCCTCCCCACAACCTTTCCCTAAGGGGATGTCCAATTGTCTACAGATGGGCTTTGGGTCTCCACTCCGCACCCCCCCTTATTCACAATGATATGACTTTTTGTTCTGATGATACCTGATAACTGATCCCTTCGACACCTCATGATCACGGAGGCTGGTGGGCTTCTTCCATGTGGCCTTTGTTGCTTCTGTGCTAGATGTTCTCTTTACCTTCAAGCCTTTAAGACCCTAGATGCTTTATCTTTTGTTAGCTGGGAACCATCATCTTCTTCACCATGTTTGCTTATGCACCTGCTTTGTTTTCAGCGATCTTTTCGGAGAGGTGGGCACAAAATGATATGTTTTCTTGTTCTTTGATGCCTGATAACTTATCCCTTCAGCACCCATGATGCCATTTTTATAATATTTTATAATTGCTTCTATTTAGACTGAAAACTACACGAAGACAGGATATCTGTTTTCTTCTGTATTGTTGATTTTCAAGATCTCTGAACATAATAATCACTAGATTATTTATTGAAATGACATGGAAAGAAATAAATGATATTGAATAGATGGATATGCTTGATCAGACTTTCACTGTTTGCACATGACCTTCAGTAGAAGGAAATTCTGCTTTCCTCTCCTTTTGTTGTGTTTCCACTAGGAAAGCAGCCCTCTATACCCTGCCATCTGTTTATCCAGCAGTAGTACCCATAACCCCAATAAAGCCACTCTCTGGGCCCATGGGGCTTAGCTTGGCACATGCACAGGGCTCTTCCTGGGCCTGAGCTGCTTGATTGGATGCCCGTGTACAATGTTATGTGACCCCAATCCATGTATATTTCCCCAATTATTCACATCCTTCCGAACATAGTTTAATACACCTCCTGCAAGGAAATCCTTAAAATCACTCCAATTTGAATCTTCTCTCCCTGACTACTGACCCACTGTTATCAGTTTACGATCTTTCCATAAATACTTCTTATGAATATATAATTGCACATACGAGAGGGTTACACCCCTACAAACAAACAAACAAACAAACAAACAAACAAAATAAGCAGATGTGATGTGAGGAGGATAGTGCATTTGGAATTCGTCCTACCAGGTCAGACTGTAGATGTTCTGAAAAGATAGCATAACAGTTTGTGACTTAAGAAAAGCTTGATTTGTGGTAGAGAGGGGACTGATTTTGCCACCCCAACAATTCACCTGCTCTCGCAGCCATCTCAGTACACCGATTTGGGGCAAAAAACAGCATGCTTGTCTTGCCCCACGCACCTGACCCATCTGATCTTGCACCATGCAACTTCTTCTTGTTTCTGTGAATGCAGATGGACACGAAAGGGTAGTTATTTGACAAAATAGAAGAAGTGAAGAAAAAAAAACGAGGGAGGTGCTGTCAGTCATACAATCAGATGAGTTTAAAAAATGTTTCCAAGAATGGAGCTGCAGATTTGACAAATGTATTAAGTGTAATGGAGAGTATTTTGAAAGTGGTAAGGTTGTTTTGTAAAAAATTTGAGATACCTAGCTTTGAAAAAAAATTCCGGCTTTGGGGGGTACCCCCTTGTATAACATTACATTAAGCTCATCAATTCATTTAAGAGCGACTGACCAAAAGGTGCTAAGATGGCTAAGAACTTAGCTGCTAACCAGATCCACCAGCTACGCCATGGGAGGAGGATGCAGCAGACTGCTTCTACAGCAATGACAGCATTGGAGGTCCATGGGGCAGTGCTAATCTGTCCACACTGTCCCCATGAGGCGTAACGAACTTGACAGTTAGAATGAACTTGACTGCAATATCTTTCTTGATTTTAACCTTTCCTTTATATCTAATGTTGTCATTCAAGGTTAGGGTAGATCTTCTCATTCATACCATCTTTACCCATACCACGCAGGAGTACTTAGAATCTTTCTCTGTGTAGTATTGGGAATTGTCTCATGGTTTTCTTGCATTTCTACATGTGTCTGTCTTTGAGACTTTTTTTTTTTTAAAGGATACTTACATCGTGGAAAGCCTCCGAAGATCTCCTTCTGAAGTGGAGGACAGTCATGTTTATGGTCCAGTGTAAAATATTCAGGCTCCCTACACTTAAGGCCCTTATCCAGTAATGGAACTCTTTGAGTGTGCAGATGTCATCTGGCCTCTTTGGATTGTCCGCTAGGAAGCACAGGAGAATGAAGGCAAGAAAATGCCAATGTTTGACACCTGCTATTGCTCTGGGCAACAGGATCTGGGTCTCTCACTCCAGAGTCTGTGTCCTCTGCCAACATCCATGAAACGGTGGCAGTTTGATTTTCTACCTGAGGGTAAATTATAAGTAGGGTAAATGATAAAATCCTTCATAGTTCTTAAGATAAATATTTAGCATAGTTTCTATTAATTTTTTCTCTAGAAACATCATTTTGTGGGCATTGTAAATTAGATTTTTCTTCCATTAAAATTCTAGAGTTTTCATAGTTAATTTTTATGTCTAAGAAAGCTTTTGATTTGTTATTATTATTATTATGGTCTATTATTTTTTATGCTTATCAACTAAATTCTCTATTTCCTTCTAATATTTTTGCAGTTAATGGTATTTGTATAATTATATCACCAAGAAAAGTGGTTTTGCCTCCTTCTTTCTACTTTTTGCATATTTATTTCTTTTGTCAATCTGCTTTGACCAGTACTCAGAAATAGATGTAATGATAAACAACTTTGTCTATTTTCTGAATCAAATAGAACTTATCTTAGTGTTTCACCATTAAGCATGACACTACCCTTTGCTTTATGAGTTCTTCTCTCTGTAGAACTAGATATATAAAGATTTACTGCCATTGGGTCCATGCTGACTCAGGACAACACTATAGATAAGATAGAACTGTCCCTTTGGGTTTTCCAGACTCTAACTCTTTATGGGAGTAGGAAGCCACCTTTCTCCGGAGGTACTTGGCTAGCGGTTTCAAACTGTTGACCTTGTGCTTAGCAACCCGATGCATAACACACTCTCCCACCAGGGCTCCTAGATACATAGACATGTGTAGTTGCATTAAGGAAAATATTAAAAATTTTTAAATGGATGTTTAACTTTATCAAATTATTCTGTGACATCTCTGGGGATAAAATTAGACATTTTTACTTTGATTTATTAATAGTCTAAGTTAATAAACAATCAAATAGATTTCTTAATATTTAATCATTATTTTTAGGCTTACACCCTAATTAGTCTTGGCATCTTATTTTTTAACAAGATGCAGGGTTATATTTATTAATATTTCAATTAGATCTTTCTCATTATAGTCATACATTAAACTAGTCTGTAAAATTTGAGTGTTGTGATCTATCTACTAAGGCATGCTACTAATATTATTGTGGTTTCCTAAAACGATTTGGAAATTTTCACTTCTTATGTTTCAGAACCCTTTAATCATATTAAGACTTGCTATCACAGTTTGGCAGACGTCCGTCTTTGGTTCTGTTGGAGCTTCCTTCCTAACAGGCTTGGTTTGAGGAGGGAAGAGCTGGAGCTTACACTCCTACGGCCTCGGACCAGCCATATGGATTTTTCTAACCTATCATTGTCTAAACACCCCAATAATGGTCCTTTACCAACTTCTGAAGTCCTGCCAGCAACAGCAATGAATTGATTTGTGATTATTCCCTAGATTTTCCATTGTCTATAATTAGCCATATGGCTGTGAATCCCTGCGATGCCATTAGGGGCTCATGCTGATAGTGTCCTTCATCTGGATGATTTGTTTTTCTCTTGTCTTTGTTCTGTTTAAGGCTCAAAATAGGAGTCTTTATAAAATACATTTGAATTTAGGATCTTTTTTCTTTAGAATAACAATACTTAAAATAATATTGAAACTCTTCTATTATTTTCATTTTACCACCATTGATTTTTTTTCCCGCCTATCTCTTTACTTGTAGTGTGTGCTTGATTTTTTTCCCATCAGGGGTTTTGAAAAAATAACCAACAAAATCAACATTTCGAAACGAGTTACCTTTTTTAAAACAAAAGTATAACCAATAGCTTTTACTTGGAATGAATGCCAAAGTCAGATATAACCTGTTGTAGTTTTGGAGTTTTCTCCCTTGTTCCAGGAAGCCTCCGGTTTAGAAATTAGGTATTATGCAAAAAGTTTGGGATCCTCCCCAGCTGGTAGCTGCCTTTGACCACAGTACATTTTCTATCAAGCACAGCCCCAGGTAATGGTCCCAGCTTTTTCAGCTGCCAGGCATCCTGTCCTGGTCTCCTCCCCTCCTGCTTGCCCAACAGTACATGGATTCTCATCAGTCTCTGCTTATTTCTGAAACAGATGCCGGAAGGGCTATAGCTTCAGCCCTTTCTTATAGTCCCACATTTATACTTTGACATTGGTAAATAATTGTAAAATGAAGAAATACATTCATCTTATTTTTGATAACAGCTATGCCCTATGGGTTTTTTGATTTTCATTGCTGGCTTTGGGAGACAACAGGACATGGAAAGGTGAATGCATAGTGTCCTCCTGGCCAACGGTCAGTTATCTGGAGTAACTTTTGTCTAATAGCTTATTCTTTACCGTTAGGAAATGTGTGATCATTACTGTACTTACAGGGGAAGCCATGGTGACCATAAGACAGTTAGGGCACAGAAAGTTAGTAAAGAGAAAGTTCAAAGAAATCCACTGACTTTTTTGTTGCAGTCATAGGACAGGGTTGCCAGAGGACTGCGGTTGAAGTGCTATATAGTACGACTTCCTTAGTGTCTCCGAGACTATACACCTTGATAGGAACAGACAGCCTCATTTTTTCTCCCCCCGAAGAGTTGATGGATTTGAACCTCTGACTTTGCAGCTAGCGGCTGAATGGCCAAGCCACAGGATGACCAGGGTTCCTTCAGGACACAGTAGGCATGTAATCATAGCTCACGGGAGTTGGGAGACATAGAAATCATCTGGGACAAACTGTGACATTTCTGATAGCTGATCATCTGGTGACCTGAATACTTACAGATGGCGAGCTCATTACCTTACCAGCTAATTTATCACAAATATTAGGAAGAGAAAATCCTTCAGGTGGGGCCAACAAAACAGGTCCTAAAAATTATTCTGCAAACAAACCCACATTTTCTGTATACTCTGCCAAGTATGTCCTCTGGAGTTTTCTCTGATTTAGACCAAATGCCCCTGGTTTCTTTGGCGCCAAAGGGGAAAAAAACAAACCCATTACTGTTATATTGATTCTAACCCAGAGAGACTCTATAGGACAGAATAGAATGCCTCATAGGATTTCTTAGTGTCTATTCTTTATGGATATAGATAGTGTCACCTTTTCCCTGTAGGTTTGAACTGGCAACATTTTGATTCACCAGGGCTCCTTAAAACGCAGCCATAGATAGTATATAAGCATATGGACGCATTCCAATAAGACAAAACAGTCAAGGACCTGGATTTAGGCAGTAGTTTGCCAACCTCTGCTTTAATGAGTTTTCACCAAGTCTAGACTGTCATCAGTTTGGCTGAGTTTCTCAATATGGTCTCCATATCCCTCTGAAATTGGGGCTCTTGCCTCTCATAAGCACAGACTACTTAGCAGCAGCAAGGACCAGCTCTGCCACATACAAGCTTAGTGAACTTGATCAATGATCACTCTTGTTTGGAGCCTTGCTTTCTATTAGTAAAACAGAGCTTGTAGAATTGCTTTCAAGATCAGGCATGAAACTTGTAATATACTTACCATGGAGCTGGGCTCAGAACGCAACCATACATTTTAGTGTTTTGAATGATGTAGATGTTTTTAATTTTTATTGTGACTGGGCTTTCTGACCACACACTGAAGTAGAAAGGAAAATTCCACTTGGTTTAAAATTAGGTGATGGCAAAGAGCTTCTGCCCGCTCCACATTGCCCCTCACTGCGCCTCTGTGCTTCCACCTGCTACCAATTAACATGCTATTCTGCTGAACGGAAGCCTCCCTGGGGCTCCTTTCCAGGACTGTCATTGCCACCTCACTAACCCAGAGCTCTGCGTCCACTGCCAGGTCTTGCAGGTGTTTGCCTGCAGGAAAGCTTTGGGGTTTGCTGAGCTTTCCCTGGGACACGCAATTAATGCAGTAATTAATGCAAACATCTTTGCTGAAGCTTCCCTCCGGGCCGTAAGAGCTTCAGATTAATCAAAAGAGATCATCTCCAGATTTCTCCAACTTTGAAAACATAACGGTGTGTGGTGAGAAAATGGTCAGAGGAACAGGGCAACGCATAGGTAAGACAGAGGGGCACACTGGGGCGGGGCAGGGCGGGGCAGGGCAGGACGAAATGGAAATGCCCGTGGAAGGAGCTAGCTTTCGAATCTGGAGCAGGCTGTGAGAGGACAGCTCAAGGACGGCAGCTTTTCAAACGTCCCCTTCCACCTCTGACATTTAAACTGAGGGACCGAGGAAGGCCTGGCAATCTCCTTGTTGCTGTTCACTATCCACTAGTTGGCCCCCAGCTCAAGGGAGTCCCCAGCGCAATGGAATCAGACCTTTGCCGCCCATAGCGTTCACATGGATTGCGTCTTTAAAAATTACTGTGGCTTTGGTGAATGTTTACACACAAAATAGGTTTCCATTAGACAATTTCTATATAAAATACTCTGAGACTTTAAAATTTTCACAATGTGTCGATGTCCCTTTTAATGTCATTCTGGCTGCTTTATTTTCAGTCTGTCACCCTCATCTTCTCATCTCTGCTTTGCAGTCTCATATTGATGGGTTTTCTTTGTTTGGTTTTTTAACGGAGACCTTTGAGTCTCATATAGATGGCTTGTTTAATGAAGCATCTTTATTTTGCGTGCTAATCTGATATTGCCCTGAAAGGTGACTTCAGGGGTTAGTTTTGGCTGAAGTTTTAAAGAGTATCTTTTTTTTAAAACATTTTATTAGGGGCTCATACAACTCTTATCACAATCCATACATATACATACATCAATTGTATAAAGCACATCTGTACATTCTTTGCCCTAATCATTTTCTTTTTTTTTTAAAGATTATCTTAAGACTCAAGAAGTTCTATAGTCCCAATTAGTCCAGTAAGTCTGGATTTATTAAGAATTTGAGTTCTGATTGTATTTTTCACCTGTGTTCTTTCATGGTCCATCTGCCTGGGCCCTGATCAGAACTGTCAGTAAGAATATCCAGGCACAGAGTGGGAATTGCGCCCTATCTGACCCCACCACCCCGAGGCAAAACACTAAGGATGTGCAATAGACCAGCAAGGGGAGCAGGGCAAGGAAGTCCCAAAGAAATACCAAAAATAGACTTTGGGGCCAGGGTGTGGCACCCCATCAGACTTGACTGGAAAACACTCCCAAAAGTCAACTAACAGACCTTGAACGATGAACAGACATTTTTCTTTTTTTTCTCACTGGTTTTTGTTGTTTTGTTTTCTTTTGTTGCTTTGTCTTGTGTTTTTGTGCACATTATCATCTCTGGAGGTCTATCTAGATAAGATAGGCGGGATAAACAATCTGGAGGAGAAAACTACGGGACAGATGGTCCAGAGGGACATGGGAGAGGGGGACATGGGAGAGGGGGACTTGGGGAAAGGAAGTGGGTGTTTACAAACCCAGGGACAAGGAAACAACAAGTGATCCAAAATTGATGGAAAGGAGGGTGTGGTCAAGGGCAATGTAACTGAGAGGAATTACTGAAACCTAAATGAAGGCTGAGCACAATAGTGGGACAAGAGGAAAGTAAAAAGAAATAGAGGAAAGAACTAGGAGGCAAAGGGCATTTATAGAGGTCTAAATACAGGCATGTACATATGCAAACATATTTACATATTGTATTAGTCTGGGTACTTTAAAGAAACAAATCCACAGAAACACATATATGAGAGAGTTTTATATGCAGTTTAAGTGTGCATCAAGAAAACATTACAACCCAATGTTGCCCAAGCCCATAATTCCAACATTAACCCATATGCCCAACACCAATCCACAAAGTCCTCCTCCATCTCACAAAACAGACACAATGATGCCAACTGCAGGAGGAAAGCCGAGTCAGTGAACGTGTAAACATCTCAGCGCTGGCAGGGATCCACCACCGAGGGCTGCATTGAGGTAGGTCCATGTGGCTTCTCCTTGGGGATGTCTTGCAGGAAGTCAAATCTTGCAAGCTGAAGCAGGGAACTGCTAAGGCAGCTGCACCCTGGTCTGGTCATCACAAAGAAAGAGACCTGAGAACTAGAAAGGTGAGGCTCACTGAGTCATTTATCCCTCCGCCCTTCAATTAACCCTATAGGTGTTTATCAGCCAGGTTGGCACAATAAACTAACTCAATCCACCCCTTACCTACTTGGCACCTGTACATGATTCTTTAGCCTCAAAATTGCAATTAATTAACACCTAAACCTTAACCCTATAATCCTGTGAATATTTCCCCCCCACCTATGAAAGTTGTAAGCCAGTCACTCTGTGTCTTTATCCTCCAATTTCGAGTATCCAATTAATATACTGCCCACTTACATCAACCCAATTCTCTGAGAAGACTATCATATTTTTTTGACATGAAGAGTCTTCATTCCAGTTGGAACCTTGTGAAGTCTGCATCCATAAGCAAAGACAAATCCGGACAGGCCATCCATGAAGTCAGCAATAATATGCACCAGTTCACAGGCTCAACAATCTCCAGCTGGTCGGGTTCTGGCCAACTCATTGTGGGCTGCCTCACTCAGCCTCCTCAGGGTGCCCATTGGTCGCCTTGCCTTCAGACCATGGGCTCTCTCACAAATACTCAATAAGCCTAGCCCCCTCGTGCTAGGTCTTGAACCTTAGACCAGTCAACCTGCTTTCATCTCCTTTCCCACCCCCTGTAAACCAGGTCCACAGGTGTCAGTGGCCAAACTCAACCCGTCTCTTTAGTGCTGAATTTCTCCCACTTCCACTCAACAAGTAGGTCCAGGTGGTCACCAGCAAGCATTTCAGCCTGCTCTCAGGCTCCCTTTAACATTCAGTCCCAGAGAGGAGTTTTCTTCATGGCTCCAGATTTTTTTTCAGCTTTTGACAAAGAACATTGGTTCCTGAGTAACTCCAAAGCATGGATGGGGCATATCTTTTCAAAGCTTTTTTACAGGCATGGCCTAAACCCATCTAAAGATCAAATTTTAATGGCTGAAGCAAGTGGGCTTACAAGCTTTCCATTTTCATACTTCCCATATGTTTCCCAGAAACAACCGAGTAAACAGTGACTTTATCTGACCTCTGGCTAGACAAAGAATAAAACTACCATGAGAGAGAGGTCAAACGAACATCTACTCTCCATTTATGATGTTTCTCCAGTACCCCACTCCCAAAGTACCATAATGTATTAGTCTGGGTACTTTAAAGAAAGAAATCCACAGAAACTCATGTATAAAAGAAAGTTTTATATAAAGGTTAAGTGTGCATCAACATCCCAACCCAATGCTGCCCAAGCCCACTAGTCCAACATTAACCCATATTTCCAACACCAACCCACAAAGTCCTCCTCCATCTCACAAAACAGACGCAATGATGCTGACTACAGGAGGAAAGCCGAGTCAGTGAAAGTGTAAGCATCTCAGCACTGGCAGGAGTCTCCACACAGCTGCTCCAGCACCCAGGGCTGCATCAGGGTAGGTCCATGCAGCTTCTCCTTGGGGATGTCTTGCAGGAAGTCAGCCTTGCAAGCTGAATCCTGGAACTGCTAAGGCAGCTGCACCCTGGTCTGACCATCACAAAGGAAGAGACCCGGGAACTAGAAAAGTGAGGCTCACACAGCCATTTATCCCTCCGCCCTTCAATTAACCCCACATGTGTTTATCGGCCAGGTTGACACAATTAACTAACTCATGATGGTGGGTAAATAGCTCTATGTGCATATGTTTATAGCTTTAATATTAAGGTAGCAGATGGACAACGGGCCTCCACTCAAGTACTCGTTCAATGCAAGAACGCTTTGTTCTATTAAACCAGCATTCGATGATGTTTACCTTCCTGACATGATCACAGAAGACAAATGTGTACATAAGCAAAGGTGGTGAAGAAAGCTGATGGTGCAGAAAGCTGATGGTGCCTGGCTATCAAAAGATACAGCATCTGGGGTCTTAAAGGCTTGAAGATAAACAAACAGCCATCTAGCTCAGAAGCAACAAAGCCCACATGGAAGAAGCACACGAGCCTGAGTGATCACAAGGTGTCAATGAGATCAGGTATCAGGCATAAAATAAAAACATGTCATTGTGAATGAGGGGGATTGTGGAGTGGAGACCTAAAGTTCATCTGTAGGTAAATGGACATCCCCTTACAGAAGGGTTGCAGGGAGGAGATGAACCAGTCAGGGTACAGTATAACACCGATGAAACATACAACTTTCCTCTAGTTCTCTAATGCTTCCTCCCCATACTACCCCACTATCATGATCCCAATTCTACCTTAAAATCTGGCTAGAGTAGAGGATGTACACTGGTTCAGATAAGAACTGGAAACACTGGGAATCTGGGACAGATAAACCCTTAGGACCAATAATGAGTGTAGTGATACCAGGAGGGGAAAGGGAAGGTGGGTTAGAAAGGGGGAAACCAATCACAAGGATCTTCATATAACCCCTTTCTGGGGGACGGACAACAGAAAAGTGGGTGAAGGGAGACAGTCTAAGACATGACAAAATAATAATAATTTATAAATTATCAAGAGTTTGTGAAGGAGGGGTGGCCAGGGAGGGAGGGGAAAATTTGAGTTGCTGATACCAAGGGCTCAAGCAGAAAGCAAATGTTTTGAGAATGATGATGGCAACAAATGTACAAATGTGCTTGATACAATGGATGCATGTATGGATTGTGATAAGAGTTGTATGAGCCCCAATAAAATGATTTTTAAAAGAAAAAGAAGGAATATCCAGGTACCATCTAGTTCTCCCAGTGTCACGGTAGATGAGGCTGTGGCTCCAATGGGCTATTAGTCTTGTAGACTAATTTCTTCTCCGAGACTTAGATTTCCTTGTCCCTCTTTCGCTCCTGACAAGTGGAGAACAGTAATAAGACGTCTGCTTTTAAAGCCTCA